>NC_044397.1:42817699-43117699 GCF_006542625.1 Nomascus leucogenys
GGGGGGTGGATCATGAGGTCAGGAGATCAAGACCATCCTGGCTAATGTGGTGAAACCTCATCTCTACTACAAATACAAAAACAAAATAAGCTGGGCATGGTGGCGGGCACCTGTAGTCCCAGCTACTCTGAAGGCTAAGGCAGGAGAATGGTGTGAACCCGGGAGGCGGGGCTTGCAGTGACCCGAGATCATGCCACTGCACTCCAGCCTGGGTGACAGAGGGAGACTCCATCTCAAAAAAAAAAAAAAAAAAAAAAAAAAAAAAAAAAAAAAAAGTTCAATAGGTACTCCCCAGGCAAACAAAATGAAGAAGGGCTAATCTAACACCATTTCAAACTTCCCAACCTTCATCTGCTTTTTCTGCCTCCTCTATAAAGCTTGGCAGCTAAATATTTACTTACCTCCCTCGCTGCTAGGGGTAGACACATGGCATGGTTCTGGTCAGTGAGACATTAAGGGAACTCTACTGGGCTTTTTGTGGAAAGTTTTCGCTTAGTTGGTACTGCCCCTTCCTGACTTGAATACAAACATGGTATCTGGAGCTGCAGCAGCCCTTGCAACTGCAAAGGAAAATCTAAAAGAATCCAACTCCCACCCTGGCCTTATTAAGCCACAAAACCAATGTTAGCAGCTACCCGTCTCCAGACTTGTTGGCTGTGTCAGAAAAATAAACCCTTATTTGTTTTAGCCACTGTTAGTCAAGGTATCTGTTACTTGCAGCTGAAACACTCTGAGCAGGGGCAGAAGTGTAAAACCACCTGGTTTTCAGGTAATTGCAAGCAATTTGATGGCTACAGCCAGAGTCTGGGGACAAAAATGTGAATCAAGAGATGGAGCCAAAGAGGTAGGAAGAGGCCAGATCCTGCAGGGCTGTTTGCTATTCTGGGGACTTCAAATTCTCTGAAAGTAGCGCAGCTTGGGGGAAACCTGTTCAGATTCCCTTTCACAGCCATGATTCTCAAGCTTTTGTAAAGATCAGAATCATCTGGGATTGAAAATATAAAGTTCCCAAGCCCCACAACCACAGCCAGAGATTCTGATTGTAGCTGTCAGAATCACACCTATATCCCTCCAACTTCTCCTCTTTTTTTTTTTTGAGACAGAGTCCATTTTTTTTGTGCCCACTGGATTACAGTGGTGCAATCATGGCTCACTGAAATTCTGGGCTGAAGCCATCTTCCCACCTCAGCCTCCCAAGTAGCTGGGACTACAGGTACATGAAACCATGCACAGTTAAATTTTTTTTTGGTAGAGATGGGATCTCACTGTGTTGCCCAGGCTGATCTTGAACTCTTGGGCTCAAGTGATCCTCCTACCTCCAGCCTCCCCAGTAGCTGAAACTACCGATGCACCACCACCATGCCTGGCTAATTATTTAATTTTTTGTACAGACAAGGTCTCACAGTGTTGCCCAGGCTGGTCTCAAACTCCTACATAACCCTTCCTTTATGGGGAGCGTCCATGACTAGTCCCTGAACACTAAAGATTCCTACCTTCGTATCTCTGTGTCTTTCTGCCTGGGGATTTTCTCTGGTCACAGAAGCATGCTGTGTGCATACACAAGGCAGGCCAGAAGTATCAGAGAGTCCACGCCCCCAACAGCAACCTTCAACCAATGAGAAACAGGAGCTCCAGCTTCCTTATTTGTCAGTGAGACACTACTGAGGTGCCTTGCAGTCTCTCGGGAGGTCCCCTTGGGGCTGACCCTCAGGTGGCCGTGGTGATAAATAACCTTCTCATTAATACAGCCTTTATTGCTTTTCCTTCCTTCCTTCCTTCCCCGCTTCCCTTCTCCAGACCCCTTTCAGGGAGCTATTGGGATCATCTCTCAAATAAACTCCTGGCACTCAAATCCTTGTCTAAGCCTCTGCTTCGGCAGAACCCAAAGTAAGACACTGATTCAGAATTCTTGGAATGCAGGCCGGACATGGTGGCTCACACCTGTATTCCCAATGCTTTGGGAGGCCAAGGCAGGAGGATTACTTAAGGCCAGGAGTTTGAGACCAACCTGGGCAGCATAGTGAGACCCCATCTCTACAAAAATTAATAAAAAGTAGCCAGGCATGGTGGTGTGCACCTGTAGTCCCAACTGCTCAAGAGGCTGAGGTAGGAGTATCACTTGAGCCCAGGAGTTAGAGACTGCAATGAGCCATGATCATGCCACTGCACTCCATCCTGGGTGATAGGATGAGACCCCCATCTGTATAAGAAATTTATTATTATTATTATTATTTTTTGA
This sequence comes from Nomascus leucogenys, assembly GCF_006542625.1. NCBI lineage: Eukaryota > Metazoa > Chordata > Mammalia > Primates > Hylobatidae > Nomascus > Nomascus leucogenys. The sequence goes on from NC_044397.1 coordinate 42,819,939, forward strand.
GACGGAGTCTCACTCTGTCGCCCAGGCTGGAGTGCACTGGCACGATCTTGGCTCACTGCAAGCTCTGCCTCCCGGGTTCATGCCATTCTCCTGCCTCAGCCTCCCAAGTAGCTGGGACTACAGGCACCCGCCACCACACCCGGCTAATTTTTTGTATTTTTAGTAGAGATGGGGTTTCACCATGTTAGCCAGGATGGTCTCGATCTCCTGACCTCGTGATCCTCCCGCCTTGGCCTCCCAAAGTGCTGGGATTACAGGCGTGAGCCACTGCACCTGGCCTCTATAACAAATTTAAAAATTAGCTGGGCATGGTATCATGAACCCGTAGTCCAGGAGGCTGAGGCAGAAGGGCCACTTGAGCCCCAGGAGGTCAAGGCTGCAGTAAGCCATGATAGCTGCATTCCAACCTGGGTGACAGAGCAAGACCCTGTCACACACACACACACACACACACACACACACACACACACACATACACACACAGAAAATGCTTGGGGTGGGGCGCAGGACTCTGCATTTAACCGTCATCACTCTCTAAGCACTCAGATATGCAGACTCAACCTCTATCCCTCTGCCCCAAGTAAATTTTCCTATTGATGCTGTCAGACAGATTTGTAGATTAGACTGAAATTCCTCAGTGACAAGCAGATTTTTCAGTTGAGTTGAGACCAAGAGATTTAGCAAATTCTCTAGCTAATTCAGTTAATCTATGAAAAGTTTCCAAACATAAGCATTTTCAAACATAAGACCTAAGTACAAATCAGCTTATGACATGGAAAGTAATAATCAGGATATTGTCAAAACCCTACTACATAAATAAATAAGGATAAAGAATCCTAAATGTTCCTTACCTCATAACACCCAGAATAATTTTGTCTAAATTAATTAGTCTCTCAGGAGGTTCCCTTGGGGCTGACCCTCAGGTGGCCATGGTGATAAATAACCTTCTCATTAATACAGCCTTTATTGCTTTTCCTTCCTTCCTTCCCCGCTTCCCTTCTCCAGACCCCTTTCAGGGAGCTATTGGGATCATCTCTCAAGTAATATTTAGTATCTATTCTTTTAGTTGCTTTCAAATGAGAAATTTATCTTTCACAGAAAAAGAGATGAAAAGTTGATCTTAGTTGAAGCAATGATATTAATAGTGTTTAGGGGTTAGGTAAAAATCATCCCGTGTTGCTTTAATATTTCCTTACCAGGAAAAGAGATGGCCAATTTTTTTTTTTTTTGAGGCAGGATCTTGCTCTGCTGCCCAGGCTGGAGTGCAGTGGCTCAGTCTCTGCTCACTGCAACCTCTGCCTCCAGAGTTCAAGAGATTCTCCTGCCTCAGCCTCCCAAATAACTGGGACTACAGTCATACGCCACCACGCCCGGCTAATTTTTGTATTTTTAGTAGAGATGGGTTTTCACCATGTTGGCACAGATGGTCTCGAACTCCTGACTTCAAGAGATCCACCTGCCTCGGCCTCCCAAAGTGCTGAGATTACAGACTGAGCCATCACGCCTGGCCATGGCCAAATAATTTTATACCATCATTCGTTCTCAAATCAGGATTCTGAGAGGAGGAGCTGATGGGGAAGAAGAGGACACAAGAGAGGTCAGAGTGGAAAATGTTCTTGAGTTCGTCTAATGAGACAATCCTCTCCAAGTGAGTGGACCAAAGAGAGTAATACAGTGTCCCACTATCGTAAGCTATGACTTATGAGGGTTTTTTTTAAAGTATCATTTAAATTTCCAGCTGCAATTCTAGGGATTATTCCCAACAAGAAAGTCTTTTGGTTTGGTTTTTTGTTTTGTTTTGTTTTTTGAGATGGAGTCTCACTCTGTCGCCCATGCTGGAGTGCAGTGGCGCAATCTCAGCTCACTACAGCCTCCACCTCCTGGGTCCAAGCAATTCTCCTGCCTCAGCCTCCCGAGTAGCTGGGACTAAAAGCCCACGTCACCACACCCAGCTAATTTTTGTATTTTTAGTACAGATGGGGTTTCACCATGTTGGCCAGGCTGATCTCGAGCTCCTGACCTCAGGTGATCTGCCTGCCTCATCCTCCCAAAGTGCTGGGATTACAGGGGTGAGCCACCGCACCTGGCCGGGTTTTGTTTTTAGAGACAGGGTCTCACTGTGTCACCCAGGCTGGAGTGCAGTGGCACAATCATAGCTCACATCAGCCTCAAACTCCTGGACTCAAATGATCCTCCTGCCTAAGCCTCCCAAGTAGCTGGGACTACAGGCACACACCACCATGCCCAGATAATTTATATTTTTGTAGCGACAGGGTCTTGCTATATTGCCCAGGCTAGTCCCAAACTCCTACGCTCAAGCAATCTTCTTAGGCCTCCCAAAATGCTACAATTACAGGTGTGAGCCACAATGCCATGCCTAATTTTGTTTTGTTTTGTTTTGTTTTTATTTTTTGTTCTATTTGTTTGTTGTTGTTTTAGAGTCAAGTTCTCACTATATTACCCAGGCTGGTCTCAAACTCCTAAGCTCTGGCAATCCTCCCATCTCAGCCTCCCAAACTGCTGGGATTAGAGGCATGAGCCACCGTGCCAGCTTGTTTTGCTTGTAAATCTAGTTCCCACACGGGCTAAAGTGGAATTCAGAGGAATTTTCCCTCAGGTGCCTTCACAGGCCTGAGGATGCTGGTGGTTGTCTTATGAAAACTACAAATAATTTTAATTAATTGAGGTCATGTAGACAGCACCCAACTCACCCTGAAAACATAACAAGCCCTGCTTATTTGGTTAGTTGTTCTTCTCTTGACTGAATTAGTTGAGCCAGTGTGTATAACTTGAACAGGTAAGTTTTTTTTTGTTTTGTTTTGTTTTGTTTTGTTTTGTTTTTGAGGTGGAGTCTGGAGACTTGCTCTGTTGCCCAGGCTGGAGTACAGTGGCACAATCTTGGCTCACTGCAACCTCTGCCTCCCAGGTTCAAGCAATGCTCCCCCCTCAGCCTCCCGAGTAGCTGGGACTATAGGCATGTGCCACCATGCCCGGTTAATTTTTGTATCTTCAGTAGAGATGGGGTTTCACCTTGTTGGCCAGGCTGGTCTCTAACTCCTGACCTCAAGTGATCTGCCCGCTTCAGCCTCCCAAAGTGCTGGGATTACAGGCGCTAGCCACCATGCTGACAACTTGGACAAGTGAGATCAGAAAGATGCTTGTAGCCCTCTCAAGTTTTAAGGAGAAAAATTACACTATTATATACATCCTAATATATCACATGATGCTTTTTACCTATTCCATTTCATTTTGTTATCTTGTCAGTCTTTCAGGTAGGACTAGCTTTTTTATCCTGATTAGACAATTACACATCATGATACACTAATTTGTTAACCTATGTTCACAAATCATTTAATTACCACTGCTGGCTTTGATGTGCTATTGCTATTCGGTTATGGGAGTAAATAATTCAACAGCTAACAGGAAGAAACTCATTATTTTCTGAGAGATATTGTTGTTATTTTCAGTGTTTTAAAAACACTTTAATCAAAACTTTAAAAATACTTCAATCAAAACTTTTAAAAAATATTACATTGTTTTTATAGTAGTAAGTAAAAGAGTATTCATTGCTTTCATGTAAATAATTATTTAGAGGACTAAATAACAGCTCCTGAAATTCACAATGAATAGAATTCTTTTAAAATTTTTTTTACTTTTACTTTTACTACTTTTTTAGACAGGGGTCTCACTCTGTCACTCAGGCTGGAGTGCAATGGCGAGATCATAGCTCACTGCAGCCTTGAACTCCTGGGTTCAAGCAATTCTTCAACCTCTGCCTCCTGAATAGCTGGGACTACAGGTGCATACCACCACACTTGGCTAACCTTTTAATTTTTTTTGTAGAGACAGGGTCTTGCTGTATTGTCCAGACTGGTCATGAACTCCTGGCCTCAAGCCATCCTCCCACCTCAGCCTCCCAAAGTGCTGAGATTACAGGAATGAGCCACTTCACTTGGCTGAATAGGATTCTTTTTTTTTTTTTTTTTTGAGATGGAGTCTCACTCTGTTGCCCAGGCTGGAGTGCAGTGGCCCGATCTCGGCTCACTGCAAGCTCCGCCTCCCAGGTTCATGCCATTCTCCTGCCTCAGTCTCCCGAGTAGCTGGGACTACAGTAGCCACCACGCCCAGCTAATTTTTTGTATTTTTAGTAGAGACAGGTTTCACTGTTAGCCAGGATAGTCTTGGTCTCCTGACCTCATGATCCGCCCACCTTGGCCTCCCAAAGTGCTGGGATTACAGGTGTGAGCCACTGCGCCTGGCCAGGATTCTTAAAGTAAACTAATTTTTTGTTCTTCATGCCAATTCACAGACAATCTCCCATGATGGTATAATTTTTTTAATGCAGCATCTAATATTGATTTGTGAAGCACTTTGATGACTGGAGACAAGAAGAGCAATCTCCTTCCCATTTGATGCTGCTATCTACTGTCACTCAAACTTTCTTGATCTTCTAGAACCATTCATTCCATTTGGTAAGCACTCTGGGTCGCTGCCACATCCTGGGAGCTGTAGGTGCTTTGGGGTTCTTTCCCTTTCTCCTTGATGAATGGGGAAACCAGGCTGCCAGGTGCAAACTCCCAGCAGGTTTCACAACTGTTTCTGCCGGGAGTTTGCATTCAGGATCAATAATATCATTATGCGTTTCTGTGCAAACATCAAAATTACTCTATGCAATTAAGCTCCTACCTTTGCTGCACTCCCCCAGAAAGAAAATATCCTAAGGGAGGAGGAGAGGTTTCTATGTGAAGCTTTGTGATAATATTATTGACCCATATTGTCATTTATTGCGTAACATATGCACATTTAGACTGGTTTGTTTGTTGGTTTGTTTTTGGTTTGATTTGTTTTTTTTTGAGATGAAGTCTCGCTATGTCGCCCAGGCTGGAGTGCAGTGGCACAATCTTGGCTCACTGCAACCTCCGCCTCCTGGGTTCAAGTGATTCTCCTGCCTCAGCCTCCTGAGTAGCTGGGATTACAGGCGTGTGCCACCATGCCCAGCTAATTTTGTGTATTTTTAGTAGAGATGGGGTTTCACTGTGTTGGCCAGGCTGGTCTCAAACTCCTGACCTCAAGTGGTCCACCGGCCTCGGCCTCCCAAAGTGCTGGGATTACAGGTGTGAATCACTGGGTCTGGCCTCTGTTTTTTTGTTTTTTTGAGACAGGGTTTCACTCTGTCACCCAGGTTGGAGTGCAGTGGCGCAATCATGGCTCACTGCACCCTCCGCCTCCCAGGCTCAAACGATCCTCCCACTTCAGCCTCCTGAGTAGCTGGAACTGCAGGCGTGTGCCACGACGCCCAGCTAATTTTTTTGTATTTTTTGTAGAGACGAGGTTTTACCATGTTGCCCCAGGCTGGTCTTGAACTCCTGAGCTCAAGTGATCCACCCACCTCAGCCTCCCAAAGTGCTGGGATTACAGGCATGAGGCACCACAACCAGCTTCAGACTATTTTTTATCTTTCAGGTTCTTGTCATTTATCTTCAACTATACTGTGAATTTCAGGCCTGAGACTCTGCCCTCTACCTTGATGAAATCTTTGTATTACCCAGAAAAGCACCCGGCACATAGTAGGTTCTCAAAGAAATATTTGTGGCTGGTGAGCAATAAAAGTGAGAATGCAATGAATAAAGTAACTTTTTCCTTTGTAACTCAATGTATGGGTATAAGGTTCCTATTTTCCTGATATGACAAAATATCCCTTTATGAAGCTTTTTCTGGGAGACTTTTAGGTGGCATTGTATGCTTCCTCTGCATGCAAACTCACTTTTAATCTTCAGAAAAACACACCAGTTGAACACTAATCCAAGGCATAGAAACACAGACCTTCCCTACATCTCCTATTAGGATTAAATAAAAGCCGATGCAGTCGTATATTTGCATTCTTCCTTTATCCTCTATCAGTCAGCAGCTTTAGTCGTAGCCCACAGTTACTTTCTGACAGTTTTCATCTTCATTTCCGTCCAGAACAGCAAGAAAAGTGATATTAGCAGTAAGGCTTGAAGACAGTCCTCTAACTCTTGAAGATTTTCTTGGGAAGTTGACTGAACATCCTGTCTGGCTTCTGAGGCATTAGGTATAACATCTTATAATAGTGTGGGGTAATATTACGGTGATTGCCCCTGACAAGGCACAGAGCTAGGGCAGTCCTGCAGCTCGCAACGCTGGGGCAGCCTGGAGGTACAGGGAACAGCATGTGTGCCGCTCACCATCATTAGGGAGGTGCTAATATTTCAATGCAAGCCTAAAAGCTTTCCTTGTTGGCGGCTGAGTGCAGTGGCTCATGCTTGTAATCCCAGCACTTTGGGAGGCTGGAGTGTGAGGATTGTTTGAGCCCAGGAGTTGGAGACCAGCCTGGGAAACATAGTGAGACCCCATCTCTACAAGAAAAATTTAAAACTAGCTGAGTGTGGTGGTGCACACCTATAGTAACAGCTACTCGGGAGGCTGAGGTGGGAGGATTGCTTAAGCCCAGAAGGTCGAGGCTGCAGTGTGCTATGATCACACCACGGCATTCCAGTCTGGGTGACAGAGCGAGACCCTGTCACTTAAAAAAATTTTTTTTTTTTTTTAAACAGAATCTCGCTCTGTCTCCCAGGCTGGAGTGCAGTGGCAGGATCTCAGCTCACTGCAACCTCTGCCTCCCAGGTTCAAGCAATTCTCCTGCCTCAGCCTCCCAAGTAGCTGGGACTATAGGTGCACACCATCACGCCTGGCTAATTTTTTTTAATTTTTAATAGAGACAGGGTTTTGCCATGTTGGCCAGGCTGACCTCAAACTCCTGACCTCAGGTGATCTGCCTGCCTCAGCCTCCCAAAGTGCTGGGATTACAGGTGTGAGCCACCGCACCCGGCCTAAAAATTTTTTTTCAAATAAGGAGGATTCATCCCTCACTCTTATTATTAAGCATTTGTTATTTAGTATCTACTTACTCAATACATACTTACTAGGCACTTACTGTATGCCCAACAAAGCATTAAGATTTGTCTTTTTGTTTTTTTTTTTTTTTAAGATAAGATCTCACTGTCACTCAGGCTGGAGTATAGTGGCGTGATCATAGCTCACTGCAGCTTCAAACTCCTTGGCTGAAGGGATCCTGCCACCTCAATCTCCCGAGTAGCTGGGACTACAGGCATGTGCTATTTTTTTTTTTTTTTTTTATAGAGATGGGGTCTTGCTTTGTTGCCCAGGCTGGTCTCGAACTCCTAGGCATAAGTGATCCTTCCATTTTGGCCTCCCAAAATGCCTTGATGACAGGCGTGAGTCACCATGCCCAGCCTCCGAACATCTTAGAATCTTCAGTGATCATGTAAATAGCCAAGTTCCCTAAATATATACAAGTCTTGTATTGGAATGGATTTGAAAATTTAAAGAGGCCTGTGAAACTCACACAACACTCTTTCCTTTTAGTCTCCATGCTTGTGACATTGTAGGACACCTTCAGTCCTAGGTATAGACACATTCTTGGGAACAGGGAAAGCACTCTCTGGTTTACACTCCGGTACCGTATCCTCCTGCAGCCTTGGAAAGCAGCTTCAAATTGCTAGCTAAATACAAAGTAAGGATGTGTTGAAGGAGGTTTCCTGCTTTTCCTGTTAGTTGCAAGAATTGCCAACAGTCATTGGGCTGTGTGTGTGTATGTACGTGTGCAAATAGCAAAGATCAAACTGCTTATTAATCCAAGTCAGGGCAAGGAGGAAGAAGCTATCAGCAAAAATAAGTGATTTCTTTTTAGGGTTTTACTCTGAAGACAAAAATTTGTTTAATGAAATGAGACCTTCTGCCCTTTCCCTGACACCAGGACATTTTCCCTTCACACCAGGGACCTCCCACAGTGAACCATGAACACTGAGTCTCAGAGCCTAACCTTTCTTTTGGTTCAGTTCCCATTGTTTAGTCATTCATACCTTGTATTCCAGCCATTGTCATTCATCGCTTCTGCTTAGTATCATTAGCCAGTTTTCCTTTCTAACTTTTGCATAAGAAAATACTCAGGCACATTTTTAGAAAAAGTACACTGGGACATGAGTTATGTGAGTAATGCAGAACTTGGAAGCTATTCAAATAGAGATTGCAAAGTGGTTAAAAGTCTGTAAAATAAAATCACCTAAAATCCCAAGACTTTGGGAGGCCAATGTGAGAGGATGGCTTCAGCCAAGGAGTTTCAAACCAGCCTGAGCAATATAGTCAGACCATGTCTCTAAAATGAAAAGAAAAAAAAAAAAAAAATTGGCAGAGTGTGATGGTGCAAGCCTATAGTCCCAGCCACTCAGGAGGCTAAGGCTGGAGGATGGCTTGAGCCCAGGAGGTAGAGGTTGCAGTGAGCTGAGATTGTACCACTGCACTCCAGCCTGGGCAACACAACGAGACCCTGTCTCAAAAAATAAAATATAAAACATTGTTTTTGCTGGGCATGATGGCTCATACCTATAATCCCAGCACTTCAGGAGGCCAGGGTGAGAGGATTGCTTGAGGCCAGGAGTTTGAGACCAACCCTGGCAACATAGGGAGACCCTCTCACTACAAAATAACAATAATAATAATAATAATAATAAAAAAATTAACCAGACATAGTGGTGTGTGTCTGTAGTCTCAGCTACTCAGGAGGCTGAGGCAGAAGGATCACTTGAACCCAGGAGTTTGAGGCTGCAATGAGCTATGGCCACTGTACTCCAGCCTGGGCAATATACTGAGACCCTGTGCCCTGTCTTAAACAAAACAAAAGTTTCTTTATTTTATTATTTTATTTTTTTTGAGACAGAGTTTTGATCTTGTTGCCTAGGTTGGAGTGCAATGGCACGATCTCAGCTCACTGCAACCTCTGCCTCCTGGGTTCAAGAGATTCTCCTGTCTCAGCCTCCCAAGTAGCTGGCACTGCAGGTGTGCACCACCATGCCCAGCTAATTTTTGTGGTTTTAGTAGAGACAAGGTTTCACCATGTTGGCCAGGCTGGTCTCAAACTCCTGACCTCAGGTGATCCACCTGCCTTTGCCTCCCAAAGTGCTGGGATTACAAGCATGAGCCACCACACTCAGCCAAAACAAAAGTTTCTTTCATGTGAAAGAAATCGACTTGGGGGGGACTACAAGGGAGAAGAGAAGAACAGAGGCATCATCTAACATTGTTCTTTCAGGGTTAAGGAGCACCAATGCCCATGCTGTTAGCTTGTCTCATTGGAATCATGGCTAGGACTGATTTTATAATATGCTCACGCAATCTGGTTCATAGGAACTCACAAGCTGTCCCCCAGAAACCCAACGCTGATGGAGAAGGCAGGAGAACCACTTCCATTATTGCAGGCAGGAGTCATAAATTACAGTCCCTGCTCAGTCACCAACTTGCTGTGGGAGACCTTGTGAAAGTCATTTAATTCCCCTAGACCTTAACTGTTGCCTCTCTAAGATGAGGCTATTGAGCTTTAAGAGGAGAGATCATATAATTTATCAGAAAAACCAAGACATTTTCGCCAGGACACATCTTAAACTAGACAGGTGACTGCATGGCAAACCAGAACTGCTGGGCATGCCATCTCAAAAATCCCTGTGGACTGGGCATGGTGGCCCACGCCTATAATCCCAGCACTTTGGGAGGCTGAGGCTGGTGGATCATTTGAGGTCAAGAGTCCGAGACCAGCCTGGCCAACATGGTGAAACCCCCGTCTCTACTAAAAATACACAAAAAAAATTAACTGGATGCGGTGGCTAAGTCAGGAGGCTGAGTCAGGAGAATCACTTGAGCCCGGGAGGCGGAGGTTGCCATGAGCCAAGATCATGCCACTGCACTCCAGCCTGGGTGACAGAATGAGACTCCTTCTAAAAAAAAAAAAAAAAAGTCCCTGTGAACACTGGAGTCTGATTCAAAAGGCCCTTCCCCCAAGAGTAACCCCAAAACTTTCAATAACACAGGCAAAATTAAGAAGAACGCAAACACAGTGATGTAACAAAAATTGCTACTTTGGACAAGATATTTTAAATACAGTTTCACTGTTGTAAAAGTGAGAGGCAGAAGGAATTTCATATCAGAAATTAAGAATCACTCAAAATAGCTTATTTAGGAAGGGGTATTGAATTATTGTCTAGAACCTATTGAGGTTTAAAATACATATATAGGCCAGGCGCGATGGCTCACACCTGTAATCCCAGCACTTTGGGAGGCCAAGGCAGGAGGATCACTTGAGGCCAGGAGTTTGAGACCAGCCTGGCCAGCATGGTGAAACCCTGTTTCCACTAAAAATACAAAAATTAGCCAGGCATGCTGACCTATGCCTGTAGTCCCAGCTACTCAGAAGGCTGAGGTGGGAGAATCACTTGAACCTGGGAGGCAAAGGCTGCAGTGAGCCAAGATTGTGCCACTGCATTCCAGCCTGTGCAACGGAGTGAGACCCTGACTCAAAAAAAAAAAAAAAAAAAAAAGAAAAGGAAGTCTGAGAATGCTCTGTGTGGCTCAACAAAGGGAAGAAACTTGTAAGTACCAGAAGTTTTTAGCAGTGAAACAGACCTCTCTGCAAGAAGAGGGTTCCCCATCACCAGAAGTATTTCGGCAGGTTCTGGGTGGTCATCTCCTAGGGTCATAGTGGAGACAACTTTTCATTGGAAGAGAGGCTACATGAGGTAGTCTCTAAGATACTGTCCAGTTCTAAGACTTGTGACTTCTATGATTCTAGGGCTCTGGATTCCAGCATTCTGACTGAATCAATACTTAAATATCATCTAACACAGTCCCTTAGAGCAGGGCACTTCATGCATTAACATCTCCTCACAGAAAGCCACCACCACCCAAACTGTCATATGTGTGCTGATGTTAAACTGCTTGCCTGCTGCTTGGCCCAGAATAAAACTGAGTTTCATTTTGACTAAAACATTTTTAATGCATTTGGGAGAAACAAAAAAGTTCTAATAACGCACCTCAGGTCTATGAAAAGAACATTGCTCCACAGCCAGTTTACGGCAAAAGAGGAGCACATCGGCCCATATAATAAAATTCTATCTCAGTCATTTAATATTTAGTGGAAGGCTAGTGGAAGTAAAATCGGACCTGGATTCAGTTCAACACATGGGGCAGTAGTGCAAAGTGGGCCAATGATGAGCCTTTGCATTCATTTGTGTTGGCAGATGTCCAAGGCTGCTTCACATCTGTACTGTGAAGCCTCTGTTGGCAAGCAGTGTGGAAGAAAACATGCAATGTTTTTCCCCACGTTGTGGTGCCCTTTCTGGGGCAAACGAGCAGGGCTGTTGCTGACTGATTGAGGGTTGCTTGCAGCAAACTCTACAGCTCAAGGAAAAATCCGTCACCCTTCTGGAACTTTAGAGCTATGCTTCACAGAGAAATTAAACCTGAGAGCTATGCAGAAGGGTGAAAGGGTGAGCTAAATTGAAAGGGCTGAGCAGTGTTGGAGGGCATTAGATTTACAAGGATGCCTCTTAACTCTTAAAGAGTACTCTCTTTTCCTTTATAGGGCTGGAAATTCATAATTTATGCTGTTTTAAAGCAAGGACTGATAGGAATGTCAATTTTCTTCCTCTTCGATCATAAAAAATATATGTCTTTATTTGTTTATTTATTTTTAGAGACAAGGTCTCACTCTGTCACCCAGGCTGGAGTGCAATGGTGCGATCACGGCTCACCACACCCTCGACCTCCCAGGCTCAGGTGATCCTCCAACCTCAGCCTCCGGAGTAGCTGGGACTACAAGTCTGTGCCACTCCACACAGCTAAATTTTTGTTTTGTTTTTTTTTTATATTTTGTAGAGATGGGGTCTTGTTGTGTTGCCCAGGCTGGCCTCTAACTCCTGGGCTCAGCCCTCCCAAAGTGCTGGGGTTACAAGCATGAGCCGCCACATCCAGCCAAATATATCTTTTATTTATTTATTTATTTCTAAGGGACAGGGTCTTGCTCTGCCACCCAGGCTGGAGTGCAGTGGCACGACAATGGCTCAGTGCAGCCTCGAATGAATTCCTGGGCTCACATGATCCATCCACCTCAGATTCCTAAGAAGCTGGGACCACAGATGCACACCACCATGCCTGGCTGATTTTTAAATTTAAATTTAAATTTTTTGTAGAGATGGAATCTTGCTATGTTGCCCAGGCTGGTCTCTAACTCCTGGTCTCAAGTGATCCTTCCACCTCCGCCTCCCAAAGTGCTGGGATTCCAGGTGTGAGCCACTGTGCATGGCCTCAGTTGTTCTTTTTGAGTCTCATCTCTGAAACTGGCTAAATAAGTCACCTACAATGTGAAAAACTACCTGAATAAAAGACATGTAACACATTAACTCTACAAGAATGAAATGTGCTATACAGATTCAAGGACAAGTATTCTGATTTATAGGCTTTTGTAGGACTCAGTTAGCAAGATAAAAAAGTAGCCATTATCAGCTGAGTGCAGTGGCCCATGCCTATAATCCTAGCACTTTGGGAGACTTAGGTGGAAGGATCACTTGAGACCAGAAGTTAGATACCAGCCTGGGCAACATAGGAATACCCCTGTCTCTACAAAAACTAAAAAATTAGCCAGTCGTGGTGATGTGCACCTATAGTCCCAGCTACTCCGAGGGCCAAGGCAGGAGGATCGCATGAGTCTGGAAGGGCAAGGCCACAGGGAGCTGTAATCATGCCACTGCACTCCAGCCTAAGTGACAGTGAGACTCTATCTCAAAAAAAAAAAAAGCAGTCATTATCAAAGGCATTTCCTCACCATGGCTGGGTTCTTTATAAATATCAGGTGATGGGACCATCACCTGAAGCATCTTGGCCAAAATATTTGAGAGTTGGGGTCCAAAGACCTAAATAAGAAACTGACCATCAGTGTGGCCTCAGGTAAACATTCCACCTTCTAATCATTATCTAAAAAATAGAGACAATAAAATCTGCTTACCATGGTTACTGTGGTGATTAAATTTTCTAATTAATTATTTGAAAAATGTAATGAGCACTTAAAGTAAGAGTCTAAATAGACACTTCCCTGAAGACATAAAAATCGCCAATAAGTGTAAGAACATCATTAATTATCATCGAAATTCAAATCAAAATGAGTCAGATACCACTACACATCCACCAGAATGGCTGTAATCAAAAAGGTGATAAAAAGTCTTGGTGAAGATGTGGCGAAATTGGTACCCTCATACACTGCCAGTGGGAATGTAAAATGATGCGGCCACTTTGGAAAACAGTCTAACAGTTCCTCAAAAGGCTAAACATAGAATTCTCAAACAATCCTGGGATTTTACTCTTAGGTATACACCCAAGAGAAATGAAAACATAAGTCCACACAAAAACATATACATAAATGTTCATAGCAGCATTATTCATAATAGTCAAAAAGTGGAAATAATCCAAATGTCCATCACCCGATGAATGGATAAATAAAATACGGTAAATATCTATGATGAAATATTATTTGGCAACAAAAGGGAATTAAGGATACATGCTACTATATGGATGAACCCTGAAAACACTATCCTAAGTGAAACAAGCCAGTCACGAAAGACCACATATTGCGTGATTCCATTTCTATGAAAGGTTCAGAATAGGTAAATCCAAAGAGACAGAAAGTAGATCAGTGGTTGCCTGGGGCTGGAAGGAGGAGGGGGAGTGGGGCTTGGGGAAGGTAAAAGCTAAGGGCTGCAAGGCTTCTTTCTGCGGGTGATGAAAACATTCTAAAATTGATCATGGTGATGGTTGCACAACTCTGAATATACTAAAGTCATTGAATTGTACACTTTAAATGGGTGAATGGTATGTTATATGAATTATATCTCAATAAAGCTATTTCAAAAAATATGCCAAGCAATTTCCTAGGTACTCAATACATAACGAATGTGAAATGCACATGGTATGAGCTTGATAAATACAATGCAAACATGTAATGCCTCATTTACTTTGATTAAAGGGGAAAATAACTTTTAAAAGGAATACAAATGCATGTGAAATATAAAAGCCTAAATTAATGTGCTAATTAGGAATAAAATAACCATAACTAAGGCATATCACCACGTAGTATTGTACTGGGACATCATTAAGCTATACTTAAGTGTACAGTTAGGCACAGCCTTCAATGGCAATAATCTTTGGTAATATGCCATTGAGTCATAGTGTTATTTTAACAGAAAGCGAAGGTCATTATAAACTATACCTGCGAATCGAAGACAAAGTGATGCAATGACAGTTTATTGCAAAGGAAGAGAAACTGTGCCTCTATCTTCCTTGTCTTGGCTGTCATATCCTGAATGGGTGTGATTTGCACACTTTCCTACCTCCCCCACACAGTCACTCATAATGCAAGACAACGGAAATCTTGCTTTTCCATATCAAGGAATTTTTAAAAAATCAATGACATGCTTCTCTAGTCCCTAACCTTTCCCATTCTCCTGTTATCCCCAGGAGCAGGAGACTGTCGTTTCAAAGCCTAAGAGCTAACACAACCCTCAGATTACTGATGGGAGTGGGTCCCATAGAAGTTACCATCCATGTCCTGCTCAAGTAATACGTGAGCAGTCTGGGAACAGACGCTGGCACCTACCCGAGCTTTCAGTGACTCAAGCTCTTAGCATTCTTGTTTAGGTTTGACATTATGGATGGAGGAAGGTATCCTGGGGAAGTACATTAACACAAGCAAAGGCAGTTTTGTGAAATGTTTCCAGCAGCAATTATACATCTGGTCCACCCAGCTCTGGGCAAAATAGCTGATGTGCCGATCCCAGTAAGGACCAGAACCCTGGATGGAGAGCATGTATGGGTGCATGGAAAGTTTACTTAAAAGTGATCACCAGCCTGCCCGACATGGCGAAACCCTGTCTCTACTAAAAATACAAAAATTAGCTGGGTGTGGTGGTACATGCTTGTAATCCCAGCTACTTGGGAGGCTGAGGCAGGAGGATCACTTGAACCCAAGAGGCAGAGGTTGCAGTGAGCTGAGATCGCGCCACTGCACTCTAGCCTGGGCAACAGAGCAAGGGTCCATCTCAAAAAAAAAAAGGCAGTAAAAAAACCCGAAGCCGGAATTGACTACACAATGAACTTGGCTAAATGAAAAGTCCAGGAAGATAAAGTAAAATCAGATTCAACGACGAAATAAGAGCGAAAGAGTGACTACGATGTACCTCCAAATAGAAGCAGATTTAAATGAAATTCCAAGGCATTTGCTGAAAGGCTTACATGATTTTGAAGAATTTGTTTATTTATTTAGAGACAAGATCTTACTTTGTCTCTCAGGCTGGCGTGCAGTGGTACAATCACAGCTCACTGCGGCCTCCACCTCCTGGGCTTAAGCGAGCCTCCCACCTCAGCCTCTTGTGTAGCTGGGACTTCAGTCATGCGCCACCATGTCTGGCTAATGATTTTGCACTTTTTGTAGATATAGGGTTTTTCTGTGTTGCCCAGGCTGGTCTCAAACTCCTGAGCTCAAGCAATCCTCCTGCCTCAGCCTCCCAAAATGCTGGAATTACAGGCATGAGCCACTGAGCCCAGCCAAGAAGTGTTATTTGGTTGGGAAGAGCAACTAAAACTTGAAAATAGAATGCAAGTTCTAAGCCTGAAAAACATACCAAGAAAAGTTACTTTATGGCCGGGCGCGGTGGCTCACGCTTGTAATCCCAGCACTTTGGGAGGCCGAGGCGGGCGGATCACGAGGTCAGGAGATCGAGACCACGGTGAAACCCCGTCTCTACTAAAAATACAAAAAAAATTAGCCAGGCGTGGTGGCGGGCGCCTGTAGTCCCAGCCACTCGGAGAGGCAGAGGCAGGAGAATGGCGTGAACCCGGGAGGCGGAGCCTGCAGTGAGCCGAGATTGCGCCACTGCACTCCAGCCTGGGCGACAGAGCGAGACTCCGTCTCAAAAAAAAAAAAAAAAAAAAAGAAAAGTTACTTTACAAAATATAAGTAAGTTATGTTCCTTCTTTTCATTCACTAATTGTTTGTTTTGCTTTGTAACTGAGAAACACTTTCCACAGCAACGATGTGATAATCAGTGGCTAAGTTCCAAAGGTACCCACCAAAGACTGTTGACCTATAACAACTCCACCTTCCCAATAATTCTAGTAGTATTGGTGCAAGGCAGGCAAGCACCAAATTAGGGATTATCCTGGAAAGGTTCTTGGATTCGCTCAGGAAACAATTCAAGAGCCGGAAAATTCAAGAGCAAGCCGAGAAGCGGCAGTGTTACAGCTCCGTGACTGCTCCTGCAGAGAGGGCTACTCCACAGGCAGTGTGGAAAGTAGCTGCTCGGGGGCACATTTATACCCACTTTTAATTACATGCAAATTAAGGAACAGGCCGGGGATGATGGCTCAAGCCTGTAATCCCAGCACTTTGGGAGGCCAAGAAGGGAAATCACCTGAGGTCAGGAGTTCCAGAACAGCCTGGCCAACATGGTGAAACCCCGCCTCTACTAAAAATACAAAAATTAGCCAAGCGTCATGGTGCACGCCTGTAATCCCAGCTACTCTGGAGGCTGAGGCAGGAGAATTACTTGAACCTGGGAGGCAGGCGTTGCAGTGAGCCCAGATCACTCCACTGCACTCCAGGCTGGGAGACAAAGCAAGACTCCATCTCAAAAAAAAAAAAAAGAGAGAAAAAAATAGACCTGGTATGGTGGCTCATGCCTGTAATTCCAGCACTTTGGGAGGCCAAGGCAGGAGAATTGCTTGATGGCAAGAATTCGAGACCATCCTATAACATAGCAAGACCCCATCTCTACAAGAAATAAATTAGCTGGGCATGGTGGCATACATTTGTAGTCCCAGCTACTTGGGAGGCTGAGATGGGAGGATCATTTGAGCCCAGGAGGCTGAGGCCAGAATGAGCCATGATGGTGCCGCTTCACTCCAGCCTGGGTCACATAGTAACAACCTGTCTCAAAAAAAAAAAAAAAGAAAAGAAAGAAAAAGAAAAAGAAGAAAAAATTTTTTCTTCAATTGTACATAGAGAAGTTATAAAGCAAGACGATGTATAGATAGGGACTATTTAAATCTTTTAACATGGAGAAGTACTCTATAATGTTCAAAACACTACGTCAATGGGTGAAAATTGTGTGATTACTCAGAGATCTAGAAGGAATGTAACAATTTAGGGACATAAAGAAGTGACAGATTTAGAAAAAACATGGAGACTCAACTTGAAAGTTAAGGTATGGAAAGAGAAATGACTCAGGCAATTGAAAAGATATAAAAAGAAAAAATGGTCAGAATTAAATATGATATTTGCATAAGTAAGAAAACAAGATTAGTCAAGCTATGAAGAAAAGTAAGAATTACTCTTAGAACAAAGAAAGAAAATGAAAAAGGTGTACAAAACTCCCACTGATCAGATAATTTGAAAGGTAGTTGTTAATACCTAAATTAAAAAGAATAAAAAGCACTGAGACGAGAAAACCTTCAAAAGGACCCAAAAAGTGTTTAAATTGTAAAGGTATGTATTACATTTGCAGGATGCATAAATAAATCTGTGAGAGGCTTAGAAGAGGAATTTTTAAATGTAATTTCCCAATGAAAGTCTTCTTATTGTGCCGGGCGTGGTGGCTCACACCTGTAATCCCAGCACTTTGAGAGGCCGAGGTGGGCGGATCACTTGAGGCCAGTTTGAGACCAGCCTGGCCAACATGGAGAAACCCCGTCTCTACTAAAAATACAAAAATTAGCTGGGTGTGGTGATGCATGCCTGTAATCCCAGCTACTCGGGAGTCTGTTACATGAGAATCACTTGAACCCAGGAGGCAGAGGCTGCAGTGAGCCGAGATCGCTCCACTGCACTCCTGCCTGGGTGACAAAGCAAGACTTGGTCTCAAAAACAAAAACAAAAAAAAATGGTCATCTTGTTGATGTTTCAGGGGAAAATTATCTCAAAAGTGTTTGAGACCAGCCTGGGCAACATGGAGAAATTCTATCTCTACAAAAAAATACAAAAATTAGCCCGGCATGATGGTGTGCACCTGTAGTCCCAGCTACTTGGGAGGCTAAGGTGGGAGGACCACTTGAGTCCAGGGGTGTTGAGGCTACAGTGAGCCATGCTCGATTGAACGGAATGCGCCACTGCACTGCAGCCTGGGTGACAAACAAACAAACAAAAACCTCCAAAGGACAATTAATTATATGGCACATTTCCATTGAAAGTTGATTTATTTTCAATGTACTGCCTCCCACAGGGGTGATATGCCTCTAAATTGCACAGGTAAAACAAGTAGGTACACATGAAAAATTTTACTTAGTAATGTTGCTTATTTTCAGCTGTCCGGAAGTTATTTTTATACACCTTATTTCCTAAGAAGCTCAGCAATTTTCTAATTTATCATCAACAACATTTAATTGAACACTCTTTCACATGTAATTGCTAGCTGCCTGTACTTGTAAAATAGGGCTGAGAATATAGAGTCAACTAACCCAGGTTCAAGCCCCTGCTCAGTCACGTATAAATAACTTTAAGCAAATCCATCAAACCTCAGTTCCTTTATCGCTATATAAAGTGAAAGCCTTGAACAAAAAGAAATTATATGATATCTTAAATCCCTTATAGGTATGGTTGTTATTCTCTAAAGGATAATGTTTTCCTTAATCTGTATAAGTTATTGTTGCAATCTCATCTTCAGAATGATTTTATAGTGGGCAATTTTTCACTAAAATTTATTAACAGCCTAGAATAATCCAAAACTGCAGATTTTAGAGAATAAATAGAATATGGCTTCCAAGGCAGTATTTCTGCCTTTATATGAAGAAATTATTTGGATATCATTTTAAAAATTTAAACACACAAATTACACAAATAGGTCAGGTACAGTGGCTCATGCCTGTAATCTCAACACCTTGGGAGCCTGAGGCAGAAGGATCACCTGAGGCCATGAGTTCAAGATCAGCCTGGGCAACATGGTGAGGCCTCATCTCTACAAAAAAAGCTAAAAATAAAAAAATTAGCCAGTCATGGTAGTCCCAGTTACTAGGGAGGCTGAGGCAGGAGGATCACTTGAGCCCAAAAGTTAGAGGCTGCAGTGAGCTATGATTGTATTACTGCTCCAGCTTTAGGCAGACCCTGTCTCAAAGAGAAAAAAAAAAGAAATTGTATAAATAGCATGCATTTATTATATCAGTAAACACATAAGTATACATTAGCAAATAATATATTAATAGCTAGTTAATATTTTAAATAACCGATTAGTATTAATCATAGCAAACTGCATAAATGTGTCAAATATGATGTAACCTTCACAATGACACCATGAAATTTATACTTTTTTTTTTCTTTTTGAAACGGAGTCTTGTTCTGTCGCCCAGGCTGGAGTGCAGTGGCACGATCTCAGCTCACTGCAACCCCACCTCCTGGGTTCAAGCGATTCTCCTGCCTCAGGCTCCCCAGTAGCTGGGATTACAGGTGCCCGCCACCACGCCCAACTAATTTTTATATTTTTAGTAGAGACGGGGTTTCGCCATACTGGCCATGCTGGTTTTGAACTCCTGACCTCAGGTGATCTGCCTGCCTCAGCCTCCCAAAGTGCTGGGATTACAGGCATGAGCCACCGTGCCTGGCCAAAATTTATACTATTATTATCCTTATTTTACAAATAAGGGAGATTGGAGATACTAAGTAACTTATCCAAGATCACACAGATTGTAAGCGGTAGAGCCCAGGGCCTTTTACTGCCAAAATTGGGATATTATTGTATATTATTGAGATATTATTGTATATTAATGGGATATTATTGTAGATAACTGTTTTGTGATTTGCTTTTTAAATTTAACATGTTCTTAACTATAGTTCTTTGTCACACATTTACTTCAATAGCTTCATTTTGAAGGACGGCAGGGTATTCTATATACATGAATGCATGAATGCACTGTAATTTGTTTAAACGTTCCTCCATTGTTGGGCATTTAGACAGTTACCAGTTTTTTTACTCCTTGTACACAAATTTTTGTAAATTTAATATTTAGGCTGGGTGCAGTGGCTCACGCCTATAATCCTAGTCCTTTGGGAGGTTGAAACAGGAGGATCACTTTAGCCCAGGAGTTCAAGACAAGCCTGGGCAACATAGTGAGAACTGGTATCTACCAAAAAATAAAAAACTTAATCGGGCATGGTGGCACATGCCTGTGGTCCCAGCTATTGTGGAGGCTGAGGTGGGAGGATTGTTTGAGCCCAGGTGGTCAAGGCTGCATTGAACTGTGATTGCTCCACTGCACACCAGCCTTGGTGACAGAGTGAGACCCTGTATCAAAGAGAAAAAAATTAAACATTTCTTCCAAATAAATTCTAAGATATATAATTGCTCAAAAGCCATATTTTCTTTCTTTCTTTTTTTTTTCTTTTTCTTTTTTTTTTTTTGTTTTTGAGATGGAGTCTCGCTCTGTCACCCAGGCTGGAGTGCAGTGCTGCAATCTCGGCTCACTGCAACCTCCACCTCCCAGGTTCAGGTGATTCTCCTGCCTCAGCCTCCAGAGTAGCTGGGATTACAGGAGTGCCACCACTCCCAGCTAATTTTTGTATTTTTAATAGAGGCGGGGTTTCACCATGTTGAGCAGGCTGGTTCCAAACTCCTGACCTCAGGTGATCCACCAGCCTCGGCCTCCAAAAGTGCTAGGATTACAGGCATGAGCCACCACACCCGGCCGAAAGCCGTGTTTTTAAGACTTAAAAAAAATATAGTGACTATTTATTTCATGTTTTTCTTTTAAATGTAGTCTTTAATACTTTGAGGTTATCTAAAAGATTGTTAAAAGTTTTGTTGGTTGTTGTCAATAGTTCCTCTTGTGGTCTTAGTCTGCCACTTAGAAATTCAAGTAAGTGAAGAGATAGCTCAGCAGTTCCCAACGGATAAAAGAATGAGGGGATAAATTTTTTCTTTTCCCCACTCTTTGTGGAAAATTACAGAAACGGACAGAGTAAGTGCCAGGAAGGAAACTGATTCCCTTCATGGGCGTAGTATTGGAACTGAACAACAGAGAAGAAAACTGAAACATTAAGGACAAGTATTTTGGTACCAAACATTCTTTTGTCTTAAAATTTTACTGTATATATTTAAGATGCTCATCATGTTTTTATATACATACGAATCATGAAATGGTTACTATAGTCAAGCAAATTAACATATCTATCATCTCACATAGCTACCTGTTTTTGTGTGTGTGGCAAGGCAAACTTTTTTTTTTCTTTTTGAGACAGAATTTAGCTCTTGTCACCCAGGCTGGAATGCAGGGGCATGATCTTGGTTCACTGCAAACTCTACCTCTACCTCCTGGCTCCTGGGTTCAAGCGATCCTCCTGCCTCAGCCTCAAGAGTAGCCGGGATTACAGGCGCCCGCCACTTGCCCAGCTATTTGTATTTTTAGTAGAGACCCGGTTTCGCCATGTTCGCCAGGCTGATCTCAAACTCCTGGCTTCAGGTGATCCACCTGCCTCATCCTCCCAAAGTGTTGGGATTACAGGCGTGAGCCACTGCGCCTGGCCGACAAACATTTTTATACCTGGAAAAATCTAGCTTTTTGGCCAAACATTTTTTAAAGCCCTGGATCGCCAGAATAGAGGTTACTTGAGGAGGAACTTGGGATGGGATTTGACTGAAGAGATGAAAGGCAGGAGGGAAACTCCTCAGGTGCTAGAAATAACATATATTAAATGTAGATGATGGTCATGTGTATAAAAACTCATCTAGCTGTGTACTTCACAGTACATAAATGATGCCTTCAAAGAAACAAACTCAGATAGTTGGCATCATGGAAACCAAACATCTAGGAACAAATGGACTTCTGTTTTTCTCTCAGATATTTTATATATGTTTTACTATGATTTAAGCATTCCATATTTAAGCCATACATAAATAAATAAACACAATAAGTCAAACTCTGACAAACTGACAGTATTTTTTTTCTTTTTCTAAATATTTGTTTGGATGAATCCACACTTCTTTTCTCTTTTTATTTATTTTTTATTTTTTTTTGGTACAGGGTCTCAGTCTGTCCCAGGCTGGAGTGCAGTGATGCAATCACAGCTTATTGCAGCCTTGAAGTACTGCTGGGCTCAAGCAATCCTCCCGCCTCAGCCTTCCAAGTAGCCGGGACCACAGGCACATGCCACCACAGCCAGATTATGTTTTTTTAAAAAATGTTTTGAGATGTCGGGCGCAGTGGCTCACACCTGTAATCCCAGCACTTTGGGAGGCCGAGGTGGGCGGATCACGAGGTCAGGAAATCGAGACCATGGTGAAACCCCGTCTCTACTAAAAATACAAAAAATTAGCCAGGTGTGGTGGTGGGTGCCTGTAGTCCCAGCTACTCAGGAGGCTGAGGCAGGAGAATGGTGTGAACCTGGGAGGCGGAGCTTGCAGTGAGCCGAGACTGCACCACTGCACTCCAGCCTGGGCAACAGAGCGAGACTCCATCTCAAAAAAAAAAAAAAAAATGTTTTGAGAGACGTGGCCTCCCTATGTTACCCAGGCTGGTCTTGACCTCTGGGCTCCAGCGATCCCCTCACCTTAGCCTCCTAAAGTGCTAGGATTATAGGTGTGAGTCACCATGCCCAGCCCCATTTCTTATTTAACCAATCCCTAACAGTTGGGCATTTAGATAGCCTTCAATTTTTTGCTATGATTACTCCTGGCACGTATATTTTTGAGTGTACCTTTAATTATTAACTGAAGGGAGGTTCCTGGGAAACTGCGTTTCAGACATCTGAAGAGAAGGAGATGACATGCAAATTCTGCCAGCATTTATCTAGAAGTTAAATGGGGCACAACGTGTCTCAACAGAATAAGACTTTGATCAAACACTGTTTAGGTCGCTTGGGCCACGTTAGAATAAAAGGCTTGGAATGTAGCATTCACTTATCTTTAAAAAATATTGGCATTTGGAGTAATCCAAAAGAGAATAGTGAGTATCTAAATAGTCTACTTTTCCTAAGCATCTGCGGGTCAGTTTTCTTTCTCCAGAAACTCAATCTCAGTCTTTACATTTAGGAAGATTTGGCCGGGCTCGGTGGCTCACGCCTGTTATTCCAGCCCTTTGGGAGGCCAAGACAGGCAGATCACCTTAGGTCAGGAGTTCAAGACCAGCCTGACCAACATGGAGAGACCCCCATCTCTACTAAAAATACAAAATTAGCCGGGCATGGTGGTGCATGCCTATAATCCCAGCTACTCGGGAGGCTGAGGCAGGAGAATCACCTGAACCCGGGAGGCGGATGTTGCGGTGAGCTGAGATCGTGCCATTGCACTCCAGCCTGGGCAGCAGGAGCAAAACTCCATCTGAAAAAAAAAAAAGAAAAAAATTCTTTTTTGAAGGATAAAACATAAGATTTGGGGACTTTTCCAAAATCTTAGCTGCTTTAGAAAATATTGCCCTGGCCTGGTGTGGTGGCTCATACCTGTAATCCTATCACTTTGGGAGGCCAAGGAGGGAGGATTGCTTGAGTCCAGGAGTTCAAGACCAGCACGGACAACATAGTGAGACCCTTCCCCCCCACCCACACACACACACACACGTCTCTACAAAAAATAAAAATGAAGACAAATTAGCTGGTAATGGTGGCATCCACCTGTAGTCCCAGCTACTCAGGAGGTTCAGGTGGGAGAATCACTTGAGATCTGGACGTTGAGGATGCAGTGAGTTCTGATTGCATCACTGCACTCGCCTGGGCAACAAAGCAAGATCCTGCCCCAAAAACAAACAAACAAAAACTACGGAAAATGTTGACCTAACTTTTGATAAAAGTGCATCTGTCACTATCAGCTATGTTATGACACATAGATTGGGATCCTAGCTCTTTTTGACTCAGACTGTACTGTACAGGCAATATTTTATCATTATTACTTATTAGGTTTTTCTCGCACTCGTTTATTCATTCATGGAAAGGCAGTATTTTTATACTGCTGAATAATTACTTGGATGCAGGTGTGTTTAACGTTAGACAAACCTGCTTTCTTTCTGCCCTTTAAACACCCCCATTCCTTTTGTTTTCTAGAACACATACTTTGGTTGGCAGCAGGAAGTAAAACCTCAGCCTCCATTTGCATTTCTCTAACCTCTCCATACAATGGCATAGACGTTTGTTTGTGAACACAATATTGTAAGATATCTGTATTTTTGGTTGGAATCCAGTTCATCTGTTACAATTTAGTGATGTTCTAAGCTTTTACTTCCATCTCTTGGACCCTAAAATGACTTCATGTTTTGGCCAAGTTTCAGAGTTTCAACTCCACAGACAGAGCCAGACTTTCTTATTCACCCTACCATGCTGGGCTGCCACCAGCAGTTTCTGGGGCATGAAAAACATCCAAACTGGCAAACTTCAGAAAGAGCAGGCATTTTTTTTTTTGAAGCATATTTTGTGACAAAAGGCCAACCTGTTCCCCTGATTAAAATATGCAGTGGAGTTATTTTAGCTTCTGAAATTTTCCGTTCTGAGTAAGAATTTATATTGAGAAAAAGGCGATAAAAAGAAGAAGAATCCTATCAACTCTCCTTAGCTTAGTAACTGTAGGTGCTCTGAAACCGATAACATTGGTCTGGAACATTATAACCCTCACCTAGATAAATGCTTCGGATGCAAGTAGTCAAGCTTACACCTATCTCTCCTCCCCACAATCAGCCTGGCAGGAGAGAATTCTTCTCTGTGGAAACTAAACAGCCCCAGAAAAAAAAGACCTACAAATACCAGCATTTATAGGTCTGCCCAGGGAAAAAACCAGCTTGAAGTCCCATCACCCTGTGATGAAGCTCTTCAGCCACCAATCTTCTCTGGAACCTGGATTTCCAATTAGATTGTTATTCTCATATCCTTTAATATGAACAGGTAGCCAAGGAACCAGACACTAGAGAAAAGACTCAAACATAAAAGACAGAAACCAGGCTGGGTGCAGTGGCTCACACCTGTAATCCCAGCACTTAGAGAGGCCGAGGCGGGCAGATCACGAAATCAAGAGATTGAGACCAGCCTGGCCAACACGGTGAAACCCCGTCTCTACTAAAAATACAAAAAATTAGCTGGGCGTAGTGGCAGGCGCCTGTAATCCCAGCTACTCGGGAGGCTGAGGCAAGAGAATTGCTTGAACCTGGGAGGCGGAGGTTGCAGTGAGCTGAGATCGTGCCACTGCACTCCAGCCTGGGTGACAAGAGCGAAACTCCATCTCAAAAAAAAAAAAAAAAAAAAAAAAGCAGAAAACAACAACACAAAAAGAAAGAAAATAGGAACTAGGGAGAAGCAAGGCAGCAATCATGATGAATGTAGGGGTTGGGCATCTCACTATCTGGAAGCAGTGATCTGGTGAGTTTCAGTTCTTTGTAATTTTTTTGAGAGGCCTGAAGGTCATTTCCCTGGGAAGGAACTCAGATATAAGCTTCAAACTTTAAGACCAGAAGGGTCAATTTATATGTTTATCCAAAAAAACTCTCTATGGGACTATTGGGTCGGTTTCACATGCATGAGTCTTGAAAACATTATGCTAAGTGAAATAAGCCAGACACAAAAGATAAATATTGTATAATTCTGCTTATGTGAAGTATCTAGAATACAAATTCATAATAAGTAGAATAAAGGTTACCAGGGGCTGAGGGAGGGGAGAAAATGAGGAGTTATCATTTAATGGGTATAGAGTTTCTGTTTGGGATGATGAAAAAGTTCTGGAAATGAATGGTGGTGATGGTTGCACAATATTGTGAATGTACTTGATGCCACTGAATCGTATACTTAAACATGGCTAAAGTGGTCTGGGCGTGTTGGCCCATGTCACTACAAAAAATAAAAAAATTAGCTGAGTATGGTGGCACATGCTTGTGGTCCTAGCTACTTGAGAGGCTGAGGTGCGAGGATCACATGAGCCCAGGAGGTCGAGGCCACAGTGACCCGTGACTGCACACTGCACTCCAGCCTGGGCAACAGAGCCAGACCCTGTCAAAAAACAAAAACAAAAACCCTAAAAAGGTAAATTTTATATTATGTATATTTCACCGCAATAAAAGAAAAATGAAAACTTATAAAAGGACAACACCGTGGTCATAGTATTCTACGTGGTGTTACCAGATCTCTGGGGCATTTTAAGAGTAGCCAGAAATTAAGATATCTACTGAGTTTTAATTTGCAAAGTGTAATAACATCGCATGAATCAGACAAAATAATTCTGTAGGCATGTGGGCTGTCAGTTGAGACTTCTAGAAAGATATGCAACATGTGATTCTGATGGGGGAAAGACTGGGATTGAAGAAATTCAGATTCTAATCATTCTGTAAATCACTTTCTAACTCGTGTCTTACATTTTCCCAACCTGTAAAGGGGAATGAGTAACAGCTGCTAGCTCAATCTCCCAAAAGTGTTGAGGCAAAGCCAACACTGGTCACTTGGTACATTCTGCATCTTGAAAGATGTCTTATGTGATCCTCACATCTGATGTCATTATGTTGGGGTTAGTTGGTAAAGAAAGTGTCTTCATGGGTCTTTTGCTTAAAAAACAGAAAGCTGGCCGGGTGCGGTGGCTCACGCCTATAATCCCAGCACTTTGGGAGGCCGAGGCAGGCAGATCACGAGGTCAGGAAATCAAGACCATCCTGGCTAACACGGTGAAACCCTGTCTCTACTAAAAATACAAAAAATTAGCTGGGTGTGGTGGCAGGTGCCTGTAGTTCCAGCTACTTGGGAGGCTGAGGCAGGAGAATGGCGTGAACTTGGGAGGTGGAGCTTGCGGTGAGCCAAAATCATGCCACTGCACTCCAGCCTGGGTGACAGAGTCAGACTCTGTCTCAAAAAAAAAAAAAAAAAAAAAAGAAAGCTATTCTTTTACCCCATACAGACAGAAGGAAATTGTCTTTGAGTGATAGAGGTTTTATTGAACAAGAGTTAGGATGTTGGCTCCCATAGGCTTTTTCGAGTATTTAAAATGTTCTTTGTTAGTCAGTAAAAATCTTGCTTTACCTGTATTATTAGGAAAGATACTTGGATATACAGAGAACCCTTCTTCAAAGTTCTAATGAGATGACAATCTTTTTTTTTCTTTTTTTTTTTTTTATTTACAGAGTCTCACTCTGTCACCCAGGCCAGAGTGCAATCTCAGTTCACTGCAACCTCCACCTCCTGTGCTCAAGTGATCCTCCCACGTCGGCCTCCTGAGTAGCTGGGACTACAGGCATGGACCACCACACCTGGCTAATTTGTATATTTTTAGTAGAGGTGGGTTTCACCATGTTGGCCAGGCTGGTCTTGAACTCCTGAGCTCAAGTGATTTGCCCGTCTTGGCCTCTCAAAGGTCTGGGATTACAGGTGTGGGCCACTGTGCCCAGCTGAGAACAATCTTCTTAAACTTGTCAAGCCTCAGTTTCTTTATCTGTAAAATAAGGATAAAATCTACATCATCTACTTGACAGAATTGTTTTGAGGATTCAGTAGATCTTTATGTTCATTTATTCTCAGCAAATATTCATGCTAATTGCTGGGAATGTAACGGTCAAAAAAAGAGACATGGTCCACACCTTCCTAAAGTCTCCAGGTAAGGGGATTAGATGATGTATGTAAATCACACAAAACAGTTCTTGGTACATTAGTAGATGTCAGTAAATATTAGTTCCTTAATTGTGATGGTTAATTTTATATGTCAATGTGACTGGACCACAGGGTGCCCAGATATTTGGCTAAATGTTCTTTTTGGGTACGTCTGTAAGGGTGTTTCTGGATGAGATTAGCATTTGAATCAATGAACTGAGTATAGCAGATTGCCCTCCCCAATGCGAGTGGGCATCATCCTATCCATTGAGGGTCTGAATAGAACAAAAAAGTGGAGGAAGGCTGAATTCTCTTTCTCAGCCTGACTGCTTGAGCTGGGACATTCCTGCTCTTGCACTAGGATTTATACCATTGGCACTCCTGATTCTCAGGCCCTTGGACTTGGATTGGAACAACACTCCCAGCCTTCCTGGGTCTCCAACTACAATTGTAGACAGCAGATCATAAGACATTGCAGCTTCCACAATTGTAGGAGACAATTCCTATAATAAATCTTTCTTTTGGCAAGATGTGATGGCTCATGCTTGTAATCCCAACACTTGGGGAGGCCAAGGTGGGTGGATTACTTGAGGTTAGGAGTTTGAGACCAGTCTGGCCAACATGGTGAAACCCTGTCTCTACTAAATATACAAAAAAAAAAAAAATTAGTCAGGTTTGGTGGTTTGTACCTGTAGTCCCAGCTACTGGGGAGGCTGAGCCAGAAGAATCGCTTGAACCCAGAAGGCAGAGGTTGCAGTGAGCCAAGATCACACCATTGCACTCCCACCTGGGTGACAGAGCAAGACTCTGTCTCAAAAATAAATAAAATAAATCTCTCTCTCTCTCTCTCAATACAGTAACCCTTGAGATAAGAACCCTCAAAGTCACTCATGCAAATCTAAGTCAAGATCCTGAAATCAGCCAAAAACCAGTTGCAACCTGGTTCCTTATTTTGTAAGGTCATATTGCCCATATTTACAACTCTAGGCCACTGCTAGCCATACTGTAAGCACTGGAGTCATTCTTCTGCCCTGTAATATAAAACTTGTGAGGGAGCAAGTCACTCAGTTTATCTTCCCCAGAGAGCTGGGAAATGTAATATTATGTCCAGAGCATAAGGGATTCAAAAGTTTACCAAAGTCCTGGGAACTTAAATTGTAGGCAAAGATAATATTGCTGTTCGTCACTGTCTACTTATTTTCTATTTAAAGAGTTTTATCTTCTCAATAGAGGGGGTTGGTTTGAGTGTCAGGGGAAATGTCTAGTGAATGTATTGATTGATCGTAGGATGATAAATGTGGGCAACTTATCTCCTAATCTTCCTCCAGATTTGACTAGCTGAGGGTGAATAAAATTATTTTTAATATAGCCAAGAAGTCTTTTTTCTTTGCCTTGGGATTCTGCTACCATACATATGCCTGGATGATGCTTCTCTCCACCACCCCACCAAGAAAGAGTAAGAATTTATAGATGGGCACCAGGTAGAAGATATTTCAACATATCGTACTCTATGCCTGAATATAGAGTTTTAGCATCTCAGCTAGGAGCAATTAAGTTATGCCAGGGTAGTACTTAAGGAAGGAAAGAAAGAAATACATACAGTATTTACACATCAAATACACCCACATTTTACCAGAAAAGAAGATGGTCATAATACCTCATACCTCATGGAGAAAGAACAAGGACCTTCATTATCAAGGGAAGAAAAGGTTTCTAAGGCATTGCACATATTTCTTTTTTTTTTTTTTTTAATTTGAGACAAGGTTTCACTCTGTCACCCAGGCTGGAGTGTAGTGGCACGATCATAGCTTACAGTAGCCTCAAATTTCTTGGCTCAAGTGATCCTCCCATTTCTTTCTCTGGAATAGCTGGGACTATAGGCATGCACCACCATGTCTGGCTTTTAAAAATTTTTTGGAGAGACAGCATCTTGCTATGTTGCCCAGGCTGATCTCGAACTCCTGGGTTTAAGCGATCCTCCCACCTTGGCCTCCCAAGGTGTGGAGATTATAGGCGTGAGCTACTACATCCAGCTGCATTGTACACATTATATGCAAAATAGAAGCAACCTGATGGGAAAGGAAGAAGATGAGGCTATTTAATGAAGCAAATTAGTTTTATGTCAGATTCCACTCTCAGGTATGAAATATTTCTGAAAAAAAAAAGTTTGTGCAAAACACAGCACTCTTATTATTGCACATTTCCTCCCTTTTGCTTGCTCAAGA
Organism: Nomascus leucogenys; assembly: GCF_006542625.1. Classification (NCBI taxonomy): domain Eukaryota; kingdom Metazoa; phylum Chordata; class Mammalia; order Primates; family Hylobatidae; genus Nomascus; species Nomascus leucogenys. The sequence goes on from NC_044397.1 coordinate 42,849,603, forward strand.
CAAATGCAATGCTGAAGCTGTTTTTACTCTGATGCTCTAACAAGAAGTGTACTTCTGTCACATCCAGAGTGACTGATAATGGTCAGGCCTATCCATTACTCCATTCAAATAATAGGGTTTCCTTGCTTTTAAGGTCACTTGAGCTATAATGTTGTTATTGTCCTTTCTTCTGCTCTGTAGTCTCATTTTCACAGAGGATTGTTAGAGAGAGAAAGGGGTATTGGGCAGCACTCAGTCATGGGCAAAATGGCACTGTCACCAGTTTCGCTGAAGTCCTGAATCTCCTTGCTACTGACAGACATGCATGCAACAGTGGGTTTAGTGGGGACAAGTAGCTTGGGCTTCACTATGGATTAAACAATAGCAACACAATAACAGAAATCCATTCCTGGGCCGGACGCGGTGGCTCATGCCTGTAATCCCAGCACTTTTGGAGACCGAGGCGAGTGGATCATCTGAGGTCAGGAGTTCAAGACCAGCCTGGCCAATATGGAGAAACCCTGTCTCTACTAAAAATACAAAAATCAGCCAGGCCTGGTGGCATGTGCCTGTAATCCCAGCTACTCGGGAGGCTGAGGCTGGAGAATTGCTTGAACCTGGGAGGCAGAGGTTGCAGTAAGCCAAGATTATGCCATTTGCACTCCAGCCAGGGCGACAGAGCAAGGCTCCGTCTCAAAAAAATAAAAAATAAAAATAAGAAATCCATTCCTGGATATTTTTTTTCCAATTAGAAACTAGGGTGGAAAATACTCTAGTTTTGTGCCCAGCCACCACCTTATTATTAGACTGAAAAAGGCCAGTGGCTTATGCCTGTGATCCCAGCACTTTGGGAGGCCCAGGCAGGAGAATTGCTTGAAGCCAGGACTTCGAGACCAGCCTGGGCAACAAAGCAAGACTCCGTCTCTACAAAAACAAAGTAAAAAATAAACTGAAATATACCATGCGGTGGTTCACATTTGTGATCCCAGTTACTTGGGTGGCTAGGGTAGGAGGATCAGTTGAGCCCAGGAGTTTGAGGTGCAGTGAGCTATGATTGCAACACTACACTCCAGCCTGGGAAACAGAGTAAGACCCTGTCTCTAAAACCCCTCCCCCCACCAAAGAAAACAAACAAACAAACAAACAAACAAAAAAACAAAACACACACACACACAAAACCACACAGGACTCCTGGGTTCTCTCCTGAGTTCTCTCCTGAGTCCAGCTCTATCACTATGTAAGTATGTGACACTGGACAAGGCACCATATCTCCTGGGCTTCTGTTTATCTATTTGTCTTAATATATGGACTACAGCATCTCTAATGTCATATTCAATTAAGTAAATATCTATCTGTCCTGAAACAAGTCTACATAGCAATGTCCTGCTGGCCTGCTGGTCACTTTGTCACACATTTGGACTTCTTCACAATTTCTTGTAGGCCTGAAGCAAAGCACGTTGGCTTAACGTATTTAACTCCAGGATGTCTTTTCCCAAGAAATGCAAGGCTTGGCCAGATACAGTGGCTCACGCCTGTAATCCCAGCACTTTGGGAGGCCGAGGCAGGTGGATCACTTGAGGTCAGGAGTTCGAGACCAGCCTGGCCAACGTGGCAAAATCCCGTCTCTACTAAAAATACAAAAATTAGCCAGGTGTGGTAACGCATGCCTGTAATCCCAGCTACTAGGAAGGCTGAGGCAGGAGTATTGCTTGAACCAGGGTGCAAAGGTTGCAATGAGCCTAGATTGCGCCACTGTACTCCAGCCCGGGCGACAGAGCAAGACTCCATCTCAAAAAAAAAAAAAAAAAAAAGAAATGCCAGGCGTTGGTTTAATAGTTTTTCTTAAGTTTTTAATTCTGTAACATTTCAAACCTCCAGAAAAGTTGCAGGCACAGAACAATGAAGGGTCTCATACCCTCCACTTAGATTTACGAATTGTTAACATTTTGCCACATTTATTTTCTATTTCTCTTTCTCTATTCCCTTCCTTAATATATACATTGCTGAACCATTTGAGAATTTATTGTAGACATCATGACACTTCATCCCTAAATACTCCCTAAATATAGCATTTATTTCTTAAGAAAAGAGACATTCTTCTACATAACCACAATACAACTACTCGAAAATTTTAACAATGATTTGACACTATTATCTAAAGTATATTCCATATTCAAATTTCCCCAATTGTCCCAATAATGTGTCCCAATAATGCTTGATATGGTTTGGATGTTTGTCCCCTCCAAATCTCATGTTGAAACGTGATTCCCCTTGTTGGAGGCGGGGCCTGATGAGAGGTGATTGGATCTTGGGGGCGGATCCCTTATAAATGGTTTAGCATCATCCCCTTAGAGATAAGTGAGTTTTTGCTGTTAGTTCACATGAGATCTGGTTGTTTAAAAGAGTGTGATGCCTCCCACTTCACCCCTTGCTCCCACTGTCGCCACGTGACACCCCTAGTCCCACTGTGTCTTCTGCTATGATTGTAAGTTTCCTGAGTCCCTCACCAGGAGCAGCTGCTGGAGCCATGCTTATACAGCCTATACAGCCTGCAGAACTGTGAACCAAATAAACCTCTTTTCTTTATAAATTACCCAGTCTCAGGTATTCCTTTATGCCAACACAAAAATGGCCTCATACAATGTCCTACGTAGTTTTAGTTCATTTTATTTTATTTACTTATTTTTTTGAGACGGAGTCTTCGTCTGTCATCCAGGCTGGAGAGCAGTCGCAAGATCTCGCCTCACTGGAAACTTCGCCTCCCGGGTTCAAGTGATTCTCCTGCCTCAGCCTCCTAAGTAGCTGGGATTACAGGTGCTTGCCACCAAACCCAGCTAATTTTTGTATTTTTAGTAGAGATGGGGTTTTGCCATGTTGGCCAGGCTGGTCTCGAACTCCTGACCTCAAGTGATCTGCCTGCCTCACCCTCCCAAAGTGTTGAGATTACAGGCATGAGCCACTTCGCCCGGCCAATGTCCCATGTAGTTTTATTTATTTTTATCTTTTGTATTCCAGGATCCAGTCAAGGATTATTTGTTGCATTCAGTTTTCATTTTTTCCTTCCCTTGAGCTATAATTCTCCAGCCTTGTTTGATTTTAATGTTATTGACATGTTTTGAAGAATTTAGGACAATTGTTTTGCAGAATGTCCCTCAATTTGAATTTGTTTGGCTGTGCTCTAATGATTAGATTCAGGTTAAGTATTTTTGGAAGGAATAGCATACGGTTTGCTGTGTTCTTCTCAGTGTATCACATCCAGAGGTAAGTGATGTAACTGGTGATAGTAAGTTTGATCATTTGGTTAAGGTGGTATTCGCCAAATGTCTGCAAAATTAAAGTGCCATGCCCTTTAAAATTAACAAGTAATCTTGGATGTGACACTTTGAAACTTGGTAAATATCCTGTTTCCCAAGGATTTTGACATCCATCAACAGTGGTGGTTCTAAGATTACTATGTTTTAATTGCTCTTTACAAAGGTGAATTGGGATAATCAACAGATCTCTGAGGAATCAGTAAGGGTGGACTTCGGTCCACAGAAAAACCCTGGGGAGTGCGTGTGTGTGTGTGTGTGTGTGTTTATGATGGAGGTGCTGAAGTAAATTGAGAAGGTAAAGTGGGGCTGGGCACAGTGTCTCATGCCTGTAATCCCTGCACTTTGGGAGGCCGAGGCAGCCAGATCCCTTGAGGTCAGGAGTTTGAGAGTAGCCTGGCCACATGGTGAAATCCTGTCTCTACTACAAATACAATAATTAGCCGGGCATGGTGGCACACGCCTGTATTCCCAGATACTTGGGAGGCTGAGGCAGGAGAATCACTTGAATCCAAGAGGTGGAGGTTGCAGTGAGCTAAGATTGTGCCACTCTAGCCTGGGCGACAGAGCAAGATTCCATCTCAGTAATAATAATAATAATAACAATAATAATGTAAAGTGGGCTGACCACAGTGGTTCATGCCTGTAATCCCAGCACTTTGGGAGGCTGAGACAGGAGAATCAATTGAGATCAGTAGTTTGAGACCAGCCTGGGCAACATAGCAAGATCCCATCTCTGTAAAAATAAATAAATAAATAAATAAATAAGCAAAATTAGCCAGGTGTGGTGGTGCATGTCTGAAGTCCCAACTACTTGGGAGGCTGAGAAGACAGGATCACTTGAACCCAGGAGTTTGAGGCCTGAGTGAGCCAAGATCATGCCACTGTACTCCAGCCTGGATAACAGAGCAAGACCCTGTTTCAAAGAAAAAAAAAAAAGTAAAGCGACATGCTGTTAGAATTTTAAGCAGTTTCATTGGAGGCTTTGGGGAGGTCTAATGTTCAGAATCAAGAAAAATAAACTGTTGCTAGGTGTTGAACAGAACGAACACAATATACTATTTCTGTCTTTGCAATTTCTCCATAGTGTAAGACTTAGAGCTTGAAAATAATGGGTACATGCAATACAAATAATGCATTCATGTGTCAATTATAGATAAAATAGGCTGGGTGCAGTGGCTCACACCTGTAATCCCAGCACTTTGGGAGGCCCAGGTGGGTGGGTCACTTGAGGTCAGGAGTTTGAGACCAGCCTGGCCATAGTGAAACCCGTCTCTACTAAAAATACAAAAATTAGCTGGGTGTGGTGGTGCACACCTGTAATCCCAGCTATTCGGGAGGCTGAGGCAGAAGAATCACTTGAGCCTGGGAGGCAGAGGTTGCAGTGAGCCGAGATCACAACACTGCAGTACAGCCTGGGCGACAGAGTAAGACTCTGTCTGAAAAAAACAATAAAAATAAAATACATAAATAAAATAAAACAAAAAATATTTTTATAGGTGAATTATAGCTTCCTTTATTTCTTCTTCCACCATCCCCATTCCATTATATTTTTTGTTGTAATTTCACTAAACTTCTGTTAGATAAAATTTAGGTATTATTAACAGGAAACAATTAGTAATCAATAATGTGGGATGAGCAAAAATTTGCAATCGAGTTTACAGATAATGAAATGATGATTTCATGTGTTAGGCGAGAGTAACATTCAGGAGATTGATTTTAAAAAGAAAGAGTAGCAAATAATTTGAGTATGCTTTTTTTTTTTTTTTTTTTTTTTGAGAGAGGGTGTCGTCCTGTTACCTAGGCTGGAGTACAGTGGCACGATCACAGCTCACTGCAGCCTTGACTTCTGGGACCCAAGCCATCCTTCCACCTCAGCCTTCTCAGCTTTTCTAGTATCTGGGACTGCAGGCGCATGCCACCACACCCAGCTAATATTTGTATATTTTGAGAGAGGGGGTTTCGCCATGTTGCCCAGGCTGATCTTGAACTCCTGGACTCAAGCAATCCACCTGCCTCAGTCTCCCAAAGTGCTGGGATTACAGACCACCCTGTGCCCAGCTAAGCATGACTGTTTTTATCTTGAAGAATTATACTACAATATGTCTACTTTTTTTCTTCATGTTTCCCTGATTTATCAGAGTTAATTTTCAACAAAAGCAGGATTCTATACCAATGTGTGAGACTAGTTATTAAAAGATAGGGAGAACAAACCAAATGTTACAATAAACGGAAAACATTCTGCAGAGAAGAACGAAAATAAATAATAATAGCAATAATCATGATGATGATAAAGAATGCTAATGAGATTTGATAAAAAAAAAAATCCTGGAAAGCGAAGATATCCTAATAATAGTACAGTAACATGAACCGAGAAGGTGAATTGTGTAAGAGATTACATTTTAAGTGGCAAGAACAATCGGGCATAGGAAACAAGGAAATAAGATCATAAAACGATAGCTGCCATGTAGTCAAGCAATAGACATGAAGCCTTAGGAAATTTTTTTTTTGCCTTGCAGAATTATATTAACGTATGTCTTCTTTCATTATCTTCATATTTCTCTGGTTTATCAGGCGATTTGAACTCAAAGCAGGGAGAACAATGTTTTACTATGACATCAGTGTTTTAGGAAAAAGAGCCAGGAATGTGAAAAGTAAGCTCTTTGCAAATACAATGATGTCATTGTTGCTGCTGTTGTGCTTCTAGGATAAGTGTGTGATTGTTAATTATGAAAACAGAAATAGTAGTGGATACAATTTTTCTTAGAACAGAAGTGCTATGCCACTAAAACATGCATAATGGAGATTACAAGAACAATCAACAAAGTGCAGGGTATTATAAAGACTGACTTTTAAGCTGCAATATAGCCAATATACACTGTTAAGAACCCAGAATTGTCTCATGAATGAATAATGAAATAAATAGCCATGTTTTATTAGCTTTATATAAAACTATCTACAAGTTGAACAACCTTTTTGAGCCCTTTTTAAAAACATTTTTGCAATTTGCTGGAGCAATGGTTTCTTTTCTGTTTTTTTCTTTGAGCTACAGTGACTAATCTGATTTTGGCGTTTCAGTAATTATGTCAATTAATATGTGCTGAGAGAAATTTCATTTGTTGAAATGGATACCAGGTGAATATATAATTAGTAGAAGGTTGTCTCTTTAAGTCTTTGTGTGCAATTTTCCAAGATTAGCTGCAATGGAACAGTAGCATTAGAATAGAGATAGCTAGCTTCTTATCAACTATCCTTCTACTTAACTATTTCATGAAACTTTCTGGTAAGATGAGCCCATTCTAGAAATGGGGCAACATTTTTATTTGGGTAGTTCAAATAGCAAAGTGTTTGGTTGTTCTGAAAGTCAAGAACTCTTCATCATAAATGAAGATGTTGTTTCCTCTTTTTAGAATCTTTCCAAAGAATAATGGAACTTGAAGATATGTGAAATTCCTAGATATTCATTATTTCATACGGAAACATCTACTGTCTTCCAAAATTGACAGAGGCACTAAGAAACTCAAATACTACCAACTCATTTTTAAGGACACATGCTTGGTAGGATCCTATGTTAATACTAAGGCTAAGTTCCTTCAGGCTTCTTTTTCAGGGGTTTTTGAAGTAGAAGTACGAATATCCAAAAGTTCATGTCTTTATCTGCGCTATAAAATACAATAGCCTAGCTGGATGAGATGGTTAATTCCTGTAATCCCAGTACTTTTGGAGGCTGAGGTGGGAGGATCACTTGAGTCCAGGAGTTTGAGACTAGCCTGGGCAACATAGTGAGACCCCTAAAATGTCTAAAATTTTTTAGAAAAAAATTTAAAAGTCTGGGCATGGTAGCTCACACCTGTAGCCCCAGCACTTTGGGAGGCCAAGGAAGGAGGATGGCTTAAGCCCAAGAGTTCAACACCAGCCTGGGTAACATAGCTAGACCCTGTCTCTTGAAAAAAAAAAAAAAAAATAGCCAGGCTAATGGTGGCATGTGCCTGTAGTTTCAGTTACTCCAGAGGGAGGATTGCTTGAGCCCAGGAGGTCAAGGCTGCAGTGAGCTATGATCGCACCACTGCACCTCAGCCTGGGCAACAGAGCGAGACCCTGCCTCAAAAAAAAAGTTTTAGAAGAATAGATATAGACTGATATCATTTATATAGGTTTTAAAACATGCAAAAAGCACTATATGCTGGCTGGGTGCAGTGCTCATGCCTGTAATTCCAGCACTTTGGGAGACCTAGGCAGGTTGATTGCTTGAGCCCAGGAGTTTGAGACCAGCTGGGCAAAATAATGAAAGCCCATCTCGACTAAAAATACAAAAAATAGTTCAGCGTGATGGTGTGCACCTGTAGTCCCAGTTGCCTGGGAGGCTGAGGTAGGAGGGTCACTGGAACAAGGGAGGCAGAGGTTGCAATGAGCTGAGATTGCACCACTGTGCTCCAGCCTGGGTGACAGAGTGAGTCAAAAAGAATACTATATGTTGTTTAGGGATACTTCCACATGTCTTAAAAATATAGAGAAATGCATGGAATGATAAGCAAGGAATTCGGGATAATGATTCCAGGGAGGCGGTAAGGGAGAGGAAGGAGAAAGGGTGATGGGAAACGGAGAGAGAAAACAAGATCCCAGAGGAGATATTGTTATGGGATCTCTGGGGTGTCAATTTTTCTGGCCAGAAACCTCTGTGGCTGCAGCGCCTTGGCCTGAGTTCTTGTCCTGTGTCCAGGAAGAATGAGGGATGCAGACAAGTGAAGGGCAAAGAAGAAGAGTTTTATTTTAGTGTTAGAACAGCTTAGAGGAGTGGGTAGCTCCTCTCTGTAAGTAGGTAGTCCAGTCCAGTGTTCAGCGGTTAGCAGAGAGGAGGCTCTGGAAAGGGTGGGCCTCCTCACTGCAGGCAAGTCATTCCAACATCTCTGCAGGTCTCTGAGGCTCTCAGCAGAGAGGGTAGCTCCTTTTGGCCGGCAGGTGGTCTTGGCAGGTGGTATCTGTAGCTCTCAGCAGAGAGGGTACTCCTCTCTGCAACTGGTCACCCCACTGTCTCCAGCTATCAGCAGAGAGGGTACTTCTCTCTGCAGGTGGTCATCCCATCCCGTTCTCTCCCTGTTCGTCCTCTAGCCATCCTCTACCCTGCTCTGGCTGAGCCCAGGGCTTTTATGGACCTCAGAGGGGAGGAAGTGCCTATCAATTGGCCCATGGGTGACCATGGGTGGCCATGGAACAGGCACCAGGAGTCCCCACTCCGGTTGGAGGGACTGGCAACCCTGCCCTAGCCTTCAAGCTCTCCCTGGCCTGAGGGTGGGGCCTTACTGGGGACCCTGCCCCGTTCCGCCCAGAACTCTGTCTTCCTCCTGCTGCCATTCCTGGCTCAAGGCTTGGCTTCAACCCTGTTCTGATCCGGGAGCAGAAAGAGGCCAGGCAGTGGGAGTAGATACCCCTAAGCCTGCAAGGAGGGGGATGTGGGGGGATCCTTCCTGAGGCGCCTGAGGGTGCAGGCTGCAGAGACGCCCCGGTCCTGCGCGCCTGGGAAGGCGGCTGCAGCTGCTCCTAGGAGCTCCTGTCCCGCCAACTCGGAAGGGGCAGGGCTCCCGCTTGTCCCTTGCCGCTGCCTGCTTTTTCCTGGAGCGGTAGGCCCAGGTCTGCAGCCACGGGTGCGGCGGCTGCAGCTGCACCCGGGAAGGCAGATCCTGCCCCTTCCCGGGTCCCCCAAGAGCATAGGGAGGCTGGGATCCACAGCTGCAGTTTGGGTGGCTGTAGCCCCGCCCAGGAGGGCGGGGCTCTTGCTTGCCCAGTACAGCAGGAGGCCTGGGTCTGCAGCTGTGGTTTGGGTGGCTGCAGCCGCACGGGGAGCTCCTGTCCCAACTCAAAAGGGACAGGGCTCCCACTTGCTCCATGGAGTGTGCAGCCCCAGCTGTGCTTCCCTGCTGCAGCAGACATGATGGCAGCAGCCACTGACATCAGTATTATACATAGGAGGGTTCAAGTATTTTGGAAATGTTTTATTTCTTACGTTACTGGGGAGTACATGATTGTTCATTATATTATTTTGAAATATTTAATAACACATTAAAATATTCATAAATTAAAGTGTCACATAAGCAGAGAAGAAGCTGTTAATTCTGAATGGAAGTAGTAACTAAAAGTAAGCTTTCTGGATGAGCTGGCCTTAATGGTTAAATTCGTCTTGAGGGATGGGTAGAAATTCAGCAATTCTGGATGACAGGAAAGGAGATTGTAGGACGCTGGACCAGCATGAGCAAAGGTGTGGGGGTGTTCTGGGAAGGAGCTAGGATGCATAGAAATATATTAATATATACTGCAATAAATTAGGTTGATAAGATTACTGGGGCAAGACCATGAAAGGCCTTGAACACAACAGAAATACAAAATAATTACTAAGTTTTGTAAATAGGAGCATGCAATTAGGTCTGGGCTATAACTTATTATTTTGTTACGTAATTCCAAAGAGTTGATAATTTCTTCAACCGGGATGTTATCTTATCTGAATCCGACCAGTTTAGATTTATACTGCTCTTCAAATAAAAATAAAAATCACAATTCATCACAAGTCATCTACCAAATCTATTAGAAGAACTGATCGTCAGGTTCATGATCAGTAATAAATACTGAGATCTTTCACTGGTAGCTTTAAAGAGTCATTTAACGTTTTTTCTTATGACTATTCATCAATTTTCCTACCTGGTTATGTCAAGTGAATAGAAAACATTGCCTTGAGAAGGGATAGAAATACTGGTTGGTTTTTCAAAGAAATCTAAAGCTTATTAAATTTGCCAGAATGGCCGTTTTACATGAACATCATTTGGTCACCAGCAGGCACCTTTCATTGGCTTCATATGGCAGAGTCTGAAGAATATGGGTTGATCGATGTGTCATTCATCAGAGACACCTGCAGAGATGATGAAAGTTTATCAGACAATATTATGGAAGGAAATACAACATTTAGCAAATTGAACCACTCATCTCCTCCTCCCCCCTTTTTTAAACATTAAAACTGCAGTTTGAAAAACAACTTCCAATGTGAAAAAAAATTAAAACAGCAGGTGATAATTAGGGCAAAGTTACAACAATGTTATTACTGATGGGCTACCTGTCAGTTAATGCAAGTTATCACTTCACCCCAGGAATAGTTATTATTAAAAACAACGTATGGGGCTTAAAGAAAGGATGTTAAACATGTTAGTCTCCTTATTTGCTCACTTGGAAATGACTTAGAGATAGTTCCATTAACCACCTCAGTTCTACCCTGTCCTCAGCAAGGAATGCACACAAAATAACTGAAAGTTATAAACGACCAAAACATAAACCTTAGCTGCCTTGAGTTAAAATCAATTTTCCTAATAAATTAAATTCAAATATAACAAACCAGTATGTAATATCAAGAATGATGTACTAATAATTACCATGTTGGCAGAGTGCAAAGTGCAAGACAGAGGGATATAAAAATTTAGCTATTTAGAAAGTCTGATACAAAAATAGCTTTTACTAGTGTGAGGCTCAGAGTTCAGTTCAATCACTGAGCTATAATAGTATTCTCTGACTAGTCAAGGTTGAATGTTCAAGATGTAGTTTGAGTATTAATCATCAATTCGAATAAAAGATAGCACAGCTGAAGAGGCTCTCCTGAGTTAAGTAGTTTATTCCTGAACACAGATGTAAGTTTTTCCCTTTGTATTTTCCAGAACCACTTGACTGTTTTCTCTACTACACAAGCGAGCTCTTTTGGAATTATTGCTTTAGCTTTACTCTTTATCAACTATAAGCTTTCGGGCAAAGAATTCACCTAAGCTTTTGCTGGTATGAATTATGAGTCCATTCATACTGGCCATTTCAAGTTTAAGCTTTAACTTTCATGCTACCCAGTAAGAAATCTGATAATATGCTATGCTTCATCTTGGTTTACTATATGGTATTCCATTGTACAGCAAATGTATTGTAGGATTCCATTTATATGAAGTACAAAAACAGACAAAAGTCATTTATGCTATTAAAAGTCAGGATAGTGGTTACCCTTGATAGAGAGGTGATGACTAAGAGTGGGCACAAATTCAGCAAATAGTATCGTATGAATAAATCACTTTTTTTTTTTTTTTACTTTAAGTTCTGGGATGCATGTGCAGAACGTGCAGGTTTGTTACATAGGTATACATGTGCCATGATGGTTTGCTGCACCTGTCAACCTGTCATCTAGGTTTTAAGCCCTGCAAGCATTAGGTATTTGTCCTAATGCTCTCCTTCCCCTTGCCCCCCACCCCTCAACAGGCCCCAGTGTGTGATGTTCCCCTCCCTGTGTCCATGTGTTCTCATTGTTCAACTCCCACTTATGAGTGAGAACATGCAGTGTTTGATTTTCTGTTCCTGTGTTAGTTTGCTGAGAATGATGGCTTCTAGCTTCATTTATGTCCCAAATAAACCACATCTTATTTATCTATTTTACTATTCATAAGCATTGGGCAGTGTCATTAATACAAAAAAAACCCAAAGTATTATATAGGTACTCATATGTACACAAGCAATACTCATATGCATTTACATATACACAGCATTTTAAAGCTTTTTATTGAAGCATAATTTACATACACAGAGATGCATATATCAATAGTACAGCTCAATGAATTTTCACAAACTGAACACACCAGTACCCAGCTCAAGAAACAACACTACCAGCTCCCCAGAAGCCGATTGGTGTTCTCTCCTAGTCATCAGCTCTCTCTCAAGGGTAACCACTATCCTGACTTTGAATAGCATCAATGACTTTTGTCTGTTTCTGTACTTCATATAAATGGAGTCCTGCAATTGTACGTCTCCCTTTTTTCACTTAGCATATTTGTAAGGTTCACATATTTTACTGCATTTGGAAGCAGATTGTTCACTCTTAGTGTGGTAGAATGTACTCTGTTGTATGAATATACCTCCAATTATTTATCTATTTTACTGTTTATGACCATTTGGGTTGTTTCCTGGTTGGGGGTTATTTATGAATAGGGTTGCTCTGAGTGATTTAATAGTCTTTTGGCACACATGTGACATTGGTATATTCCTAAGCATGGAACTGCTGGACCATAGGGTTTTCATATGTTTAACTTTAACAGATATTGCCAGTTTTCCAAAGTGGTTGTACTATATACCTAGCATTTGACTTCTTGAGGAATCATTCTAAGAAGGGCATTTCAGCATAACCATTAAGAGAACAGGTTTTGGAGTCACTCAGATCAAATTTAGCTTATGACTAAGGAGTGCAGTCACCTTGGATAATATGCTTAACTTTAAGCCTCAGTTTACTCAACTGTAAAATAGGAATAAAACCTTTCTCAAAATTTATGAGAATTAAATGAGATATTATTGTAATGCAGTTAGAACAGTGCTTGAAACATAACAAATGCTTAGCTTATTATATGGCAGTTATTAATCGTTAGCAATTAAAACACAGGCAAAATGGAGAATTAGAAACAAATATGGGCAATATAATCCAGAAACAATTTTAATTGTATGATGGAAGAAATCTATGAAACTCTGACCCAAAAGGCATTGCTAATTCCAGGAGGATTATACTTGGATCCTGAACATTATCCCAAAATGCGTTTGCAAATTACCCTCACCAGAGGCAAGGTTCTTGGATGCAGCGTATTACCATCCATTTTTTTTTTCCAGTTATTACTCTTTAAAGACAGGACTGCCAAAGGCTACTCTAGAAAGTCACTAATATAATACCTTTTATTATATTTCCCAATTTCACACCTTCCTCAACCCAATCCCCAAAGTTGTTGAAAAGTGACTGTAATTGCATCATTAGTTCCTAGCTTTCCTGGAATCTTATCTAAGACAACTTTCACATCCCCCAAAACCCTAAAAATAAGCTCAGATTTTTGCTTTAAATTGCAAAGAACTTGCTTTATTTTGTAGGATGAGCTTGATAACCTCAGCGTGGATTTCAGCAGCTGCCGGAAACAGCACTCTAGAAGTTAACACAGGTACGCTCCGTACTGAGGCACTGTTTTAGCTAACTGCTCCAGGGACAGCAGGCTCAGTCCTCTTAGGTAAGTAATTTTGGAAGGTGGCACTGTGTTCCTAATAAATTGAATCAGATCCCGTAGGTTAGTCACTATTCTTAAGAAATAAAGCACGAAATCAACTTGAAGTCATCTGTTGAGAAGGCCATGGATAGACCTGAAAAGGAACATTTTGAACATTTAATTGAACCTCTTTGATTTACAGAAGAAAAAACTAGTTATTTAAAAGTCTTGCCTAAGGTCAAATGTTTTGTTTCCTGGACTGGCATAAAGCTCATCTGTCACAGTCGGGTGGATGTTCCTTTCTGTTCCTGGCAACTTGCCCCCCACTATCCCCCCAACCCCATCTCCCCATCAGATTTCATAAAGATCCAGACCTGGGATTCAGAAATGAGGAAGCTGAAGGAGTGTGACCTAAAACAAGAGAAAGACAAACTATTAAATTGTTATTAGGAATTATAAGACGAGAGAGGCTTGCCTGCTAGAACGTCAAGAAGAAGTATCTTTTCTGTTTTGTACATCGCTGTATTCCCAGCACCTACAACTGTGCCTGCTAAGCCTGGTAAGGCCTAATAATTGTTAAATGAAAAACAATCAATCACTCAATCATAGATATGTCAGATTGTGAGAGAAAACACGTCCTTACTGTTTTCTCTACCACCCTCATTTCAGTAGCACTAAAATGTGCACATTTGTATTCTAAAGAGGTGAAATCATATACACAGCCCTCTAGCACGGTGCCTGGCCCATTGTGAGTAATTAATACATGTCAGTGTATTTTCCTTTTCTTCCTCCACAAGTATGGGCTACTAGGGAGGAAGGAGGGTTGGTGCCGTGGTGTTTATGTGCCTGGACAGAAAATGAAGCGTATCCAAGAAGCTGCTGAGAGCGGGCTGTCGGTGTCTTTCTGATCCTATAGATCAATTCCAGTGCCCTGAAAAACGCACAGCTATTTTACCCAGAGAGGCTGGTCGCTTTTGTTGATCGATTCTCGGCTGCAGTCAGCTCTTTAATACAACTTTTTATAAGCATCAGCCACATTGCGGCGGAAGGAGGGGCTGTGGTGGAAAAAGCAGGGAAACCGCCCCCCACTCCCAAAAAGTAAAGGAAGCCCGCGGGGCAGGCACTGCGGTTTGCCGGTCCAACGGGTCCTTGAGCTGGGGCGGCGGTCCCAGCCCCTCCAGCCCCGCCCCTCGCCCGCGGCCGCCTCCGAGGTTCAAGTTCGGTCCCCGGCTGTTAGGCCTCGCGCTTCCGGATCTGAAGCCGCCCGTGCGTCCCAAGGTCCCCCGCTGGAAGACAAGGCGGGGATCCCACGGGTCATCTGGGCGCGGGGTCACTAGGCCACGCACTGTGGTGCCACGTGGGGGAAAAGTTTCCAACTCTGCCAGTTGGTGCTCCCATTGCGCCCAGGCGGAGCAAAGGCCCGCGCTTTGGCACCCGCTCCCCGTTCTGTCTCCTCCAGTCGCGCCCCCTCCCAGGGACGCCCCCCTTGTGCCCTTCTTTGAATTCCCTTCTCCCCTCGCAGCGCAGGTCGCCAAGGGTAAACACCCTTGGGGGCTGGTGGGGTTTCCCGAGAAGGCGTCCTCGGGCCGGGCCGGCCAGGGGTAGAGGATCCAGGGACAAGTGTCCCGAGGAGGATGTGGGGGGCGCGCGCGCGAAGTGGCCTGGGAGCAGGGGCCCGCACGCGTCCCCGCTGCGACAGGCGGGATCCTCCGGCGGCTTCCACGCCCTGGCGCGCCAACTCTGCCCGGCCGCGGCCGACCCCACGCGGGCGGCCCCCTCCACGCCCCCGCCCCCGCCCCCGCCCCCGCCCCCTCACAGCTCCCCACCGCCCCCAGTGCGCAGGCCCGGCCGCCCCAGCGCGCATGCCCTGGGCTCGCGAGCGCGGCCAGCCCCCAGCCTTTTGCTTTCTACACACTCTACAACTGGGGAGGGGGCGGGGGAGGAGGGAGCCCAGCCGTCCACGTGATCCCGCCGGCCGGGACCGCGGGGGCGGGAGCGCGCGCCGAGAGAGGCGCAGGGCGGGCGGGTGTGCGGGAGCGCGCGCACACGAGCGAGCGAGCGAGCGAGCGAGCGGGCGGGCGCGGGGCTGGGCTGAGGCGGGCGGCGGCGGCGGCGGTGGGCTGGCCGCGGAGGGGGAGGAGCGGGAGCTGCGCGAGGCAGGCGGGCGGGCGGAGGATGGGGCAGTGCCCGGGCTCCCGCTGCAGCCGCCCGGGGACACGCCGTGCACCCTCCGGCTCGGGGCTTTCTCGGCGACGGCGGCAGCAGCAGCAGCAGCAGCAGCGTTAGCGGCGGCGGCGAGAGCAGCGTTCCCGGCTGCGCTTCTCCCTCAGGCGGGGCGGCGAGAGAAGCGGCGGCGGCGGCGGCGGCGGCGGCACCGGTGTCTCTCCCGCTGGAGATTTCTTTCTGCTTTCCTCATCGACTGACTGACTCACCCCCTCCCTTTTTTGAGGAAGGGTGACCTCTTCTCTGGGACTGGAAAAAATATTTTTGTGAGGAGGGGGGCGGGTGGCAGCGACAAGGTTTGCTTCTTCTCTTCTTTCATCTCCCTCTCCTCCCCCCTCGAAGACCGAAAAGCAAACCCCACAACTGCTCCAGCAGCATCCTCCTTCCCTTCCTCCGCCTCCCTTCTCCTCCGCCGCTCGCAGTTTCGCCCTCTTCTCCGCTAATGATTGCATTATTATGCTCCCCTCTCTGGGGGGTCTCGCCCCTCTTGGGTCGCTCCGGAGCCCCGGCCTTCCCCGGCTGCATTTCTTAAAAATTTGGGAGCCTGGGAGTGAGTTTTCTCCGAGGCGTGTGTGATAGGCGGCGGGGGTGTTTTCCTGCGCGAGGGGCGGGTGAAGTTCGTTGCCCCCACTTTTCCCGCGACCTTTTTCGGACCCGATTTTGGATCGGGTTGAGGGGGGCGCGGGCGTTTTCGGGGGGCGGGGGGCGCGGCGGAGAATGGCCGCGGGGAGGGCTCCCCGGAGCCTCCCAGTCTCTTGATCAAAGCATTCCGCTATTCTGATTTATTGCCTGCTTGGTGAGTTATTTTTTTTCCTCTAAAGGAGACCTGTGTGTTCAGCCATTACTTTGCTCGGCGCTGCTCCCAGGCATCTCCGACCCTCGGTGCTGTGGGGAGCCCCACACTTGGGCTCCTCGCCTCTCGCCCTCGCTCCCCGTCCCTCCTCCCCTCTCTCCGCCCCTTCCCCCTTTTCTTTCTCCTCTCTTTCTTCCCCTCTCTCCCTTCTTTCGGCCGCCGTCTCCCCCGCGCCCTCCTCGGGGCGGAGGGAAGCCGTGAAGGGGGAGGGAGGGCTCGGTGTCAATTTTTTTTTTGTGTGGCCGCGGCCGTAGCCTGTGGCGGGCGAGCGGGGAGACCCCGGCGCAGCAGAGCCATGGATGGCCCGACGCGGGGCCATGGACTCCGCAAAAAGCGGCGGTCGCGGTCGCAGCGAGACCGGGAGAGGCGCTCCCGGGGCGGGCTGGGGGCCGGCGCGGCCAGCGGCGGCGGGGCTGGCCGGACCCGGGCGCTCTCACTCGCCTCGTCGTCGGGCTCCGACAAGGAAGACAATGGGAAGCCCCCGTCCTCCGCCCCGTCCCGGCCCAGACCCCCGCGGAGGAAGCGGAGAGAGTCCACCTCGGCCGAAGAGGACATCATTGATGGATTTGCCATGACCAGCTTTGTCACTTTTGAAGCGCTGGAGGTAAGGGGGACCCCCCTCCCCCCGGGTTCCCTTTATGCACGACTCCACTCGGCTGCGCCCGTCTCTCCTGTCTCCCCCGCCGCGCTCCGGGCTGTCTGTCTGTCTGTATGTTTGTCTAGGCTGAGGTCTTATTGTTGGTGGGGGGAGCTGGGGGCGCGGGCAGACAGGCAGCAGGAGGGAGTCGCAAAGCCGTGCCTGGTCTCCTCGTTTCCTCGTTTCCTCGCTCGCCTTTCCCCTGCGCCCCCTCCCTGCACCCCCTCCACAGCAGATGGGCAGAAAGAAAGGGGTTCGGGCATCACAACAATGCGCCCCCTCTCCACGGAGAGCTCTGCCCCCACTCCTTCCTTCTCTCCCTCCCCAATCATGGCTTCTTGGCTGGTGGAAGTCTCTTTGCTGGGTTTGGGGCGCCTGTGGACGGTTCTCTGTGTGCTTTCTACAGAGTCATATGTTCGTGTGTGTGTGTGTGTGTGTGTGTGTGTGTGTGTGTGTGTCTGTGTAGTATATACCTTTCCCCGGTGTCCTCGGGACCGGAGACTGATGGGGTTTTGTGATTTCTTTGCGCCTCCCCCCATTACCCCCCCTATATTCTTTTTTCTTTTTTTTTTTTTGGTGAAGCTGGGGAAGGGGGCGTTTTCTCCTGGTTAGGAGAAAGGAGGGAGGAGGGGAGAGAAGAGGGAAGGGTGGAATAGCTCTCTGTATTCTGTATGGGGCTCTCTGTATTCTGTATGTACAGAAAGGGTTAATTATAATATTATCTATACACATACATAGGCACATGTGTGTGTGTACATGAGCAATTTAGTTAAAGGACAGAAAAAGGTACACCAGGGAAGACTGGTGGGAGGGAAGAATAAAATCCTAGCTGCTATCTGAAGGGCTTGTCACCAATTGTCCCTCTCCCTTTGCTTTTTTGTGTTTTCTTTTTTTTTCTTTCTAAGTGATTGGCTTTGTGTATGTCTGTGTGTGTGTGTCTTTCTTTATTCCTTGGGCACCTGCAGCGTTGATTTTCAAATGCACATTTTCCTCCTGGCCAACTGGCTCCTAGGGTAGGGGGAAAGGGAAAAGGGAGGGAGGGGGAGACTGTCCAGGGTTAGGGGGAAACTGTCTTTGCCTGAACCTATCTCCTTTGGTGTGGTATTGGTCATTGGCCTCTATATATTTAACCGCCTTCTTTCCTCCCCCACCTCCCTGTCCCCACCCCCCACACACCATGCACACACACACAGAAGGCTTTGAGATTCTGCAGAGTTGGTGCACCTTTCTTAAGCACAAAACCAAGATACGGTTTATAGTTGGCTTATAGTGTTTCATGAACCTGATGTGATGGTTTGAGGTTCCTGAAGGAAACTTTTCCCTTTCCACTTTTTTTTTTTGCTGTTATTATGGTATTGTTTCAAATGCTCAGATGCAAGCTTTTTTAATGGCAGCTTAAATCTCACATACAGTAACTGTACAAGTTTAGATTGCTGGTTCTGTTTATGTGTTTGGGTGTCAGGTTTAAATATTTTTTTCAAAGGAAGCCTTCCTATCAGTGTTGTCCTTTTCTGTTTGAACTGCTTTTGGTTGGGCTGCTAGTGGTGATGGTGGTGGATGGTGGCCAGTGGTTGGGAGTAAGGGAGGTACTGGTGGTGGTGGTGGTGGCAGAGGTGGTGATGATGGTGATGTTGATGGTATTGGTGGTGGTCATAGATTTTGATGTTAGTGATTGAATCAGTTACCCTCTGGTTCTAGAATTGGTGCTTTATTGGCCAAAATTTTGAGTGTTGAGGTTCACCACTTATTAGAATAATTCCAACTGTGGCTTTAAGTTTGCCAAGGTGGGTGGTTACCGTACAGTGTGACCTCTTTCTGTCTCTCTCTCTTGCTTTAAAATAGGAGTTGAAATGGCAGCATGTTCCTATTAGAACATGCTGCTTGGAATTTGGTTCATCATTGCTGTCTGTGGTTGGTTTTGGAAAGTACTTGTAAGAGCTGGTTACAAGTGGTTCTGCTTTCTGCATGGTTATCCTGAGCTGTGGTGTGGCCCCTCTGAGTAATCAAGAGGGGCCACTGGATTCCCACGAACATTTTTGGAGGACAAGTAGGGATATATGTATGTATATATATGTCTCAGTTATGCAGTTCTTTTTGATGGTTTTATTTTTAACAAATAGGTATTTGACTGGGCTTGTGATATATATCTATTTATTTGGCCTTTGCGAGAAAATGTGCTCATTTTGATTTATTTTGTGCCTAAAAAACTTGTAATTTTAAAAGAAGACCAAGTTCAAAATGTACAGTTAATACCAGTTCTTTCTTTGCTCTGGTTATTTTTTTCTGCTACTTTTCTAAATTCAAAATCCAAGTTATTTTGGTTAGCTGAATACTATGCCACCTTCATATCTAAATATCATATGTCTATGTGTAGGTATAAAAGGTCTGACTTTTAAAAAAGTTTACTTAAAATTCTGTAGAAAAAATTAAACATACAGAAGTAGACAGAACACCCAACATCCAGGTTTGAGAACTACCAACTCATATCTCATCTTGTATTTTCCATATTTCATCTATTTCCTCTCCCACATATGATCTCATCCATATATCTCATACAGAAATACTTCTGTATGAATCCGTAAACCATAATGACTCCAAAAATCCTCAGACCCCACCAAAACCCCCGCAGCAGTATTATTACACTTAAATAAATGTATAACAGTTCACTTATATCAAATATCCTGTCAGTGTTTATATTTTAAGAGGCCCAACTTGTGTAGGGAAGCCGTAAATACATTTGTCAGATTAAAAACACAGAAAGGGAAATAGAAATCATCATATATGTCTGGTTCTTTGGCAAAAGGTAGTTTTGTTGGCTGTGTGCTATCACATTGTGTCCATGCTGGATGGTCAGAACATATGTGTGTAGTGTTTGTTGAATTAAAACTTCTGGTGGTCCACTCTATTCAGTCTGGAAGATTTATTGAACTATCACCAAGAAATGTGAGGGCCTATTGGGAACAGGCAACTAAACTATGAGCTTGGACAAAAATGTGTGTTGGGGGAGTGTTTGTAAAAGCTAAGAGTTATCCTAAATATGTAGTATGTTTTCAGACCTTGTGTTTAGAAATGAAATCAGTTGTCACCACATGTCATTAAGGCTGCTGCTGGTATGATATTGTGAAAAGAAACCAGAAATATTGGCTTGCACAGCTAGGTTTATAGCTTGTGCCAGTTCAGAGCAATAGCTGGCAAACAGTGGAGTAGCATACTTTGTGTGTTAATGGACACATTATTTGACTCCATGATTTTGTTCTGAGTAGCTGATTTTGGACTTCTCTTTTAAAAAAGAGGCTCCTAACTCATTATGAAATGTGCTAATATAAATAGTTACAGTTCAACTGATTTTACTGATACTGGAGTAAAAGTGATAACTTGCCTGATGAGAACCTGCATTTTTATCTTGATTATTTTTTGCTGTTGTTGGATTCTTTATTGAGATGATGAAAGCTGTAGGGGTGGTTTGACAAGTCTCACATTTTATAGGCAGTGAAACTGGCTGAGATAGTTTCATATTCACAGGGACACTTGTCTTGAGTAATTGTGCCCTGAAGTTCAAGTGTATGATTATGAAGAGCCTCATGATAGAAGATAAGAGGGTAGGCGAGGAGGCTAAAGTTGAACGTGGTGTTCTTTTCATTATGCAGTTGAGAAGCAGAATTAACATTGGTATATAGTATATTTGTTTGGATATTCTTCGAGTGACAGGATGAGAGCAAAAATCCCCAGATAAGATGTCTAGTTTTCTTAAAAAGTGGCTTTTAGCAAATAGTATAAATGGGAATGTTGGGGTCCTACTACCATCAGTGTGTCCTGATGTGTCAGATAGTGTTGGCTTTCTGCTATTTGGGTTTCTTTTCTGTATTGTCTCCATTAGGAAGCTACGTGAGTACCATGGCTGAAAACTTGACTTTGCAAATCCATTATTTTTCCTCATTCCTCTTTTGTGCACTGTGTTCTTAGGGCAGCCTCGTTTTGTACAGCTGACCAAGGGAAGCTAAGATGAAATTTGTGGAATTAGCAGAAAAGAGCCCAGCTGGAGCTTTATAGGGTTATGAAAGTAAAGGAAGACTCATTTCTAGTGGTTAGAGCATCAAACCAAGACTTTGATGCGGTCTTCACTTCCTGGCTCTGTTTCAGGGCTTACCCCACAATCAGTAGCATAAGTGGGCTGTACAGAATTTGGTGTACTTACAACATGCCGTGTTAATAGGCTCCAACAATTTATTATGGTCAAATCACTTTAGTTGTTTAAAAAACGTTAGTTACGTGCCTTCTATCAGTCAGCGGATATTTATGGAGTGCTTAATATGTGCAAGGCACTAAGAATATAGAGAAACCAAACATAAATCTAGCGTTTTGAAAAAGTATGTAGTTTAGTTGATAAATTAAAGCCAGCACCTATGAAATAATTTTGAAACAGGTACTTGAATGCCTGATATCAACTAAGCGCCATAGGCTTTTAGAGACAGGCTAGTGAGATAGGCTGAAGTGTTCAAGAAGGCTTCATGGCGGGGGGATGGGACCTAGAAGGGTGATGTGATTTGGATATATGGGGAAGGAGTTGGAGCTAGGGAGAGCATTCTCAAGGAATAATGAAGAAGGCACAGGAACAGGATGCTACGTGGTTAGGACTTGGGGGCAAGGAAAGGCTGGTGGAAATGAGTACAAAGGTAAGTAAAGAGTGCTTGTTAGTGGGGCAGGAGACCTGTGGAGACCCATATTCCAGGCTTGGCCTGCCTAACTAGTGTGGCCTTTGGAAGTTAACTTTCTAAAAGCATCATTTCCTTTATCCATTAGTGGAGAGGTTTAAACTAGTTTAGAGTAAAGCTTCTCAAGCTGGAAGGGAACATAGCTTTACAGGATGTTCATAAATTGTTTTTTAGTCTGAAACAGAGTGATCTACCACCAAATAGTTTCTGAAACTTGATGGGCTAGACAAAATTAAATGGATGCCATGTTCTGTCAGAATTAAAAGTCTATTGTGTGAATGTGAATTTTGAATATCAGAGAAGGCAATGTATTGTGCCTAATTTCCTAAATCCATTTTTACCACAGAGCACTTTTATTCTCTGCATTGTAATCTGTAATCCAGTATGGGAAATACTAGAAAGGATCCAAAAAAGTCCCTCCAGATCTTGGAATTTGGTGATCTCTGAATCTGGGGTGAGTGGGCTGATGGTAGACGACTTGGAAAACCAGGCACAGAAGCTTGTAGTCGGTGCGTGGGAGCTGCTTCTTAAGCAGGAGTGGCAAGGGGAGTGAAAGTGAGGAAGATGTAAACAGTGAGGGAGACTAGTCCATGTCTTTTCCTGCTCCTCTTTCCTGCCTGACATCTGCCTTTTTACTGATTGTTACCAACCCCACCAGGAGGTGAATATTGGTGAGTGGTTCTCATTAATAGCTCTTTCATTGTGATAATACTAGCCCAATTCTGATGCCACCAAGCTGCCCTTCAGCCAATGTTTTATCCTCTTTGTCCCTTCTAGTTTCATGTATTGCTGCTCTTTAGCAACCTGTAAAAAAAGGTTGGCTGAGAAAGGAGGTTGACATTGATGTTAAAACAACAATTTCAAATTATCTGCCTTTGGCTTGCTGTATATGAAGTGGTAGTTCAAAAAAGGGTCAGAACCTCTTTTTTGCTGTTACATAGCCAGGAAAGCTGTAGAACTGTGTTTCTGTTGCATTTTTCACTTTCTTTTTTGGAAGATTTGGCCATGGGACTGTAAAATAAATGGGTCAGTTCCAGCATTTGACTTCTGAAAATGTGCATAGCTTTAGGATCTGAGAAGGGATGGGAGAATTTGGAGGAAAGGAAGGGTATGAATAGTGTGTGTGGTTATGAATTCAAGTATTTTACTGTACTTACTGAGTTTCATTATTTTACTTTATAAGGCAGAGCATCACTTGAGGAGTATTTATGTGAGATGTGGTTGAACGTTGTGATATGATTCCATGCAGCTTGTGTTAACTGTGGAGATTGACTAATTGCACTTTTTTTTGGAATTAGAATATAAATGAATCCGTGAATTTAAAAAATGAATGGTGAGGTTAGGAATTGAGCCTTTGATCCTTTCTGAGAGTAGTGTTCTGTAGTTCTCACTGTTGAAAAAGGGTGAAGGAAACAGAACAGTAAACGTGATTCAAGGAGTGTTGAAGGTGATAGATTCTGAGACTCTTCTACACCACAGTTTTACGTATTGTCAAAGATAAATGATGATTATTTAGTTTTAAAGAATGTTAGGATTAGAAATAAGGTCCCCAGATGGACACAACAATAGTTGAGGCTAGCTATTAAGGAATAATTTAGGTCTTAAGAGCTATGAGATTTGGAAGCCTTTGGACGAGAAGGTCTGTGGCATTTCGGGTGTGTGTGTGTGTGTGTGTGTGCGCGCACACAGGGTGAAGGATGGTGAGTTAGTGGCTTTACATTTTATTTTATTTTGCCCCTATCCTGTATAGTAGTCATAATATACTAAATGCAGCCTAACTTTGTAAAAGTGCTTCATGCTGTTTTTTTTCTCATCAAGAAGCAACTTTTTTTTTCTTTCAGAATTAGGATTAAACCCAATATGCTGCAGATGTAGGATAAAGAACCTAGTAATGGGATAGCAGCTATTAATTTTAGAAAGTTCTGAAAAGATTCAGGTAGATTTGAAAACTCAGATCATTGAAGTTTAGAAGAGCAATATGATAATAAATTTGGTAAAACTTGAGACAGGAGAGGATCAAAAATAATGAGTGAGCTGGGGCAGAACTGTTTTCTCTTATATAATCAGAACCTGTTCCATGAATGTGGACTTTTTTCCTCTCTGGAATGTGGAGAAGACATAGAATTTAAGATTGGTGAGACCCTAAGTGTGTCTTCTTTCTTCCAAATCTGAGCTGTGTTCTCCTTCATTTCTCTAACACAATTGCAGAGTAATGATAGTTTCTATTATAGCTTTGCATCTGTTGGTATGCAATCAATACATATTGTGAGGTCACAAAGAATAGGCCTTTTTTAGGCTGTTAGTATGAGGAGGGGAGGAGTGGATTTTCTAGAATTTGACTAGACAAGTACAGGCTTCTATGTCTTAGTCCTGTTCAGGTCTCTGATTCCATCCATTGCAAGGGGCTCTGGACCCTGAAATCATATGAATTGGTGCCTTCTTTGAAGGTGTTTATTTCACATATTAGTGTATGTGGCTTTCTTAGGGTCCAGTTAGATTCCCTGCTCACCTGCTGCCCATCTCCCTCCTTTCCTCCTTTTCTCTCTCCTTCGTATCCTTCTTCCTTTCCTCTCTTTCTTTACTGAGGTAGAGCTATCAAAATTATGAATGCTGTTAATAAAAGGTAATGCATTTAGGACATTGTGTATGAAACGCAGAAATTCAAAAATTTTTAAATTTCATTATTTGAACTGTGACAATCTGCTTGAGGAACTCTAATTTAGCTCTCTGAAGGTGAATTGCCTGCCACAGCTTTCTTGGCCGTTACAGCTCACTTTTATAATTTCTCAGCTTATATCTGAATTCTAGTTAGTTTGTTTGCCAGAGCAAACCTTATAAATGATCAACTACATACAAATATTTTTAAAATGACTTAACTGTCATTTTAGCTTGCCACTATACCTCTCGGTGCCATACCCCCTTGTTATCTCTGGAGCCCTGGAAAACCCATGTGCAGTAAAATGGAGTCACAAGAGAAAAGCCCACAGTTTGTAAGTAATGGAAAATTGCTAATGCAAGTTGGGATCCGTTTTTGGCAGAAAGTCTTTAAATTGAAAGTATTGTGTGGCTGCTATTAACGGAAGCACAGCCTGCAAATATAGATTGTGACTCTTGGTTACATGGGTGAAATCTGATATTTTCTTTCTTTTATTTTTATTTTTTTGAGACAGCGTCTTACTTTGGTTGCCCAGGCTGGAGTGCAGTGGTATGATC
Organism: Nomascus leucogenys; assembly: GCF_006542625.1. Classification (NCBI taxonomy): domain Eukaryota; kingdom Metazoa; phylum Chordata; class Mammalia; order Primates; family Hylobatidae; genus Nomascus; species Nomascus leucogenys. The sequence continues at coordinate 42,874,553 of NC_044397.1, forward strand.
ATGGCTCACTGCAGCCCTGACCTTCCTGGGCTCAGGTGATATTCCCACCTCAGCTTCCCAAGTGCTGGGACTACAGGTGCACGCCAACATGCCCAGCTAATTATGTATTTTTTGTAGAGATAGAGTTTTGCCATGTTGCCCAGGCTGGTTTCAAACTCCTGGGCTCAAGCAATCCACCCTCCTCAGCCTCCCACACTGCTGGGATTACAGACGTGAGGCACTGCACCTGGCAAGAAATCTGATATTTTCAAACTGTGGGTAAGTTCTAAACCTGAGACTGAGTTTTAGTCATTGCCAGGGACAAGTTGTGATGACACCTGAGGGATCTCTTTTTCCTTGTTGTCCCCACACCTACCCTCGTTTGCAGCACAAAACCTCATTTTAAGTTTTTGTAAAGTTTCTGATGGCAGTAATATTTTAAAACTTAAAAAGAGGAATTAAGAGATTACAATCTCATATTGTTAAGTATTTCTTAGTTGTTATATTGAAGTAGACTTCTTTTTTCTTGTTTTCTTCTAGATCTCTTTGTTCAGTTATACTTGTTGGCTAAAGGTTGCTGGTTAAATGTTGTTTAGCGAAATGTTCTATAGTTAAAATCTTTACAAAGAAAAAAAGAATGAAGATGTGGATAGCACAATAATTGAACATTAGATTATTACTTGTTTTCTAGCCACATGATAGAAATTCCAGTGACTCCCACCCATTCAGTCTGTACATGTTCAGTTGGCAAAGAGAATGGAAGTCTGGACTGTGCTTTTCTAAGAAATGATCTTATATAGTTGAAATTATACTTTCACTGGAGCAAAAAGGGAAACAAGCATTTGATAAGTGTGTCTTACTGCATATTGTGGTCTGCTCCCTCATTTGTTACGGTGGTCACTATGACTGCTTGAAAATTACAGTTTTGAGATTAATATGCAGAGCTAAATCTTTAGGAGGTATCCTAAAGTTAGGACCTAAACTTTTTCATAGCAGCCTTTTGATCCATTTTATTCCAGCCATTGCTAGTTGATGTGCTTTCTAAGCCATGTGGCATCAGAGGCACAGATGTTGTCTTTAGGGATGTAGTCCTACCTCTCATTTTGCAAATGAAAACACAGCCCACAGGGGTTAATTGACCTGTTCAAGATCACACTGGGAGTTAGAGGCTCTCACTGTTAACCTATGAATCTAGGAGACTGCTTCTTGTAAGTTAGTACTGGGGAGTCCCAAGGATTGGGAACCTTGGAAGGAGATTTTTTAAAAACAAAAAGTCTTACTACAAATGTGGATGAGCACCCATGATTGTAAAGCTTCCCATTTCAGCTAAGAAATGTTCTGATTTACACAATATCAAGAACCTTTAAAAAGCGTTGTTCTCTCCCTGCACTCTCTCCCAGTATATCATCCTGAAATTAGTTGGCCTTTCTCTGTAGGTACACTCATCGTTTTTAAACACTGCCCCCCACCTCCCTTTTATAAGGATGTAAAATAAAAAAATAAATATTAGGGTGGTTTCTCATCATTGAATGTCCAGTGGAAAGATAAAATAATTATTTGGATGTAAGATGACCTTAATGTGGCCCATGTAAAATTTTTAACATAATTTCTTTGTGTAAAATATTTTCTTTAGCCTAGCAATCCGTGGAAACTCAGAGCAACTTCATAACATTGGTAGCAGGATGTATGGAGTGAGTGAACTTTGGAGTATAGTGGAGTTGAAGGCTCAACCAAAATTTTCTTCGGAGGAAGTACTCAAAATATTAAATCCACATGACGTGTTGACTAAGGCTTCTTGCCTGTTCATTGTTGAACCAGAACATTTATAACAACTGTTTCTCATGTGTATGTATTCATAGCCATTCATATAATGAAAAGAAGTTTTCATGGGATTGTAATAACATATCAAGATGGATGTAATTAAAACAGAAGCAGATTGACACCCTGAATTAAATGCAAACCATAAACCAGGATACCTGAGCATTGTGCCTTACATATTTGCTGTAGGGGGCAGTCAGCCAAATATGCAAATAAAAAGACATCGATGAATCTCCCTGGGTGTGTATGTGGTTGCAGAGAACCCAACTATTTTATTAATCTTTTATCAAGCATTGTTTAGATTTGCAGCAGCCATGGAATGTATTAATTTGGCAGACCAAATAGCTTAGGATCAGAAAGTAGGAAATAATAAAGGGAAGACATGATTGATATGCTGTCCTATAAATAACACATGCGACTGACAAAGGGGCTGAGTAATCTTTAGATCTGTGCTTCATTTCATTAATGGAGTTGTTAAAACAGGATGTTTGAGTTGAACTTCAATCAGACAGGCTCTGCCTCCCATTTAAAATGCAGGCCTATCTCTAGTTACTCTCTGGACTGATATGTTGACAAAATTGGTGTAAATCGAATTTTTGTAAATTGGATCAAATGCACTAGGGGAATCTTGCTGTGAAAAATATGAGTCCTTTTTATCAACTATAGTACTCCTCCTCTCTGCAGGGAGGCTGGGATTTTGGTGGAGTGAGTCTCTTCAGATGGGCATTGCTTCCTCTGAGACAGTTTTCTGCATGTGTTCCCTGTGCTCTGTTCTCCGTGCTCCTGGAAGACAGTGACTGTGAGATTTGCATTTTCTCTTCAGGTTTTATACCACACTTGGTCGGTGCTTCCAGGAATAATTGGTGGTGATTTGAATAAGCCTGCATCATTCAGATTTCAGAGCTTGGGTTTCAAGTGCTTGCTAAGGAGGGCTCCCAGCTATGAATACGGAATATGATTTCCATATCTGTTCCATTGAGGAGTCCAGGCATGTCATAACCACTTCAGAGTCATGATTGTATCGAGACACCCTAGCTGTAATTTTTCTATATGACAGTTCAGTTTTAAAATTGTAAAGATGCCAAAAGCAGGGCTGCATTGTTATTAGGGAAGTCAGTGACATCTGTTATATCTTGTTAACCAGGGGAGGAAAATGCTTTAATCAAAACATCTAATTATGCCCTATGAACTGATGAAATATCCTTTGCTAAATTTTTGGAATTGGCCTTAATGAAAGAAGCTGGCCTCTATCAGAACTGTGAAGTAAATTTACCCTTTTTATTTGGAAAAATGTTTATTCCTAACCGTAGTGACATAAGGGTATTTTAATTGTATCAGATTACTTTTATATGTGTGTTGAAAATAGTTATTTTTCAGAAGTTGTTCAAGCCAGCATCATGTTTTTGTTTTTGTGCTCTCTGACTCCCTTAGCATATGAGGCCCCCAGAGGGAGTTTGTGTTTCCAGATGTGAGCCTAGGAAGATATGTGGTGTCTTAGAGCCACTTGGGGAGGGAGCAAATGATAATTGCAGGTGAGATGCAGGGGGATAATTCAGCCTGTGTGCTGGGAGGTGCGATTTCACACCTGAATGTTGAGACCTGCTGTGTTAGACACTTGTGTTGTTTTAAAATGTTTTATTAGTCTAATATAGAAATGGACCAGATTGTTCCAGGTCACCTTCAGTTGAAAGAATATAAATGTTTTTAAATATTGAAGTATAATGTGATTCCAGAAATGATTCCTGTGTTTAAAAGTAGTTTTACGTATATCTGAAAGCATTAAAAGCTGTTTAACTCAGCATGTCTATACTGCCTCTACCTCTCTTGATCATTTTTTAAAAATTGTAAATTATTTTGGCAATGTGGCTTTCCACTTTGAATCATTCAAGCTTCAAACTATCCAGTAAAACTATCCTTTTATCTATATTTCAAACCTAGAATTAATTTTAACTATAGCTATTAGTTGTTTCCAGAATCACTGATGATGATTATAATATTAATGATAGTACATTACTGATAGTCTTAATGCTGGGATATGGATTATTTCTGAGAAATGATTAGGTCTGAGAAATGCTCTATTTCTTAGCTTTCGGGGTATTTCATCTTTCTGACATGGTTTTCCCATGTATGGAGATCTTGGGGCCCGCCTGAAGGAGTTTTTGAAGTGTTGACTGTGACACTGTGGGCTTCATGTTTACTTTGAGATCTGGTGGGAAGTTAAAGTGCTATTAATTTTTCCTTGGTCTGTTTTATGCTTTGTAATGGCTTGCTGTGTGTTTTTTGGGAGTTAAGACTAGAACCTTGGAAAAGAGAGAGCCAGAGTTTTCTCCCTATATTTCTATTTTAAAACTTTTTTTTTTTTTTTAGACATGGTCTCGCTCTGTTGCCCAGGCTGGAGTACAGTGACGCAGTCATGGCTCACTGCAGCCTTGACCTCCTGGGCTGAAGTGATCTTCTCACCTCAGCCTCCTGAGTAGCTGGGACCACAGGCGCGTCTCACCATGCCTGGCTAATTTATTATCTGTAGGGACGGAGTCTCCCTGTGTTGCTTAGGCTGGTCTTTACCTCCTGGGCTTAAGCGATCCTCCCATCTTGGCCTCTCAAAAGTGCTGGGATTATAGGAGTGAGCCACTGTGCCCAGCATTTTATTTCTTATGTATTGTTATTCTCTCTATATTCTCTGCCTAAATGTAACCCCTGCACTCTTTCTATATATATCCTTCTGGGGATATTTGAGGCTCTCAGAACTGTTTATTTCTTCACCCAGTAATCTATGCATAGTAGGTACTCAGTCATTGCTTATTTACAGTTGACAACAATTCTGTGAAAAGAAATTTTTGAAGAGGGAGCTGCTATTTACTATTCGCCTTGTGCCAGGCATTGTGCTAGCAATTTTGCATTCGTTATCCCATTGAGCACCCCATGAAGAAAAGAATAATAATCTGTTTGATAGTTGCAGAAACTGAAGCGCAGAGCCGTTAAATCAACTTGGCCAGGATCAGTATAAGAGAGGCAAGAAATGTAGCAGTTTTTGCCTGACTTGAAAGCTTGGGCTCCTTATCCCTTTACTCATTTTCATACAGATGCATTTTGTGAAAGATGGCCACATGGTCTCTGGTAGACCACATTTGTTCATTGTTGTGCTGAAAATTGTTACAAAGGATTTTCTAGGTATAATAATAGGATTTAGGGAGGGGAGAGTACTTATTGTCCAGGTCTTTATTTCCTTTGAAAAGTTGGAGCTTACAGTTAGGTTGCTGCCACTCATACAATATATCTGTAACATATTCGTTGTTGTTTTTTCTCTGTTTCGCTGTTTCTCCCTGTTATAAAATCTGACCTTTTCCGAAGTTATACTACTCAGGTAGATTTTTAAACCATTGTCAAAAGCAAGGATTCAGGCTGATGATATTGAGGGTTATTGTATGTCAGTGTCTGTTCTAAACCCTTGCACTCATTTATCTCACTGAATTCTAAAAGTAGCTCTCTGGAACACAAATGTAAAATTGGAATGAGGACTGGCATGCCCTCACAGATTACTGTGCATATAAGCTTATATTCTGCTATAGATTCTGAAGTATTTTGTCTGCTTTTAAACTATTCTAGGAAGCAGCACTTGTCTTGAGAATCTATTTCACAATAAAAAAGGCCTTGTTTTGAGGGCTAGGTGTATTTTTTTTTTTTTAAATCTATTAGGAACTCTATTCCTTCTGGTAAAAGACCACACTAAATAGCTCTTTTTTGCTTTTCTTGATATCTGTATGTTGAAGATGCCAGGTGACAAATAGTCCATTGATTTCCTCTGTCATTGTTTCCTTTCATTATTCTAAGCAGATTTGCAGATTGTTCTCCCCCATTTCCCATTCCACCCTGTTGAGGTTTGTTTATGCTACAAAGAGTATGCTAATGAATATAACTGTTAGATTTACTTCTTAAGGAAATCCCAACTGCATTTAGAGTACTGTACATTTTTGAGAAGGCCCCTCCTCATTTCCCCTGGGCTAAGATGGGCCTCCACACAGGTCATCCTCTAAGACTTCACGATTCAGAACTGGTCCATTACCATTCATTTACAAGGAATGGGGGTTGGTATAAAGACACACACACAGAATACCCTCACTGGGCCTGAATTTTCTAAAGATTTCTAGATGAATATGAAGATCAGTCAAGTTACACACTTCTCTCAAGAGTCACTCTCCGTCTCTCTCTCTCTTTTTTTTTTTTTTTTAAGAGATGGGATCTCACTCTGTTTCCCAGGCTGGAGTGCAGCAGTAATCATAGCTCACTGCATCCTGAAACTCCTGGCCTCAAGCGATCCTCCTGCTGCAGCGTCCTGAGGACGTGCAGATGTGTGTCACCATGCCCGGCTAATTTTTAAATTTTTTTTTGTAGAGACAGGGTCTTGCTGTGTTGCCCAGGCGTTCTCAAACTCCTGGGCTCAAGTGATCCTCCTGCCTCAGCCTCCCAGGTAGCTGGGACTGCAGGTGTGAACCACTACCCCTGCCAACTTTTTTTGGAGGGGTAGAAATGGGGTCTTGCAGTGTTACCCAGGCTGGTCTAGAACTCCTGGTCTCAAGTGCTTCTCCTGCTTTCACCTCCCAAAATGCTGGGATTACAGGTGTGAGCCACTGTGCCCATCTGAGTATCCATCTGAAGACAGGTGGCAGTTTCTTCTTGGAATCACCATGCTCTGAGACACACAGTCTTGCCTTTCTCTCTCCAGCTACCTCAACAAGCACAATTGCCCCTTTGTATGTCCAGAATGGAAATACCATACTAGAATTCTGTTTTACAGATTGTAATTGTTGGGGAGACCCAAGTCAAAACATGTTCTTTGAAATTTAAATACGACTGTAAAAGGAACCACAAAGTCCAGGGCTTTAAAGGTGATCTTTTATGCTTTGATTTTATGTATTTGTAAAATACGAGTTCTATATTGACTCTAGGGCCTGTCTCAGACTGTAAACCCTTAGATAGTAACTGTGTCTTTTTAACTGTTCCTTGTATCCTTCCTTGCCCCTCTGGTGGTCTGTAATACCCCTGTTGTGATGATTTTGATTAAAGAAACATAGTGTGAAGATGGGCTGACAGGGATGGGTGTCAGTTTCACTTCAGGGTAGTGGGTGCCGTCTATTTTCTGATTACAGGTGAACATTACTTTAGCATTTTTTTTTTTTTTTTTTGAGACAGAGTCTCGCTTATCGCCCAGGCTGGAGTGCAGTGGCGTGATCTTGGCCTGCTGCAATCTCCGCTTCCTGGGTTTAAGCGATTCTCCTGCCTCAGCCTCCCAAGTAGCTGGGATTACAGGTGCCCGCCACCACACCTGGCTAATTTTTGTATTTTTAGTAGAGACAGGGTTTCTCCATGTTGGCCAGGTTGGTCTCAAACTCCTGACCTCAGGTGATCTGCCTGCCTCAGCCTCCCAAAGTGCTGGGATTATAGGTGTGAGCCACTGCATCCGGCCTATTTTAGCATTCTTGTTGTAGATTTCTACATCTACTGCCCATATTTCAGCTGTACTCTTATTTTGTTTAGTATGGTGTACCTGGGATTAGGAACAGACAAATATGTATGCTTAGCCTGATTTGGAAATTACATTGTTGAAATACAGCCCATATGGCCATTGTAAAATGGTTAGTACTGCATATAATTGCCTTTCCAATGATGTGCTTTGTCATTACTTCCATCTTCCAAGAAGCACTCCTGTAGCATGCTGACAGCAATAGCGTCATTAGAAAACATATGGACATGCAAAGGCATTAAATCGTCTTTAGTTTAAGGATTAGATTACAGTGTTAGAGGATGGGTCACCAGGCTTTCAATCGATGTCTCTTGCTTAGTTCAGCACTGCTAGACTGGATGATAGAGATTTGCAAAAGTCGTATTTACTTGTCTGCTGAGTGTATTTCATATCTTCCTTGCAATTGTGAGAAGGTCCTTTAGCTGTGTTTAAGTCTCTATCACAGTATTGCAGCCAGTTGGCTTCTCAGGAGTGTTTTTTTCAACTATTCATGTCCTGCGCAGAATTCTTTTCTAGGATGCTCCCTCAACCTCTGTTTTTCTGAATGTGAGCCCAAAGCAGGCTAAGCCAGGAATTATTTTATTTGGGGGTCATTTAGATATAAAAAGAGACTAAGTGGTAGAGTCAAGAAAGTACCAGGTGGCTGCCATGTTGCCCAAATATTTCCTCCCTTGTACAGCATCTATCTCCACATGGGTCTCAAGTCCACCTCCCTTCTTCCTTTCCCCTCTTAGAAGCAATGGGATTGTTGCAGCCTAGAGGCTCAGTAGTAGGTCCTAGAGGCCGAGGGACCATGTGATAGAGCCTGGAAAGAGACCACCCCCGGAATCCTGCCCTTTGTAGTTGGATGTTTTTTCCCCCACAACTAGATAGGTTTACTCTCTGGCCGTAGATGTTCTAGGGATGCAACAGTTGTGGGACATGGTATGATTTGAGTTTTCAGGGTCCTTTTTGTAGTTGCCAGTGAATAGTAAGTGAAATTGCAGAATGGAACATCATTCATCAAATTCAATATTTCTTCTTTGGAGTTTAACAGAAATAATGTGGATTTGGGGACTTTCAGAGTGATAAGGGACTTTGGAGATCCTCATGGGCAGTGGTTTTGGGTACCTCAGGGTACGCTGAGTCATTTGAGGGGAGATCCTGACTTTATTAAACCAGAACTCCACCTTTACCCGTCTTTTATATTTATATTTATGTATTAGGATAACATTCTCTTTGAGAAGAAAAAGGTGGCTGGATTTGTTTATTCTTTCATTCAAAAAAAATTTATTGACAGCTTCTGTGTGCTAGGCAGGCACTACTCTAGGCACAAGAAGTACCATAGTAAATAAGAAAAAATAGATATCTATTCTAATGGAGTTTATATTCTAGCAAAGCATGGGGGGACATACTGTAAATAAACAAATATATAATATGTTGGGAGGTGACAGGGGATTTTGTAAAGCAGGGTAAAGCAAGAGTGAGAACTTAGCACAGCAGGTCCTCAAATAACATCAATTCTTTTCATTATAATGTTGATGAGAAAAAAAACTGATTCCTGGCCAGGGCAACTGTGTGGAGTTTGCACCATCTCCTCATGTATGGTAAAATTGCTTTCATTATGCATCGCATCACGTATTTAACTGAGGACTCACTTGTATGTGTATGCTTACGTGATGTTTTATCCAGGGTGGGTTAGATAAGGCTTCTCTGAGGAGGTGATATTTGAGCAGAAAGCGAGGGAGCAAGAAATACAGATAGCCCGGAGAAGAGCTTTCAAGGAAAGGGGAGAACAAGTGTAAAGGCTTTGAGGAAGAAGGAGTGGCATGGTGTGTGAGCAACATAGGAGATGTTGGTGGCTGGAAGGAAGCCATTGAGGAGGGGACAGAGAGTGGGGAGGGGCCTGCAATCACTTTAACTGAGTGACACCAGAAGCTTAGAAACAGCAGAAAGCAACTGTCCAAAGCCCTCATTTCCCAACTGAAAGTGTTTTTGAATTTCCCCAAGGTCACCCAGCTGTTGTTTAAACAAGATCACATCTGGAGCTCACGTTATATTCTTTTAAAGTAGCTTCTCGTTATACCTTGTGCCACCACTCCAGGTCTTAGGAGACGTGGGGCATCTTTTTGGAGACAAGATTTGTGTCTCCTTTCCTGTTAGTGGGTATGGCTCCTCCAAGAGATGTGCTTCAAGACTATACAGAATTCCAGTGCCCAGTCATCACAAATTGGGAAGCAGCTTTGCCAGTGCCAGAATCACCACCATTTGGGGAATTATTTTAACCACAATGGCTCATGTTTATCACAGGCTTACTGCTTGTGATATTTGTTGTACCCAGAGCTTTACGTGCATTAACACATCTAACCCTCACAACAACTCTGTATAGTAGGTCACATTATCATTATTTTAGAGATGAGGAAATTGAGGTGCAGAGAAGTTAAGTAATTTCTGTATGGTCATGTAGATAGAAAGTTGTAGAGTCAGGATTTGAATTTAGACTATTTGCATTCAGGGCCTGCACTGCGCCTCAGACAAAGAGGAGGGTGATGAGCTTGTCTCTAGATAAACTAATTGGAATATGCTCCCCTCACCTCCCTTTTAAGATGGTTCTAGGGCCTAGCCTTGGGAGTAATACCAACTTGTCACAACCCACTGCTGTGACTCCAGGTGTTAGTTTGTGTAGAGGATTTCACAGCCAGTCTGGCTCAGTACTGGCAACTTTGCTGATTTTAGGTGGATTCCTGATTCAGCAGGTACCTTTGGTCTTTCTGAGCTGAGTTTGACTGGAGCGTTTTTCAAGACCTGCATGAGAGTGTGTTACAGAATACAGGCCAGTGTTTTCAAGTCAGCCGACCCAGTTTTAACTGGTCTGTCCTTTTTAGCCCCAGTGAAGTAAAAGTCCCAGACACCACCAGTGCCCATAATCCATAGGAATGTAAAATCATCTTTTTAGTACTGGTGCTTTTGAGGACCAGTACACTATGAGCTTGCTTTAAATTTGTCTAAAAATGTATGCATATGTACATATGTGTATATATGACTATGAAATATTTTCTATGTATGGAAAAGTATAAAGCATAACATAGCCAACACCCATGTACCCACCACCAACTTTAAAAAACCTTCTGACTTTACTATAATTTTCTTAAAATTGTAGGTTATTTTTAGTGAGGAGGAACCACAGTCAACCGTAAGTTTTAGAGTCCAGGAGGTTCAAACCTGGCCACACATTAGAATACCCTGGGGATACCCTGGGGAGCTTTAAAAAAGTCCCTGTACCTCTGGGAGGGTGCAGGAGGCCCCCACCTCTATCATCAGAACTTTAAAAAGCTCCCGAAGGCAGGGATTCTATCATGCAGTCAGGGTAGAGACCTACTGTTTGGAGGGTTGTTTTTGGTTTTTCTTCACTAGGTTCTGTCAGATGCCTGGTACCAAGCCATGTGTGGTACTCCTGGCCTTTATATTTCATTTTCTTAAAGCATTTTTAAATGTGGTTCTACTTTTCAAGATTCTGGGGGGTAATGTCCTGGGGAGTTCCTCTCCTTAGACTCTTCCCTCTTCAGCACCTTATGAGGCAAGCTGCGGATATATTTACTTACTCGTTACAAAGCATAAGCATCAGGTACTTAGAGAGTAGGAGTGAGGCACTAGAGAGGGGACTGAGAAATTCAGAAGTATTGGGAGCTACTGTCTGTTGAAAGTGTTTGAGATGAGTGAAAGTTATAGCATTACCTTGGAAGTCAGTGGGGACGCAGGGTTACATTTAGAAAACCTGGAGTCACGCATACCTTCACAGGAAGGCTCTGAGCTGTGGGATGGTAGTTGAGGGCCTTTTTGGTCTATATCACAGGTTTATCAGTGAAGTATGTGGTAAGATGTACAGTAAGATGTGCCCTGCCACCAGAATGATCAGTTCTCTGTGGACAGGTCCGTGACTGTATCCTCTTTCAGAAGTGCTGTCAATTATGTGTTATGTGTGGCCTAATTATCCTCTGTGGGCCTTGGCTCCATGCAGCACCTCCATCTCCGTCTGCCCACTCGTTCATTCAACAAATAGTTACTGAGTTTCTCTTCTCTGTGCCAGGTTCTGTTCTAGGCACTTGGGATAAAAACAGTGAACTAAACAAAGCTATTGCCCTCAAGGAATGACATTCTGGGGATGTGGGGGAGAGGTGGGTGAGTGGGTGGTGGTACATTCTGGTGTCGCATTGTTTTTTGATGTGTCTAACACGGAAAAAGATGTGTAACTGTAATCCTCCTTTAGAAAGCTCTAGGGGAGCCATTTGGCAGGTAGGGAAGTGTTTTGCCTAATTTGGCTTAAATTGTGATTTTTTGATTCTGAGGATTTCGATTACAAATGCCTTCATGAATGTATTTCTTTAAGAGAAATTAAGTGCTGAGACATTAAAGCTTGCAGGGACCTTCTGAATTGGTTGGATTTTATTAGCAGCTTAAAATGAGCATGATATGCAGTAAGGTTCAAGCTTAGGGGAGATGCTGAAGAAATAAGGATGCTTGATTTTCTTTCCGCTTGAAGTGGAATCCACTAATCCATCTGTGCTCATAAATTTGAGAGAAGGAGGGCAGAAAACGAAAGTTTATTTCTAGGGCTCTCTACTGGGCAAGACTATCAGGTTACCTTCATTGAAAAGACTTAATCAGAAGTGAAACTTAAATCTGTTACAGTCGTCCACAGCCATCCAGGGAATTGGGCAATGATGAATACCATCAGACGGAGCCCTGAATAGAGGGAATGCCTTAGAGGTCATGTTTGGAGTTAATCAGTAAAATGGATCTTGAGAAGAAAATAGAAAGTTTGAGGGAAAAAAATTACTGGAAAAGAAATCTTAAAGCTTTTGGGTTAGATGTTAGATGGATGAAGAAAACAGTGGGTGATATGATTTCCTTTCTGGATTACCATCTTCATCAGATATTGTTGTCGACTAAAGAAAAAATATTCCCAGCGTGTAAGGACTCTTTATACCTGTGAGCTCTTAAAAACAATCATCTAAAATGCTAAAAAAGCAAGAATATGTTGTTTCACTAGCTTTTGATTCCTAAAGTAGATTTTGACTTCCGGGTGTGGGAAGGTGGGTGGAAAATGAGTTTTTGTTGTTATTCAAAGGCATGAAAACATTTTTACCAGTTTATGTTTTCCTGGTGCATTTAGAAATCTGTGGATCCTTAGGGATGGTGTATGCAGGCAAATAGAGAATCCAGTACTTGTGAATCTGCCTGAATCCACAGGTTTGGGAATAAGGGCAGGGACTTGAGGGTTCACGGATGTGAAGGTTGTACACAGAACTCATGCAGAGAGATACCAGATCTTTTTGTTCCCCCTTTGATTAGGAAGAATGGGACATGAAAGTACTTAATTGTCAACTTCGTCTTCACCATAAGCCCAGTATTGATGCACCAATGATAATAATAATGAGAACAAGCATTTATTGAGTATTGGGTATTCTAATTGCTTAAATCAACTCATGTAATTCTCACAGAGTCGTCCTATGAGGTTAGTGCTGTTATGATTCCTGTTTTAAAGGAGAGGAAACAGGCACATAGAGTTTATACCCAAGGACGAGTGTGTCAGTGGTAGAGCCTATACATTCTGGCTCCAGAGCCTGACTTGAACCGCTACATAAGGGAACTAAATAAATGCTTCTTAAGAGTTTTATTCTGATGTTGCTTTTACTGGGACTTTCACTCTTTTTTCTACCCAACTCGCCCCACCCCTGCCCCACTCGCCTCTACTTTATCTTTGGATGTATTCAGAATCTATAATATATCTTAAGCTTGTACCTTATTATAGATGAGAAAATAGAGAGCTATAAACTTATGTAATTGTTCTGTATGACCTAATGAATCGGTGGTAGAACAGGGATGTGGGACCCAGGTTTTCTAATATTTAGGTCAGTGCTTTTTCTCACTGCACTGTATGGCTTCCATTAAAAATATTTTAAACTAACTGGACTAAAAATTTATAAACTTAATTTGTGTCACTCTTACTTCTGTGGATGAACTAGATTAAAATAACTAGGTGCTGTGAGATTTTGCTCTAGGGAGGAGGGTGGTAGACATTTTAGGAACTAACGTTTGCCTCTGAGGTTATTTGACCTACTCCTGAGGATGTCTTTCTAATCTTTGGTAGGCGTACTTAAAAGTGAGGAGAAAGTGTTTGAGGAAATACAAGAGCCATTCAGTATGATCTGTGGGTTTGTGGAAGGGCTTTTTTTTTCTTCTTTCTTCATTTAGGCCTTTTTTTTACTTTAACCTCCAGTGGGGACACAACTAATTTAAATCTTAAAAACAAACAAACAAACAAAAACCCTAAATACAAGCCTTCTTTTGCTATTGTTTGGCAAATAAGATTTCACAAGAGGGTAGAAAGAACTGCTTTGATTCTTGGTGTTTTAGACTTTCCTATAGTCTAGTTTTTTGTTTTTGTTTGTTTTTTCTTTTGGTCCGGTGATTCCTTTTGTTGTTACCTGTTTCCTTGGCTAATGCTTTGTTTAAAAACAAGTGCTCTGGTATTCCAAAACAAATTATCCAGCAGGCTTCCCGATTGTGTTCTCAGATAAAAGACCCCAGGGTAGTGCTCTAACTCGAATTTCGGTTGCCTATGCATGCCTGAGAGCAAAATTCAGTTTACTAGGTGGCTTCCAACCCAGATTAATATGGTTATATCTAAAACGAGGGAATATACATTTGAAGCAGGAAATGTGGATTGGATTTACCCTTTCAAAGAGCCCTAATGCGAACCCGGAATGTAATGAGTAGCGTTTTGTCTGGGGTTAGATACTGTGGGCTCCAGTTTGTTTTTGAGTTTTTAGCTGAATGAATGACTTTAGTCCTGTCGTTAAACCTCTGGAAATCTAAACTTTCAACAATGTAATAATGATAATGAAAATAGGGAAAGGCTCCTAGACTGTGCTGTGGAAAAACACATGTTCAGATTTTACTGAAGACCCAGAATCCCATGTGGCCACAGATAATTTGATTTCACAGTTTCTATTTCTAGATATACAAGATGGGGTTGCCAGCAGAAGTTACATAGTGATTATAACATATCAGCTTCCTTTTTAGGGAAGATATTGTAATTGTGAGAAAAAATATTCAGAAACGCCTTGGCCAAATATTGTTTGTAGTTGGTAAGAGAACACTCAGTTATTAAAGCTTCTGCGAACCTTTTCCAAATAATTACACTTTTTCCCTAAAGGAATCCTCCCACCTCAGCCTCCTGAGTAGTTGGGACCACAGGTGCTCATTACCACACCTGGATGGATGGATGGAGATATATATATATTTGTAGAGACGGAGTCTCCCTATGTTGCCTAGGCTGTGTTACATTTTTTGTCACACATGTTGGGTATGGAGAATTTGGAGTAGGTAGTTTCAGATTTTCAAATCACAAGTTCTTGCCTTTTGCAGTGGTTTCTAAACCCAGTTGCATATCTATACCCTGTGGTAACTTGTTAAACATACTGATTCCTGGACCCTGTGTCTGATCTACTAAACATTAATCCCTGCTCTGTGGCTCTGGAACATTAGTGTTTTGTTTTCTTTTTGGGGTTGGTGAGGGGGGGACAAGGTCTCGCTCTGTCACCCAGGCTGGAGTGTAGTGGGACAGTCGTGGCTCACTGCAGCCTCAAACTCCTGGGCTCAAGCAGTTCTCCTGCCTTAGCCTCCCAGAAAGCTGGGACTACCACCACCACGCCCAGCTATTTTTTTTTTTTTTTGGTGTAGAGACAAGGTTTTACCATGTTGCCCAGGCTGGTCTTGAACTCCTGGGCTCAAGGAATCTAGCTTCCTGGGCCTCTCACAGTGCTGGGATTACGGGTGTGAGACACTGTGCCTGGCCTGGAACATTAGGGTTTTTTGTTTGTTTGTTTGTTTGTTTGTTTTTAACATCAAGTTCCAATATAGAAGTTTCAGAAACATTATTTCTTAAAATATTTTTGAGTGTTTTCCTGGGGCAGTGGTAATGGTGGTAGTTTACAATAATTTATTTCTATGCTATGTAACTTTTCTGAAAAGAAAACATTCCTGTGTATTTAGTTTTAAAAACTTATTTACTGTAAAATAGAACACATCCTGGAAAAAGTGTAGTGTACGGCTCAATGAATGATCACAAAGTGAATACCCAGGTAACCAGTACTCAGGTAAAGAAATAGAACATTGCCCCCCCCACACACAAAAAATGATTTTTATTAGATTCCTCAAATTTTCTATTCCTCCTCAAATCCCAAGAAATTAGAGATATAAGTAAAGGTTGATGAAACAGTATAAGGTATAAGTGAAAAAAGCATTGTCTTTTGGTAGGTGGTGTTTCTTAATTACTCTTTTCAGTAAGTTTTTGGTGATATTAAGTTTGTGTTGTTTATCTATGTTTTGATTCAGCCTTAAGCCAGTTCTTGACAGTGACTGTCTATTAATGCTCACACCCAATATTAAGATTACGTTCTAAGATCTGTCTTTTCTGCAATCTGTTTCACTGAAAATATTCTCATGATAGTTTTGAAAATGCATAAGGACAGATTATCTTCTGACTCTAATAAACAAGTGAGTCTTGTCATTACTGTCCGGGTAACTTAGGAAACCTGTCTCAGTAGCCAACTATCTTTATCTGGTACATGATAAAATGTGGTTTCTTAGTTTAAAAAAAAAAAGTTCCTCCCTCCTCTCTATCCACCCAGAATAATCTCTCCTCCATTCCAGCCCAATCAGAACATTTAAAGCCCTGATGGCTTTTCTTTTTTCCACTGAAGAATCATTCAGTTCTTAGTGAGAGAAGGTCTAGCTGTATTAAATAGCAAGCTTGCCCATTTTCTTTGGAAAGGGATGCTCATGGTAAAAGGACTTCGAGCAAACCCTGCACTTAAGCTGTGTGCAAGTGGAGGGAGAGAGCTGTCTGCAGCCACCTGCCAGCAGCTACACATCTGTGCTCTGCTAGCAAGCATGTGGGCTCTGTGGATGTGAGAGCTGCTCCCTTTCCCCTCCCTGCCTCATACTCCCCCATCTTAGTGATCGCCACTATCAACTAAACAGGTGACAAGACTCCAATCACCCTGCTCTGAATGGCTCTCCGTCTTCCCAAAAGTACACCAGAGGCCTGTTTTGTTACAGTACATTGATTAAATAAATATTCCTGTGTGCATAAAGGAACTGAAATCTGTTATGGCACTCTGCAGTTATCTGTCCATTAATAGTGGAGAAACTACTGCCAGTTTTCTCCCCCGGTTACCCCCCCCCCCCGCCCCCTTTCTTGTCTCTACCACGCAGATTCTCAAAGGTGCCAGTAACAGATAAATTATCTGACCTCTGCTTTCAGGCTTGTGTGAAGCGGGAGGGGTGGTGTCATGCTCTTTGGTGAGGCATGCCGTTGGGGCAGTGCCCAAGTGTATGGATAATAGGAGAGCCCGAATGATTTAGATTAGAAGATTCTTTCTTGCTTTGGGGTTGTGGGACCTTTGTCTCTCCCCTTCAATTCTTAGCAGAAGCGGACTCAGAAAGGTCTTTCAAATTAGCTTGCCTCTCTTTTATAGGAAAAGGGTGCTTCTGGCCTTGAAGTAGTTCTGTGTGTCTGCTGTCAGATGTGGAAGCCACAAAGCGCCTGTGAAACTTGGTCCCTTGCGTTTATTTACAAGTTTCTTTCAAATGGCAGTGGCAGGAAGGATCTTTACCATTTGGGCAGATAGCCCTAGTGGTTGATGGGAGGGCTTGGTGGAAGGGCAGGCTTTGTGAAAGGCCCAAGTGTGGAATGGTAGGAATTCTAGCCATGGTGGTGCTGACTGGTTTCCTTTCTTTTTTGGCGGGGCAGGGGCTGGGGTGGAGTGTTGGTTAAAAGAACACCTAGATAAAAAACATGACTGATTTAGAAAGTGTTATTTGGGCTGTGCACGGTGGCTCATACCTGTAATCCCAACACTTTGGGAGGCTGAGGCTAGAGGATCCCTTGAGTCCAGGGGTTTGAGACCAGCCTGGGAAAAACAGTAAGACCCTGTCTCTATAAAAAATTTAAAAATTAGCTGTATGTGGTGGCTTACAATGGTAGTCATGTCTACTCGGGAGGCTGAGGCAGTAGGATCACCTGAGCCCAGGAGATCGAAGCTGCAGTTAGCTGTGATTGCCCACTGTACTCCAGCCCGGGTGCCAGAGTGGGGCTCTGTCTCAAAGAAGAAAAGAAAAGAAAAAGGTCCCAGACAGGGAAGGGAAAGGGAAGGAGAAGAAAGAATGACAGTGGAACATAGGAAATTAGGGTTGTAGAGAAGACTCTGTGAACATTATTGTGGTGTGAAGGAATGGCATGCAGAGAGAAGTGTGATGGAAGGGAGGCGTTGAAATGTTTACAGCTCCTAACATCTACCACCAAGGAGGGGGCACCCCTTTGACAGAAATGAGATGGGTGTTCCTGAGTAGTTGTGACATTAAAAAAAATTGCAGGGAACCTTGTAGCTGCATGGATGGCAGAGACACATAAGTAGGGAAAACTGTTGGAATAGGTAAAGTGAAATCTCTTAGTGTGTGTGTCTTCCAACTGACTGTGGGTAATTAGTTGGAAATGACATTAACCTGAGCTTAATTGTAATTTTGCATAGTAACAACATACCAGCTGTTCACTGTACTCTTTCCTGGAGGTGCGATTTAATTATTATTATTATTTTTTTGCTATCTTTTAAGCTCCAATTTTCTGTTATGTTTTACTTAAACCCCACCTGGTTGCCGTGTTCACAGCCCCCACAGTTCAGCAGTAATGTCATTTTTGTTGCTTTCATGCCTACTGTGTGCTGAGGGCGTGGGATGCTCTTGGTTTTGCTAATGACTTGGATTTATAAAGGGCCACATTGGAAGGTCACTTGAGAAGCATGGGTGATTGGAAACCTTGTGTTTTGGGCTCTTCCACAAGGTTTTAGTTTATTATATAAATCATATGGATAATTCTAGGCCTATCAAAGGTGCTCAAAGTATCAAGTGAACAAGCTGAAAGAGAAGTTAATTACTGAACAGTGATTGTTCTGATATATCCAATTATTGGATCATTAAATGTTTATTACCTTTTATATGCTCCTTTCCCCCATAAGGGCAGTTTCTTTTTTAAGTCATTAAAACAGAAATGGGATCTTAAAAAAATTCTGCTTAAAAAATTTCCATGAGACTGAAGTATGAAAAAGGTCTTATGTGATCTGACAGCTGAATAGCCTGTTTTTCTTTGGTCAGTTGAATTAGTAATTAATGAAATGTATTGCCTGAGCAGAGAAAATAAGATTAGTTTTGTTTAGGAAGAAAACAAAAGCAAAACATTAACCCCCAAATGCAGGTAAGAAATAGAAATAAAACAGTCTTCTTGAATGATAAGATGCCTAATGGTAACATTCGTTTCATTCATTCATTCATCACTTTCTTGAGCACCAACATTATGTTTAGAAGGAATGGGTTTATGTAAATACAGAGGAGGCAAGGTGCCCTGTCCCCAAAGACATATGGGTTAGCAGAGCAGTTAAACCAGATACTTTAGGCAGCCAGGCACAGTGGCTCACACCTGTAATCCCAGCACTTTGGGAGGCCAAGGTGGGCGGATCCCTGAGGTTGGGAGTTCAAGACCAGCCTGGCCAACATGGAGAAACCCCGTCTCTATTAAAAATACAAAATTAGCCAGGCATGGTGGCACATGCTTGTAATCCCAGCTACTTGGGAGGCTGAGGCAGGAGAAACGCTTGAACCCAGGAGGCGGAGGTTGCGGTGAGCCGAGATCACGCCATTGCACTCCAGCCTGGGCAACAAGAGTGAAACTCCGTCTCAAAAAAAAAAAAAAAAAACCAACCAAACAAACAAACAAAAAAAACCAATAAAAAAACTCAGACACTTTATTAGCTACTGTTGCAATGTAGAAAGTGGTAGGATAATAAGCACACACACATTTTTTGGGGGAGGAGTGGTTATGAAGACAGCTTACTTCTGGAGGCTGAGGCATCCTGTGGATTAAGAGTAGGGGAGAGCATGGTTATGAAGAGGAATCTTGCTTTTTGAGGTCACGGTGTCCTGTGGATTGAGTAGAAGCCCATTACTTGGGTTCATAGCCCAGCTTTGCTACTACCTAGCTGTGTGACCATTTATCTCAGTTTCCTTGTGTATAAAATGGAATAATAGTAATGCAACCCTCACAGGTTTGAGGATTAAATGAGTTATTATATGTGAAGTGCACATGACAGTTTATAGCACATAATGAACATTATAATCTTAGGTTGTGGTTATGTCATTTTTGTGGGATAATGTGATAGAACTTCTTAGGGGAGATGGCATTTGATTGAATGATGAGGAGTGGAAAGATGTTTCAGGAATTTCTCGTATTGTCCCATGTAGCCACCTACCTAATTTATAATGCCCGCAGTAATGTATTGGTAATGTGTGCTTATGTAGTGCCATTGTCAAAAGATGACAAAGGGCATTTACAGACGTTTATTCTAAGAACAGTCCTCTGAAATGAGATGGTTTATGCACATTCTTCTGAGGTGTGAAGGGGCGCAGAGCAAGCCCATCCTGTTCTTCCATTGAGGTGTGCTTGGAGCCTGTGTTTGTTGTGGGTAATTAGGCTCACAGAGAGAGGAAACTTTTAAATCTTTTAAATTGTATCTTAAATTCTTAAGTTATATTTGCAAACAAATTTGGTAAATAAATTTTAAAAATGTTTTCCATAGCTTCTAGCAGTAGTGGAACTTGTTTATTCCTGAGGGTACCAGATCATAGACAGTTGAATTTAGAGGAAGTTTATAGTAATGAACATTTGTCATAACTGTGAGGTTGCCACTCTGTATTAGTTTTCACACTGCTAAAAAGAAATTCCTGAAACTGGGTAATTTATAAAGAAAAGAGGTTTAATTGGCTCATCGTTCCACAGGCTGTACAGGAAGCATGGCTGGGGAGGCCTCAGGAAACTTACATGGTGAAAGGTGAAGGGGAAGCAGGCATGTCTTCACATGGCCAGAGCAGGAGAAAGGGAGAGGGGGAGGTGCCACACTTTTAAACAAGCAGATCTCGTGAGAACTCTTTCACGAGAACAGCAGCAAACGGAGAAATCTGCCCCCCAGGATCCAGTCACCTCCTACCAGGCCCCACTTCCAACATTAGGGGTTATAATTCAACATGAGATTTGGGAGGGATACAGACCCAAACTATATCTTATTATCCTCATTTTACAGTGAGGAAACCGAGGCACTGAGATGTTCAGGAGTGTTGCTGAAATCAAAAAGAAGTGTTGACCCAGGATCTAAGCTCTTCATTATATTTGCATAAACCATTTCATTTGATTTGTGTGTCTTACAATAACCCTTTGAGAAAGGTCCGTCAGCGGTTATGTGCATTTTGGGAAGTATAGTTTATGAGAAGTTGGTGGGGCATCATAGTGAGCTTAGCGTGGACTGAAAATTTTGGGGTGGCTGTTGTATACCCTTTTGCTACTTCAAGCAAGACACTTTTGGGCCTCAAGATCTATAAAATAACAGAGTTTGGAGGAAACATTGAGTCTGTGAACTATGAAATTCTTGTGTAGCTTGGAGTGAGACCCATGTGGGAATCTTTGGCAGCCACCGT
This sequence comes from Nomascus leucogenys, assembly GCF_006542625.1. NCBI lineage: Eukaryota > Metazoa > Chordata > Mammalia > Primates > Hylobatidae > Nomascus > Nomascus leucogenys. The sequence goes on from NC_044397.1 coordinate 42,895,437, forward strand.
TTACCACCTTAACTTTTCTGAGCATGTTTTATTACTGGTAATATGGAGCTATAGCACTCCCTTTCTTCAGGGCTGTTTTGAACATAATGCTTATAAAATACCTGACAGACATTGCTAGCTCTCAGCCAACAGAGGTGGGATTCTTGTTAATTGTTTCAAACTAAGGGTCACACAGGAAGCTGAGCCTGGGTGAGAAGTCCAGCTTCTTAACTCCTCTGGGGCTGGTTCTCTCCAGCACCCATGCCATATTGCTGGGGATAAGGAAGACATTTTAATGAGATGAGCCCCAACTTCTCATTAGAAGCCGCAGTCCTGATTCTTTCTGTAGACCCTATCAGGTTGCTAGTTGATCCAGTAAGTAATGTAGTAAATGTAATGGATCCAGTAAGGAGTTTGGGGTTTTCATGGAGTAATTTCCTAAAATCACCGCAGTCAGTAGCCTGTGAGCCACATGAGGGCAGGGGACTTGCTCTCTGTGGTGTTCACCTTATATTATGCAAGGTGATGAGACAGCTGGCACATAGTTTGGAGTCTGGCAGCATTTATTGTGTGAAGGAAGGAAGGAAGGAACAACCTCAGGGAGCTGTAGAAAATGGTATGAGAAAGGGAACAGGATTTTTAAAATTTCAGTTTTGTAGGACAGAGAAAATTGAGGCACTGAATCAGGCAGGTTATGCCCAGTCTCTGTGGTCACCAGGCCTTAAAATTGGGCATAATTTATACCCTTGAAGATGTTGCATGGCAATACCTTCTGGTGGGTGGATCACCTGAGGTCAGGAGTTCGAGACCAGCCTGGCCAACGTGGTGAAACCCCGTCTCTACTAAAAATACAAAAATTAGCCAGGTGTGGTGGTGCACACCTGTAATTCCATCTACTCTGGAGGCTGAGACAGGAGAATGGCTTGAACTCTGGAGGCGGAGGTTGCAGTGAGTCGAGATCGTGCCATTGCACTCCAGCCTAGGTGACAGAGCAAGACTCTGTCTCAAAACAAAAACCAAAAAACATATTTTTATTGTGAAACAAAATTTTATGCATGTCAGGAATTTCCTCTGAACTAGAGTATATTCATTCCTCTTTTGTGATTTGAGTCTGTGGGAGTCGGAACTTGTCAGGAAGACTTAGTGTAGCTGTGCTTCTAAGGATGTGGTATACTCACAGGCAGCTGTGCTAACCATCTTGCTGTAAACTAGCCACGAGTAAACGTCTGGTTGTGAATCACAGTGTGACCTTTCAGGGAAAACAAAACAAGCAAACCACCAAACACATGAATCAGATTTTCTTTAGTATCAGGATTGTAAAGTCTGGTATTTAACAGTTTGTCAGGCCCACTTGGAGCAGTTGAGACAACTTCCTTTCTCTATTTTTGTTTGTTCAAGATGTGGAAGTTTATATGCTTCTTTAGCAACATATTAGGATAAAAACTTTAAAGTTTTCTTCCACTGAGTTAAACTATATTAGTTTTCCTAATCGTCATGGACTTTAAACAATTAAAGATTCCTGGTTACCACTCAAGACCTACTGAATCAGTCTCTTGGAGTGGGACCCAGAAATCTATTCTGAAGAGCACCCTAAGTGATTCTATGGTTAATCAGATTTGGAAGCCACTGAGATAGAGAATGATAATATTGTATTTTCTATCCATCCATTTATTCTTTTTTTTTTCCTTCTCTGTGGTCCGAATATCCATTTGTTCTTACTCATTTATCCACGTCTTGAGTAGATTAGAATTGATTACCTATAGGACATTGGTCATTTTAAGAACTAGGTGTAGAAACAAGAGGTAGAACACAATCCCTGCCCCATGGGGTTCACAGGCGGTCTCAGAAGTTTTTAACTTTGGGTTGAGTGTTAAAGGATTCACATACTTCCCAAAAGCCATGAGCAGAAGATTTTTTGTACACACTTTTTTTTTTTTTTTAAGCTTTCATCAGATTCTCTAAGGGGTCAGTGGCCCATAAAAGGTTAAGAACCAAGGTCTTGTGCTTGCACAGCTGTTCTGGAAAAAGTAGAAGAGGGCGGTGTTTCTGTTGCCACTTAAGATGTTTTTGACCTTTTGAGAGGCAACAGCAGTTTGAGGATTGTACCTGTTTTCTGCCCCACTTAAAATATTTAAAAAGAAGAAAAAATAGTTTAACATCTGGGTGAGGGTCAGAACAAGACCAAGAGATATGGAAAATAGTTATTTGGTGAACTGCATCACATTTAATGTTAAAGAGCTGCTGACAGCGAAACAGCCTGTTGGTCAGCCTGATGGAAGAACTTCTTAAGCTGGATAGCATAGGCAAGGTTCATTCCAGTTTTCTTACAGTATATAATTAGCCAAATTATGGATAACAGTTTTCACCCCATGGATATACATAAAGACTAATTGTCTTATTTTTGTTCCATTTTAGCCTCAGCATGTCCATTGAATTGCTTAATTCAAAAATAACTGCCAGCCGTACGGCTGATACATTCTTCTTTATCTTCTAAAATCCCCAAATAACACTGTTCATAGCAAAACAGAATTGGATATTAAGAAAGAACATCTTTAACTGCTGCAGAAAGTTTACTTCGTAAAACACTAGAACCTTGTATGTATAATGTTCTTATCCCTAAGGATAACTTTATAATTGAATTTCAATTAAGGATGTTCTCTTCCTTTTCCTCCTCCTCTTCTCTCTAAGTTGTACTCATTGAATTCATGTTTCAATGGGGAACAAAAATTTTTCAAATATTGTTGTTCTGGTAATGCTGCATTTTAGGATCTGGAGAGGGCAGTCAGTGGGATTAAATGTTATCAAATAGGTAAAATTCTTTGGCCATTTACTTTGGTATAGTTCCTTTGGAGCTTAAGAGGATGTTAGAGGTCTTTGTTAGTGAAATCTTGTAATGTATTTTTAGGCTGTTCAAATGTCTGGATCACCTATTTTGAACTTTTGCATATACCACCTTACATTACTTATTTTTATAAAGTGGACATGTTATCTTTATAAGGTTTTGGCTTGCTGGACAGTGATTATGTGTTCTAGGTCTTTATAGGTTTGCCATTACCCAGCATACTGAGCACATAACAGACACTCAGTAAATATTTTATTAATTGGATATGTTGATTGGGTACCCAAGAAACCAGAAGATGAAATAAGTCTGGAGTTAGAACTTGATACATGTTTAGAAAGGTAGGAACGTTAAAGTGGATTATGAGGTCTATCTCTTAGGTTGACGTGCTCTCCCTCCTCCTTCCCCGTCCCTCTCCACCCCGTCCCCTCCCTTCTCTCTTCCATCCTGCCTCTCCTCTCCCTCCCCCTCTCCCCTCTCCCCTCTGCCTTCTCCCCTCTCCCCTCTTCCCTCTCCGTTTTCTTTCTCTTTCCTTTCCCTTTCTCTTTCCTTAATTTTCTTTTCTTTCTGCTCATATATAGGTAGTAGAGCCAGCTCACATTTGCTAGTTCTTTAAAAATCTTAAGTATTTAGAACTCCACAGTTACAAGAATTTTATGGTAGAGCCACAACACTCAGTTTTCATTTGGAAAATGTTAAATGTAGTGAACCTTGAGAGAAGCTTTTATTATTGCTTTTATTTATTTTTAAAATAAGTTTGTTTTTGTAAGATATATAAGATTATAGGATGCATAGAGATAGTAAAAAGGTTACTATATATAGTGAAGCAAATTAACATATTCATCACCTTACATAGGCAAGAGCAGCTAAAATCTACTCATTTAGCATTAATCCCAAATACAGTACAATTTTATTACCTTTAGTCCTCAGGTTGTACATTAAATCTCTAGAACTGTTCATCTTGCATCTCCTCCATTTCCTTCCTACCCCTAGTAACCACTGTTTTGTTCTCTGTCTCTGAATATTTGAAAACAATTTTTTAAGATTGCATATGTAAGTGAGATCATGCAATAGTTTTTTTTTCTGTCTCTGGCTTATTTCACTTAGTACAGTGTCCTTCAGGCTCATCCACATTTGTGGCAAATGGTAAGATTGAGATTTTTTAAGGGCTCAATAATATTCATACACACACACACCCACCCACCCACACACACACACCCCACAGTTTATCCATTTGCCTGTCGACAGATGCTTAGGTTGTCTCCATATCATATGAATAATGCTTCAGTGAACATGGGAGTGCAGATATCTTTATAAGGGGGGGATTTCATTTCTTTTGGGTAAATGCCCAGAAGAGAGATTGCTGGGTCATATGGAAGTTCTATTTTTAATTTCTTTGGAAACCTCCATACTATTTTTCACAATGGCTGTATCAAACTACATTCCCACCAACCGTATACAAGAGTTCCTTTTCTCCACTCTTTCCAACATTTGTTATCTTTTTACTGTTTGATATAAGAGCCATCCTAATGGGTGTGTAGTGGTATCTCATGAAATGGCTTTGATTTGCATTTCCCTGATGAGTAATGATGTTGAGCACCTTTTTATATGTCTATTGGCAGTTTTATGTTTTCTTTGGAAAAATGTCTATTCAGGTCTTTTACCCATTTTAAAATCAGATTATTTGTTTTTCTACTATTGAGTTGTGTGAGTTCTTTATACATTTTACATATTAACTCCTTATCAGATGTAGTTTGCAAATATTGTCTTCCAATTCGTAGGCTGCCATTTCATTGGTTATTTCTTTTGCTGTGCAGAAGCCTTTTAGTTCGGTGCAGCCCCATATGTTTATTTTTGCTTTTGTGGCCTGAGCTTTTATTGTGTTATCCAAAAAAATCATTGCCAAGACTAATGTCCAGTTTTTCCCCTTTATTCTCTTCTAGGGGTTTTATTGTTTCTCGTTAGTTAGTGCTTTTAAGAAAGAAGGAGGCCTCACCACAGACTTGATTATTAAAAGACATCTGCTACTCAAATAGATGCCACCCTTAATCTGTCCTAATCAAGTAAAATCTTATTAGTTATATTTGGGTAGAGGAAATATTGTAGGCTAATGAGCATTGGCTGTCAATAGTTACCTTGAAAATCTAGACTTGCAACCTTGAAGGAGAGGGACCCGAACTGTGAAGAGATTTGTCACTAACCGTGCTATATTGGATGTAAACCTAGGAGTGGTTACAGGAGGTGGCTTAGGGTAATATGTGCTGGCATCTTTAAGTATTTCAGGAAGAGGGATTTAGATCCAAGTGGTCACTCCTACTCCCATTGGAGACACAATTTGGCATTGTGTATAAAAGAAGAGTTTTTCTAATGGTGCTGTGTTAGGGTCCTGAATTCCAGTTGCTGCCATTCAAACAGGCTCACTTAACACTCACCTGGATTACTGTAATGGGAGTTCAAACTGGGTATTAGTGACCTTTGAGGGCTCTCCCTCCCAAAGAGACTATGAGTATGTGATTTTTCAGGGCAAAATGTTCTAAGTAAATCAAGTCATGGTTCAAAGTCTAGATCCGCTCCTTGTAAATTTTTTTTTTTTCTTTTTAAAGAACTCAGTCTTGGGTGCTGTTTACTTCATAATTAAGCCCATGGTCACCATGTGTATTGAATTGGCACAAACTAAACTTGTCTGCTCTTCTAGGTCTCTTCTCATAGTCTGAGTTCTTAAAATTAAGGTCAGTTAAAAGCAGCACCTTGGCATTTTCGTTATTGGAGTTTGCCGTGTCTTTGCAAATCAAAATGGGAATTGATTCAGTCATTTGGGCTATACAGATTTTCATCTCAAGTCACTTAAGTGAAATCCATAAGGAAAGATGTTCATGCTTTACCTACCACAGGGCTCACTCACCTCTTTCCTTAAATACAAAACTAAAAGCACCTGCCAGTTTTAAGGGACTGAAAAGGTGTTTTATGATGGCTGAAAATACATCTGAGAATAATAATATAGTTATACCTAGACTGGTGATGCATAATTACAGTATCTGTGGGGAAAAGTAGGGGGTGGAAGTCTGTATGTGGGGTCAGTCTTAACAAGGAAAGCTAAAATGAATGCTCTAGCCCTGCACTACCAGAGGGCACCTGGATTAATGTTCTGGGTCCTAATTCAGCGTCCTGTCTCTCAGACACTTGGCACTGATTTGCTCATCTCAGAACTGAAGTCTTAAGGACTAAGAGGAGAGAGGAACACATCATTTTCTCTGCCAGAGGAGGTACTTAAACTGGGAAAGGAGGAGGAGAACTTAACAAATCAAGCCTTGGCAAGGAAATCTGTCATGAATCAGCAATGCCTTGGAAAGCCTCTTTCGCTGTATTTTACAAAGCTAAACATTTGTCCCTACTGACATTTCTCTATTGCTTACCTTGAGGATCAGCTTTAGGTAGCACTATGAATGGAATGAATCCTTTTCTTTGTGTGCCCATTTTGACATTAGGTAATTAATTTACAACTAGCTCAATTAGAGTCCAGCCCATACAGTGTGTACATGGCCTTTTAAAGAGCCTTTGTTTTGACGCTAATTGAACTGGTTGTAGCAGAGACAGCCAAACAATTTGCATTCATCTTTGGCAGAACACAAGGGCTCTCCCTTGGTATGGACAGCCCCATTTTCTATTCCTTCTACCAAGTCTGGCACCAAAGTGATGTGTGCTTATTTTATTTTTCTAATTTAAAAAGACTTTGAAAAGGACAAAAGCCACATAGGTTTATTGTAGAAAAATTGGAAGACATAGATAAGCAAGGAAGAAAATAAAGATCATACATTATCTTTTCTTCTTGAGACGGAGTCTCAATCTGTCGCCCAGGCTGGAGTGCAGTAGAGCAATCTCGGCTCACTGCCGCCCCCATCTCCTGGATTCAAGCAATTCTTCTGCTGCAGCCTCCTGAGTACGTAGCTGGGATTACAGGTGTGTGCCACCATACGTGGCTAATTTTTGTATTTTTTGTAGAGATGGGGTTTCAACATGTTGGCCAGGCTGGTCTCGAACTGCTGACCTCAAGTGATCCACCCGCCTTGGCCTCCCAAAGTGCTAGGATTATAGGTGTGAGTCCCTGCACCTGGCCTAGAGCACACATTAGCTTAATACCAAGAGAAAACCATTTGCAACCTAGTATTTTTCTTTCTATACCTTTTCTGTATATGAGGGAATGCATGCACCTGTGTATGTAAATGTTTTCATGTGTTGTTTTTACAAAATGGGAACACAGCATACAAACTGTTTTGTAGTATGCTTTTTTTCCTACTTAATAAGTTGGAAATGCCTTGTCATTTTATAAAATCTTGTCCTACAACTTTTTTTTTTTTTTTTTCCAAGACTCGCTCTGTCACCCAGGCTGGAGTGCAGTGGCACGATCTCGGCTCTCTCCAAGTTCCGCCTCCCAGGTTCACGCCATTCTCCTGCCTCAGCCTCCGGAGTAGCTGGGACTACAGGCGCCCGCCACCATGCCCAGCTAATTTTTTGTATTTTTAGTAGAGACGGGGTTTCACCGTGTTAGCCAGGATGGTCTCGAACTCCTGACCTCGTGATCTGCCCGCCTCGGCCTCCCAAAGTGCTGGGATTACAGGCGTGAGCCACCGCGCCCGGCCTGTCCTACAACATTTTAATGTCTGCATAATAGTCAATTGTGTGGATGTACCAAAACATATTTAACCAATCTGTTATTATTGGACACTTGAGCCCTTTCCAGGTTTTCGATATTATAACTAGCATTGTGATATATATTCATGCTACTAAATCTTTGTGAAGTCTTAATTATTTGCAACCAATAAATTTCTAGATATTGAATTATTTGGACAGGGGCATGCAAGTTTTAACGTTTTTTAAGCATACTGCCAAATTGCAACAATTTTCACTTTCAGTAACAGAATATGACAGCTTTATGTTTATTCTTGATATTCAGGAGTACAGTATAGAGAGTATTGACTCAGAAGTGGATTAAATCCTGATCAGTGATTTTGCTATTGCCCGTGAAATTTACGTCAGCCTTATAATCTTCTGTTCCTAGTATCAGGTGAAAGAAGCCAGTTTATATCATATAGTACAATATAGGTTTGCTTATTTTGACTAATACGTGTTATTTAGTTTTGAAAAGTTGTAGAATAAAAGCAAGTAGCTGCTGCTGTAAGACAAAAGTGCCTTTGTTTTACCTAAGGCAGGATTCTGAAACAGTGTTTTCACTATGAATAAGGACCAACCTAAATAAGTAGATGAAAATCAAAGCGATAAGCAGATGGTTTTGCCAAGTATATGAAAAAAATATTTGGACCTTCTTGAGGCAGTGAAACCCGTGACTGGAGGAGCAAGATGAACTGTGGCATCCTGTATCAGGGGTGGCCTTGGAGAGGCTGTTATACCTCGTATAGTATGTGGTCTATCATTGACTGAACATTTGTTATGCTGCTCATGATTGTATTTGCAACATCTGAAAGTGCAGTTGGACAAATAGATGATCATTGTTGACTGAGTGAATAAATGAGTAGAATAGATACACAGGAGAGTGAGATTTCAGAAAAAGACCTTTCAGGTCATCTAAGACCCTCCCCCTAATTTTATTTTACTTTATTTTTTGAAGACAGGTTCTTGCTCTGTCACCCAGACTGGAATCCAGTGGTGCATTCACAACTCACTGCAGCTTCGAACTCTTAGGCTGAAATGATCCTCCTGCTTCAGCCTCCCAAGTAGCTGGGACTACAGGTGCATGCCACCATGCCTGGCTAATTTTATTTTTTTGTAGAGACAAGGTCTTGCTTTGCTGCCCAGGCTGGTCTCAAACTCCTGACCTCAATCAATCCTCTTGCCTCAGCATCCCAAGTGCTGGGACTACAGGCGTGAGCCACTGTGCTTAGCCCATCCAGTTTTCTAACTAAAGACATAGAAGTTCAGAAAGATGAAGTGACATCTTACTCAAGACTAAGTTAATGATCACAGCAGAAGTTGTAGTTCTCTGTATCAGTGTATTTCTCAGATTCTCATAGTACTAGAATTGTATGTTTTTCCCTTGATATGGTACTCTGTATGATTAGATTTCAAAATCAATAGTAAAATTTTAATTTCAAATGCAGTATAAGCACAATTTCCCTAACTCCTCTTTTTTTCCTCTGCTTGGAAATAGCCTCAGTTTTTGTTAAAATTCAACACAGTCTTAAACTTGCATTTCTTTTTTCCTTTCTTTCTTTCTATAATATTTTCGCCTATCCTATTTCATTTGCAGTGGAGGTTTTAATTTACTTCAAGCAATATTGCCATCTGGATGTCAAAAGACGTTGAATTGACTTCTTATCTGTAGATCCCAATAAAGGTCTCACCTGCCTAGAAACAAAAGATTTAGTCAGGAATTGAGGAGGAGCAAAGCAAAGGCTTCACCAGAGGCCCAGGTGCTACTTATCTGCCCACTTGTTCTTGATTGACAGTGGGGCACAGGGGTGCGTTGTGTTCCTCGAAAGTAGCTTTTGCATGCAGTGTTTGTTTGGAACTTTTCAGTATGCTACTGCTGAATAATGTCTGCAGTAAAAGTTGGTTTAGGGTAAACTTGGAGAAAGGAGGAATTAAAGAGAAGTTTTAACATTTCTTTTTTTTTTCTTCTGTGACTTTAGCCTTTCCCCCTTCTTAGTGAATTATTATAGAGTTTTATTAAAATGTAAGTTCTGGAAATTAGACACCATGGTATTTAGACCAGCATGGGATACTGTACTCTTAGGTTCCATAATATTTCATAGTACATCTCTTTATTGTATGTTAAATGATAGGGAAGTATAATAAAATGCACCTAGAGAGTACTTACCTATTTTATGTCCTGTAACATTCAGTACTTGATGCAAATGTAGCAGATCTCGATTGAAACAGGAGTGAAACTGGTTATAACCCAAGAGAAAGGGGATAGGCTCACTTTGATGGAAAATTCCCTGTTGGTGGCATAAGTTCAGCAAAACCATAGAATTTGAGGCTCTAAGGGACCTTTGTAACATCTGCTGCAATCTTTTATTTTGCAGATGGGGAAAGAATTAGCCACTGGTTCAGTGTCACTCAGCAGGTTAAAGAAAGACCTGTGGGTAGAACCTAGAACTTAACACCTGCTCTGCTGTGTCTTTTCATTTTCTGATCACAGTTGAAGCATGTAGTCTACCCTGTCTTTAAAAGAGCATACCATTTGATGTTTGTTGGCTTGAAACCTGTTGTGCCCAAGGGCACCTAAAGGCTTCCCTCTTACTCCCTTTTCCTGGATGCCCAAGTCATTCTGTGCCTCTGAGGGTGGGTTTGGATATGGCTGAAATGAAAGCTGTGTTGTGGCAGTGCTTAGAGAATTGTCTCTGATGATAGGACTCTTTTAAGAAAGCAGTGAAAAAGCAGTAAGGAGACTGTTACTTCATAAAACAATTGGCTCTGGACTTGGAGAAGTCCCAGGTGGTGGATGGTTACATCCCTTGGCAGCAGCTGTCTTTGCTGTATCTCTTACAGTCTTAGAGATCTGGGAGTCTTTGGCTCTTAATCTTAACCTAGATTCACTGTATGATCTTGGTCAAACTCCTCACCTCTTGGGCATCAGTTACCTTGTAGTAAATTCAAGCAGAATTAAAGTGGATGATTTCTATGGCAACTTCCAGGCCTTGAATTATTATTTTTATAAAAGTTTTTCCACATGATCAAGTAACCAAACATGTATTGCTGACAGTCCATTTTATTACTGTTTTGGTTGGTTTTCATGAGAATTTGGAAAATGTCTGCAGACTTTACTGTGATCAGGCTGCTAGCAATTATTTACAGAGCACCCATCAGGTGTTCAGGGCCATAAAAGAAATAGTGTCTAGCTTCAGGGAGACAGAAAGACTTCTTTATCTCCCCAGCGGGGATGGAGGGCATTCTTCTCTTCCACTGGATTTAAGCTCTGTGAGTGCAGGGGCTTTGTCTCTCTTAAGTAGTGCAGAGTTCAGTAAATGTTAGTTGCATTAATGAAAGAATGAATCCAGTTGTGAGTCTTGCTTATATTTACTGAAGATATCCCACTGAGATTTATTGTTTTCTTCAACCCGTAAATGCTGCTAACTTGAATACATTTCCCAGAAAGTATTCCTTACCTTCCATAAAAAAATGTGGCCAGGATGCTGTAAGGCTATAGGGTAAAACCATGAATATTCCACTGCTTTCTTGAAATTCAATTTAATATTAGCATATTAAATGCCCTGAGATTATCTGCCTTCAAATACTTTGGTTTAACTCAGCATTTGTGAAATTCATTTGACCTCAGAATATTGTTCATTCCACTCTCCCATGACACACTTGTTAATATCCCCCAGAACTTTGATTTGTAAAATAAAAAGGTTGATATAGGGAGTAATAATATGGAATAAATAGAAGCAGCAACATTAGTTAAGAATAATTAATTGAACACAATGGAGCATATACATTAAGTGCTGTTGCCAGCAGCTCTGTGTGAAACTGTGGTAGACTCGTAGATTTTTTTTCTTTTAAAAATGGCTATCTATGTCTTATTACAGATACAAGGTTGGGTGGTAGATTGAAGGAAGTTGCAAGTGACCTAATAGCTAATTTACAGTTATGGAAGTTGAATGGTAGTGTTTTAACTTGTGTCAAGGGCTGCCCTTTCAGGTACTGCAGGGGAATAACGATGAAAGGGAGTCTGTGTCTGCTACTTCTGGAGCTGGCTGTCCAGTGGAGGAGACAGACATGTAAACATTATAGCAATAAAGTACTCAAATGTGTAATGAACAGAAATAGGACACAGGAAGGAATGGTATTTTCCCCCAGTTTAGAACAGGGTTGCTGTTCATACAGTAAGCCCAAACCACATTAACTGGAACCCCTCTAGATCCTCCAGACAGAATCCTACTCATACATCAAGATTCAAACAACTCGGCCTCTTCATGCTTTCGCTGATCCAGAATTAATTGCATCATCTGTATTGCCCGCAGAGCCTTGCTTACACCTCTGTCATAGGCCTTATCATAATCTGCTTTGTATGTGAACTACTTGAGGGCAGGATAGAGTTGTCTTTGTCCCTGTATCTCTGGGGCCTGCAGTTACAGCATGGACTGCATATTCACTGCTTTGTTTAGACTTGGAGCAAGTTATTGGATTGTGAAAGCTACTCACTTTAAGTAAATTCAGTAAATAAAATTATGTTTTATGGAAGACAGATTGGACAGGTGGTGGTATTATTAGCATTTTCTCTCAGAATGCTTAAATATGATTTACATTTCAAGATTTCAATTACATTTTTAAAGGAATTCAACACTTCTGCATCATGAAGTATTCTTTCACACAAATGTTCCATAGTCATTAGATTTTACAGAACCCTTTTCTTATATTCTGCATTTCATCTGGAATACTATAAGCACAAGTTCAGTCTGGCATTCTGTTCTCCACTAGTGATTGAGTTTGAAGCCCAAGGTCAGGATATTGATTGATGACATTTCCCTTTAAAGTGTTTGTATCCATTTGCAATTTGGGGACAGAGTGATTCCCAGTATGGTGCAGGAAATAACTAAACTGGAAGTCAGCCTGACTCGGTTTTGTAGTTAATTTTCTTTCTGACCTTGGGCAAGTCACTTAACCTTCCAATAACTGAGGGAGTTGGCCCAGAACTAGCACAGTCTTCTAATGCAGACATTCCACGATTCTCTAGGGAGGATTCACTTCCATAGAGGTTTAAAAGTGGATACGTTTTTAGGTTAAATGGCTTTGTTCATTTAGTTTTTTTCTCCTTAACCCATTTTGGAGCAATAAGACTGTCATGGAGTAAAACCAAATTACCTGGAACTCTCAAAAGGCTGCAGTTCTTATCCTATTTTTTTTTTTATTTTTAGGGGAAGGGAAAAAATGGCAACAAACAAGTTTATATCCATGAGTCAGGACAAATCCATCCCAGTTTTCTAACATACACAGTGTACATAAACATATTCAATGAAGCACTGCAGATTCTTAACCGAAAATGGAATATTTGGTTTGACTTACCATCCTAAATGTAGGAAGAACTGTACTTTGATATATACTTTTTGAATATTTTCAGCAAAAGTTGATACAAGCAGTTGTCTTGGTTGGCAAGGACTTGCGTATAGGAACCTGGCTCCCAGCTCAGTGACGAATGTATTCTGTATCTTTGAATAAGTCACTGAACCTTTCTAGATGTCAGTGTCCTCAACTGTTAGATTTGATACTGTTCTGATTACTAACAGATCTGTGATTAGACATTTCCATGCATTTATTTCAGGCTTCTTCCTGTTCTCTTCCTTGAGAGATTAACAAATATCCCCACCCCTTCCCTCACACAGTCTCAGGCAATTACTGATTTGTGAGGGAAAGGGATATTTTAAAACACTTTAAATGATACATTCAAGAAAATTGCCTCGTATTGGTTATCGATTGATATATAACAACATTACCAGAAACTTAGTGCCTTAAAATAATACACATTTATTATCCCACAGTTTCTGTGAGTCAGGAGGAGTCTGGGCACTTCTTAGTTGGGTCCTTTGCAAGGCTGCAGTCAAGATGTCCTGGGCTGGGGTCTCACTCACATGCTTGACTATGGAAGCATAAGCTACTGAGCCCACTCAGATTGTTGGTGGAACTTTTTTCCTTGCAGCTGGAGGACTAGAGGGACTTAATGTTTTTGCTGGCTAGGGGCTGCCCTTTGCTCCTTGAGGCCACCCACATATCCTTGTAATGTGTGCTTCCCTAACATGGCTGCTGGCCCCCTCAGAAGCAGCAAGGGAGAGAACAAGGCAGGTGCTGCAGTCTTTTGGAATGTAATCACATAATCATGTACACATAATCATGTATGTCCGTCATCTTTGCTCTATTCTGGTTAAAAGCAAGTCACAGGTCCCTCCCATGCTCAAGGTGAGATGATCACACAAGGGCATTGACAACCAGGAGGCAAGGGTCATGGGGGCCGCCTGAAGCATCTGTCAGCCACACCATATTTCAGTTTTTTTTTTTCTGTATCTTCCTTTGGATCTATGAATAAATATCTCACTTTATACTAAAGCCTCAATAAACACTGATTGACAGAAAGTCTTTGTGCTCAATTAAAACTTCTCACCTCCACAGAGTATTTGTACCATGCCCTTGTTGTATGGAGTCCTCAGATACTGATGAAGGCAGGGTTTGAGTTTGAAGGCTATTCATTCTTCTGCCCACCACCCCCCCACCCCGCCCCCAGCACAGAACTGCCAGTGTTAGGTGCTCATCAAGTGTTTGTCAAAGGATTATAACTGTTGTTCCAATTGCAGCATTAAGTAAATTTGAAGAAGCTCCCTGATATCGAGTGAATTGTATTCTCCACCCCCCAAATTCATATGTTGAAGCTCTAACCTCCAATGCGATGGTAGTCCCAGCTACCAGAGAGGCTGAGGTGAGAAGATTGCTTGAAGCCCTGGAGATGAGGCTGCAGCCAGCCTTGATTGTGCCACTGCACTCAACCTGGGCAACAGAGTGAGACCTTGTCTGTAAATAAATATGTGTGTACATACATACATAAGGTTCACAATTCAATTTAAAAAAGAGAAAGTGGCCATCTACAAGCCAGGAAGAGAGCCCCCACCAGAACCCTATCATGCTGGCACCCTGATCTTGGATTTCCAGCCTCCAGAACTGTGAGAAAATCAGGTTCACCAAACAGGATTACAAGTCACCCAGTCTTTGGTATTTTGTTATGGTGGCCTGAGCTAAGACAGGCCCTGTGTTCTCTGTGTAGCAAGAGGCAGGAAGCTAAGCACAAAGGTTGCCAGATAGCAGGGACCGGCTGGCTGTTAGTGAGCCAGGGCCAGTGGCATTTAATTGCAGTCATTCCCATTCTTTGCTGAGCTTTGGTCGTAACTATTTGTAGAGGATCCCTAGACTTTTTTTTTTTTTTTCAGGACAAAAATGATCCAAACATACTGTCTTCAGTTTTTGAGCATTGGACTACCAAACAGGAACATTTAAGGAAAACAAAATGTTGCTGTTGTAAAGCCTTGATGGTGGGAAGTTATATAGTGAATTCTCAATTTCTTCTTCCTGAGTCTTGTCTTTAAAAAAAAAAAAAAACTTTTAAAGTTTTTGTTTGTTCATCATTCATTCATTAATAAGTCAAGATGTAGAGGGCTCAGTAGCCTTCCCCTAGTTTTTTACGTTTCTGACTTTGGTAAACTTGCTTTACTTCTGCAGTTTCCCTAATTGTAATATTAACATATATCTAAAAAGAATACAATGGTTATGTAAACCTAGCACTTAATAGGCACTCAAGACAATGTGACTTAACTGTAGAAGAATGACTAATGTGCTATGTTTATTTATTTGGCTTCATTCATTTTGCCAGCAGTGGTGTAGTATATATGTAGTATAGTATATATTAAAAATCTCCGAGTAAGAGAGGTTTGGGATGGGAAAAGGAACCAAGAAAATCTCACCATCTTTCTTCTGCTTGACAGCAAGTCTTGAATTCTGTTTTATTTTTCTTAAGAGACGGGGTCTTGCTCTGTGCCCAGACTGGAGTGCAGTGGTGCTATTAGAGCTCACTGCAGCCTCAAACTCCTGGGCTCAAGTGATCCTCCTGCCGCAGCTACCTGAGTAGCTGAAACTACTGGCACCTACCACCACACCCAGCTAACTTTTTTTTTTTTGGTAGAGATGAGATCTTGCAGTGTTGCCCTGGCTGGTGTCAAACTTCTGACCTCAAGTGATCCTCCCGCCTTGGCCTCCAAAAATACTGAGATTACAGTCATGAGCCACTGTGCCTGGCAGAGTCTTGAATTCTTCAACAGGGCTTTTGAATATTTTAAAGCCACATAAAATTTCCTTTTTAAAACTGCAATCAAAATTGTCAAGTAAAGTGGGTCATTTTTTGACCTGGTGCTTAATTGTACTTAGAAGAAAATGCATATCTGTAAGTAAGGGGAGGACTCACAAGTAATTTAAAGGGAGGATTGTAAAAGAGTTTGGGAAGTCCATCCCTTTCGTTTTACAGGTTAGGAGGCTGAGGGCATTGTGTAATGATGTATAGTCACGTAGAGAGAGGAAACAGGAATCATAAATCTTACCTTTTATACAAAGTCAATGTTTTCAGTAATTTTGTTGAAAACAAACATTAAACAAATTTGGATCTGTAAAATCCATTGAACTGGTGGAGGTCAGCCTGACCTAGCAGGACATGTGGCATCTCTGTTTTGTGATGCTGTATCTGCTTTGGGAGTCCCAGTGCCCAATCCCCTCAGTGTTGAAAACTTAGCTCCTGAGTTTAAGGTGGTTTCTGTGGGGTTATGGGGCAGGGGGAGGGGGTTTGGAGGAAGGGAGGAGCGGAAAAAGAGACTTATAGTCTGGGGCTCCTGCTGTTACCTTAGGGGATTTAGGGCCTATAAAAAACACATTTAGATCTCTGAATGGCACCAGATAAATACTAATGACCCTTAATTGAAAAGGAGGAGACCCGATGGACTAGAGGTCAGGACTTTACAGTGATGACTGGTGGCCTGGGGGTGTCAGCTGAAATGGTCTGGATTTTTTTTTTTTTTCTTTCCTCCTTCTTCCCCTACCTCCTTCCTGGGCTTAGAAATCCTGGAAGGAAGAAGGAGGGACCATTAGTTCAACTAAGAGATATGTTGTTTACACTGTTGTTGTGGTTGTCCTTGGGTGGTCTGAAATTTTGGAGGAGGGGGTGGAGAAAGGCCCCCCAAGCCTTTTTTAAACTGGTATATTACAATCTGGCTGCTACCTGCAGTTTCCCAATTACCCAATTATAACACAAATTTGCACATTTTTTTAAAAAGTAGGCTGCTACTATTTCTCCTTATACAAGGATTTTAGTCACTGTACATCTTGTGTCTTTAAATAATGTATTAGGAACATTTTCAAGTCTGTAAGTGCTTTTTTAATGAGAGTGTGAAGATTTTAATGGGACTAGATTGCTTTTCATGACATTTCAGAGTGACTTAATTGTAACAATGTTGAGAGGCTGTATTTTAAAGTTTGCTAAGTATGTCTGTGTGGATTATAGTCAGACACTTAAAAGGACGGATGGTTGGACAGTGGAATCAGATAGCTTTTCCTTACTACTTTCCTCCAAATATTAGCTCTTTGCAAATATGGTTATACCAAACCAGGCACAGGTCAGGATTCTCTTAAACCTTTTAATTTTCAAATAGGAACAGAGGCTAATAACAGACTAATGTGGGTAATTTTAGAGACAATTTCTTTGAAACTTAGTTGGACTGCAATGTTGGTCCTAAGGCCTCTCCTGTCTCCTTTTGCAGACCCAGGAGGCCAGGAGGCTGTCTTTGTGTATACTTCCTGTTAGTCCCTGAACTCCCTTCCCTGTTTGCTTTAAAAACATAGTGACCTTGACCGGGCGTGGTGGCTCACGCCTGTAATCCCAGCACCTTGGCTCACGCCTGTAATCCCAGTACTTTGGGAGGGCGAGGCGGGCGGATCACCAGATCAAGAGATCAAGACCATCTTGGCTAACACGGTGAAACCCCGTCCCTACTAAAAAAATACAAAAAGTTAGCCGCGCGTAGTGGCAGGCGCCTGTAGTCCCAGCTACTCGGGAAGGTGAGGCAGGAGAATGGCGTGAACCCGGGAGGTGGAGCTTGCAGTGAGCCGAGATCACGCCACTGCACTCCAGCCTGGGCGACAGAGCGAGACTCTGTCTCAAACAAAACAAAACAAAACAAAACAAAACAAAACAAAACAAAACAAAAAAACAAAAACAAAGCATAGTGACTTTGTGCCTCATTTTTTTTTTCAGGTATTTGAGTTAGCATTTCTAAAGCATTATCACTCTCCAGGTAACAGTTTACCGTTTTAATGATTGGAATTTCAGACTCAATTTTTTTCTTATCTTCAAAACAAGAAGGTTATTCAGAGGTCTTTTCCTATACAAACGTTATTCGGATTCTAGAACCTGTGGCAGACTTCTCAAAATTAGATCAAATGGTCACTTTCACTGCCTTTTTTTTTTTTTTAAGTGGTCTTGCTCTGTCACCTAGGCTGGAGTGCAATGGCATGATCATTGCTCACTGTAGCATCAACTTCCCAGGGTTGAGTGATCCTCCCACCTCAGCCTCCTGAGTAGCTGGGACTACAGGCATGCACCAGCACACCTAGCTGATTTTTAAATTTTTTTCTAGAGATGAGGTCTCACTATGTTGCCTAGGATGGTCTTGAACTCCTGGGCTCAAACAATCCTCCTGCCTCAGCTTCCCCTAAGTGCTGGGATTACAGGTGTGAGCCACCACGCCCAGCCTGCTCAGTGCCACTCTTAATAGAAGCTTGTATTAGTTTCTAAGGCTGCCATAACAAAGTATCAGAAACTGAGTGGCGTAAAACAACAGAAATAGTCTCATAGTTTTGGAGGCTAGGAAATGTGAAATTAAGGTGTTGGCAGGACCATGTTCCCTCTTAAGCCTATAGAGGAATCTTTCTTTGCCTCTTCTAGCTTCTGGTGGTTTATTGACAGTCTTTGGCATTCCTTGGCTTGCAGCTGCATAATTTCAATATTTGCCTTTGTCGTCTCTTAGTGTTCTCTTTGTGTCTTTACATGGCCATCTTCTGGTAAGGACATCTACCCTAATCCACGCTAATCCAGTATGCCCTCGTTGTAACATTTGTGTCTGAAAGAACCTTATTTCTAAATAAGGTCACATTGTGAGATACTGAGGGGTTAGGGTTTTAACGTATATTTCTGAGGGGACACAATTAAACCCATAACAGAGTTCCACTTTGAAAAGTGCCTAGGAGATTCTGATGCAGCCTGCATGGGTTCCCAAAGCATGATTCTTGACCTATCTGTACGTAATTCATCAAGAGCACCAACAAACTTACAAGACATATATGTATAATGGTATATAAGTATGAGTGATATACAGAAGAAAAATAAACCCAAAACTCATGTACTCATCGCCCTGCTTAAGAAGTAAAACATTACCAATACCTTTAAAGGCTCTGGAAAGCCTGGGGTGTTTGTTTAAAACACAGGTTCTCCTCTGAGGGGTTAGGTCAGGGAGGTTTGGAGCAACAATGTGTATTAGAATTCAGTAGCTTGAAAAAAAAAACAAAACTCCACGTGCATTTTAAAGTTAGTCCTTAAAATTTTACTTTGGAGTGGGATGGGATTTTTTTTTTTTCTATTACCGAATAGAAAACGTGCAAGAAAAGATGTAGTAACTTTTTTCATAGTGTAGTAGAACAGTCTTTGGCTCCTCTTCTTTTTGTGAGGTTTCTTGAGAAATCTCACCTGTACTTGGTATAATTTTCCAAATTAGTTTAGATCTCTGACCCAGAGAGACTTAGAGTGATGCATAGTCATGTAGGGGGAGGATGTGTATCTGTGAAGGGACCTGTTATGGATGATACATCTTACATTCTTGCCTTTCTTGTGGGATTTTGTGAAGATTAATATCTGCCAGATAGGTTTAAGTTTGCAAAATGCCTTGGGTTCCTTGAATTTGGTTGTTCATCATTTTTTATAGTGTGTTTTAATTAAGAACTTAGTGCTATTTAAGTTGGATGGCTGGGGAGAGGGTTTAATCACTCAAAGATGGTTAAATAAGTAGGTAGGAGCAACATTTAGGCTGGAACCCATGGAGGAATAAATGAACAAGACTAGAAACCAGTCATTTTCCGTGGCATTTGCTGAGCGGAGCTGTGGAGTAATGTCTCTTTTTGTATGTGTGTACATGGTCCTGTTAGAAAATCAGCCAGTTTTTCACTACACTTTGTCTGGGACCTGCAGATACCTTGGATCTCTCTGGTTTTCCTGAGTGAGCTGGAAACCCTAACAACAGCCAAAACAAAACAAAAATGGAGTTTGTCTTACTGTCTAGGTACTTGGGGAGCAAGAGGCATCCAGCAAACTGCATTGGCTTTTGGTACACTGTGCTTCTGTGGTCCAGTGAGCTGAGTTCCAAACTACCCCCTTTTGCCTGTTACATACAGTTTTGTGTTCCAGTGGATACCGTTCCATAACTCTTAAAGAGTGGACACAGGAAAAAGTTGCCAACAACCCATGGTCCAGTTGTGCCTCCTTTGTTTGCTGCTTTGTCAGAGTCTCACTGTATGCTTTTTTTTTGGCCTTTGGCCCTGTGAACAGAGAGTCACCTCATCCTCCTTTCCACGGCCAACTCAAAGATTTATAACCTTTCTCCCTCCTTCCTATGTGTCCATAGAACACCCACTAGTTGCTAACTAGTGGATATGTGTGAATTATGTTTTGATGCCATAGGGCTGTCTAGTGGAGGATACAAACATTAAAAAAAAAAAGCTAAATCCAGCAAATAGCTATAATTAGATGAGGGGTATAGAGAATAACCACAGACTCTTTCAGAGCATGTAACGAGGCGAATCTAACGCAGTCTCGGATTCTGGCAAATTGCTCCTGAAGAGTGACTCTCAGCAAAATCTGTAAGGATCACTGGGAAGGAATTAGCAAGGAAGGAGGAAGAAAAGAGAACAGTGCCTTTTAAGAAGTATACCATGAAGTCATTTTTTTCCTGTTCCTTTCTCTGCCCTTTTCCTTCCCCACACAGTCTTATGCAGCAGCACAATTTTAGCCATCCAAACTGGGCCAGTTGTTTTGTTACACTGTGGATGGTTGGAGATTGAGAGCTATGGGAATGGGTAGGAGTTAAAAACTGAATATAAATTAGGTGACAAGAGATGGCAAAATCATTTACTGGGATGATTAACTTATTAAATTGGGCTCTTCCCATGCTGTTTTTCTAAAATTGTGCTCTGATGGCCATTTTGGAAGCCTGGTACTACCCACAGACCGGAGGATGTCCCAAGTAGGTTAAGAGCTTGAGAAAGATGCTTGCTGAGGGAGGGCCTTCTTTGTACTCTTTCTATCAATAAGAAATAATAAAGAGTTAAAGCATCATTACGTTTTAGATATACTTTCTCAAACTGCTGACATCAGAATTGCCAGGAGCCTGTTAAAAAGGCACTTTCTGTAGCCTTCCTATCCCAGGCCTTCTGAATTAGAATCTTAGCAGTAGGATTCCTGGCCACTGTAAAGTACTCTATTGAGAGCCACTGACATGAAGGCGTGGATTACCAGTGGGTCATTCAGAGGAGAACTTTCATCATTTTAGCCCTGTGGGCCCCTGCCTGATTTCCTGCCATCTCTCACTACCAGGACCAGCTATGTAATTTGTGAGGCCCCTTATTTAAAAAGAAATATTAGGAATTTCAAGACAGTGATGGTAGAGCATTAAACCAAGTATGGGGCCCTTTCTGGATGTAGGGCCCTCTGGGATTGCACAGGTTGCAAGCCCATGAAGATGTTCTTGCTCATCATTCCTATTTGCCTTTTTAAAATGCTCCAGCAGTAATGAACTGCTTATTGCTCCCTGTGCGTGATACAGTTTTTTGCCTTTGTCCCTTGGGTCTCACTATGTGGCATGCTGTGTTTCATCTCTTTTCTGTCACCTGGGCTTACCTCAGTTTTTGCACATACTGTGTTAGAATCCTGTGCAAGTCGCCAGTGCTATGCTGTGTGCTTTGAGGGCCCAGATCTGCTCTTCCTCATCTTTATATTCCCTGCCCTTAGCTGAGGCTCTGCCTTGGTCTTCTATTAAGTGTGCTGAAAAGGATACTTTTTTAACCTGAATCTTTTCTTAAAACCTAATTAGGTTATAGGCCATTGGGAATGCACATTTGGTGCAGAGTGAGGAGTTGGAGGCTGTGTTGCCCTAGTAGTGTTGTGAGGACTGCCTGGGCATGACTGGTCTGAGACAGTGTGAGGAACGGGATGTGAAACAAACTTACGACATCTCTGGCAAGTAGTGCATACTCTGCTGTTGACACCTTTGATAGCTGCTACCCTCCCTCTGATAACCAGTGTTTTTTTTTTCTGGATCTTTCATTGAACTCTGAGTTTCTGGGAACAGCAGATTTTTCTGAGCCACAGGTTCAGATGTGTTAGCAGAACCTGAGGAAATGTTTCTTGCACCAGGAAGGTGGCCATTCTACTCCATGGCTAATATTTGGAACTAGTCATTCCTGGATTGTTTGAACTAGCATGTTCTGGGAAGCACTTGTTAAATGAGGTTATGGCTCTGTGGGGTGAGAAATAGACCCACCTACTATACTTAAAAGGACTGACTGTGTTTCTGCCTTCAGGTAACCAGAGGTAGTTATGAATTTGGGTGAAACCTCTTCATCTCATGATAGACTAGCAACTAGAGGTTCAGAGAAGTTACACAGAATATTCAAGGTTGATTTAGATAGCGACTGAATTGGGACTAGAATCCATGGTTTCTATTCCATGGATTTTGAGTAAGAATACTAATCAACATGTGAAATCTTCCTTGTGTCATTCAATTAGAATTTAAGTGTCAAATGGATGGTAAAATCATTTCTTAGCCTATGTAGATCGTAAAGATCAGCAAGTCAAGGCAGCAAAAGACCCCCACACATATTTGTTGCCAGGTCTGCACTAATTTCTGGATAAAGGTTAGTATATATTTGGTCTACAGGGTGTGATTTGAATGTTAAGTTTTTTCTTTATTTTTTAGATTATTGTTCAAAGTCCCCACTGACAGAATGCAGGGAGACAGACTTGATTAGATTAGGTCAGATTAGATTAAATCGAATGGTTAAAGCCTTTGGAGCCTCCAGCTTGTAGGAGAGACACCATAATGGCCTTCATAGCGTCCCTAAATCCTATTAGGTAAGTTAATCTTATTGAAGATTTCAGGTCTGCATAAAGCAGCATTGCTCTTATACTCTCTATGGTGGGCTCTGCTTGTTAAGGTGAGCAGGCATTTTAACTTCCCGGGAATAAGTTGGTTTTATTGGTTTGGGGCAAGTTAATCTAAATAACTTGAAAGTAGACACCTGCGCCTGGTAGAGAGGCCATTCCATGTAGCAAAATAGGCTGTCTCCTGGCTGCCCCTTTGCTTGGTGGCTGTTAGTACCTGTGACAGGGATTTTTTTTCTTTGCCCTGATTTGGGGAGAGTCAGGTGAGATGTGTAATAATAATGTACGGAGACAGTAGTATGGTTATGACACTGAGGCACTACTAGATATTGAGAATAAAATAAAGCACAGCTGGAAGCATTCTTAGCTGTTATTTTTTGAGTGTTTATAGTTTTATTATAGGTGCTAGTTGGCTCTTGCCTATTTCTACAGGTGCAGTGACCATTTTTCTGAAGGAAAATATTCTTCTTGTCACAGGCTTTTCCTCAATTTGTGAATTTATGGACCTGCAAAGTTTTACAAAGACATGAATTATGTCGAATTTTATAATGTCTTTTGAAAAAAAAGGGAAAATGTGCAAGAAATTTAGACCATGTCAGTCTGAAAGTATGCTTACTACATCCATAGTAGGGGCTGGAGGAACTGTGAAAAAAGTAATAGTAAATTTACTTTTTTAGATCTTTGCCAAAGGTAGTTTTGTTAGATATAAACAACTTCAAGACCCACAAGTGACTATTACACACTGGATTGGCCTTCAGAGATACCGAGATTTTCTTTCCAAGTACCTCTAAAAATGAGGTTCGTAGTGCTTTAGCTAGGAGGCTGAGTGCCCACTATTAAGATCCTGTGAGTTAATTGGTTTGGTTCACAAACTAACTGATATTACAGTGTATCTGGCTGTTTTGTGGCTGTGAGAAGGTTCTTGCATTGAAGGGACTGAAGTGACACTCTGACCTTGGGACTTCCAGTGCTGTTGTGGAGTGAGGACTTCCTTCTTCATGTGGGCTTGCTGGCTCTTCATTTATTGTCCCACCTGGGCTCTGCCTGTTACTCTTCTGAGGTCAAGAAGTAAGTTAGGTTCCTTATTTAACTTTTCTAATGGGGCAGCTCTGCATCTGTGTCCTGTCCCCAAAGACTAAAGAGAAATTTCAGGTGTGGGCCAGATTATGGAGCCTGAAGAACAGTTTTATGATTGATTAATGGTTTTGATTTGCTTTTGGGAAGAAAAGTGCAACTAGCCTATTGGATGAAGATAGTATCTCTCTCCAGCACTCCTCTGTGTCAAGTGTACGGTGTTCTCTTCCTGTATAGCACTTGTATTTTCAAGAGCTAGGGTCATGGAGAGAACACTTCTCACTCTTGAGTTTCAGAGCGTAGCAGAGTACACACACCTGAAGCAAGAAATGTAATTTTCTCTAAGTGTACTAAGAATTACTTTAATTCTCTATATGTGCACGCATGTGCCCACATAATGGTGGTGGATTTGTTTTTTTTTTTTTTTTATGCTCCTTGAGGAGGAATAACCCCTTTTTTGCTTTTATTGATTCATGATTGCCTACTTTTCAGGGTTACCTTTGTTAGGAAGCAGCTACTGGAAGAATGTGTGCTCATTTTGTACTTGTGACCTTTACTTCTGTGTCCTCTCTGACCTGAGGCTCACCCTGCCTGCCACCTCCTCTGCATCAGCCCAGCTTTGTTCTTCTGGGCATGTTGTTTCCACTCTATGAAGAGACCTCCTTACTTCTCTCTTTCTCTACTTAGTATCCATTTCTGCTGAGGCAGATCCAGATGGGTAGAGGTTGGGGAGGGAATTTGAATGAGGAGAAAAATTGGATCTGTTAGGGGAAATTTATAAAACTTCTGTATTCTGTGCTAATTGTTCTCAGATGCTTTGGAATCATAAGATGGGACGTTGGTCTGGCGACCTTTGAGAGCTGCTCTTAACCAGCCAGTGGACAGCTATGCTTGCTTTTTCTTCCTATCACCATCTCTGCTTTTCCTGCCGAATTTGCCAGGAAGAGTCCACCAATTCTTCATAAGCCCACTTTTTATTCTCTTTTGAAGTCATCTTGATTCACTTCCTACACCAGCAGCCCGAAGTCTTGCTTGGTCTAGCTCCTAATCTTCTAGTTCCTTTTGGGACAGAGGAGAAGCTGCTCTCCTCGCCATGCTTTGCTGACATCCCCAAGGGGAAGGAGGGCACAGGCCCTTTCATATCCTGCCCCAGACCTTTACAGGGAGCAGTAATAATGCCTAAACCTTATTGAGTACTTAACGTGTGCCCAGCACTGTGACAAGCACTTCACACAGATTATCTCTTAAAATATTCAGGCCAGCCCAGTAGAGTTTATGTACTGTCATTGACTGTCTTCAATTTACAGATGAGGAAGTTGATGCTCAGGGAGGTTCAATAACATGCCATTATGTACACAGCTGAAATGAGTGATGCAATCAAGATTCAAACCAGGCAGCCCAGTTCCAGGGCTCACGTCCAACTACTCAGGGAAAGGTTTTCGAAGTCACTGCCAGGATAGCTGGACTTGTGACAGTTTTCCTGTTTGAGATATCTACCCTTTTACATCAACCTAAGCACTTACTGTCTTTATATTTTCAGTTAACTAAGTGGGGTGTTCTGGGTGGTCTTTGATGATGGCAACTGTGTGTTTTAAAGAACCAGAAAGAAAAATGTTTAGAGGTGGGCTTCTTTAGCTGTAGTCCCCCTTGACTGTGTGGTCAAATAATAGGGCTCCTGACAAGGACATAAGGCCATAAGTGCTCTTGCTTTGTAAAGATTAGTTAATTGGTAGAGGTTGTGCTTCTGTGGTTAATTTGTGTTCCTGTCTTAGCAATACATGAGTATCCACAGGCAGCAAGTGTGTCGCCCAGCAGCCCCATAAAACAAGGCACTCTTCAGCACCAGCATCAGTTGATGCACCTAAATAACAATAGGGAAGCTTGTTGACCATTTGGCACTTCACAGCCTAGTAATTAGAAACTGTAAAACAATAATACAGGCATGAAGCAAATCCTCCGGTTAATGAAAAAAAAATCTACAATCCTGCATTGTGGCTGAGTGCAAAATCACAACCGGCCGCTTATACAGCAAAGCAAACACTTCAGGATTTTGGCAGCTGTTTTGTGGATATAAAAAGCTCTAGGCTCTGTATTAATTTGGGGCCTGTCATGTTTTTAAAAAACCGAAAACAATTGCCTGACTTTCTAGTTTTTGTTTTTTTTTAAATTTACTGCAGTGGTTCTCAGATTATGGTCCCCAGTCCAGAAGTGTCAGCCTCATCTGGGAACCGGTTAGAATTGCAGATTGGTGGGGCCCACCCCAGACCTCCTGAACCAGAAATTCTGGGAGTGCGAGGCACAGTAATTTGTTTTTACAAGTCCTCCAGGTGATTCTGATGGACTTTAAAGTTTGAGAAACACTAGGGGTGTGGGAAGGGTAATTTGGGGGAAGGGAAGTGGAGTCCCCTCTTGGCCCCACCCAAAGATGAGCTTCTCTATCTAGGGGTGGGATAGTTGGCTTGAGATGTGATATCGAAAATATATGAAGGCTCCCTACTGTGTCAGGAAGTTGGAGGAGTGTCTCAGGGGAGGGCCGTGCCTTCCTGGGGACCTGTTTAGGAGAAGGGGCCTGGGCAGTAGCTTATTACTAGCCTTTAAGGAACAATTTCGATGTTTCAGTCACCCTCTGGGCTGTTGTACTAGTGCAGTCAGCCCTGCTAGGCCCACAAGTTGTATGGGGCAGAGGAGAAGAGGCATGGGTACAGAAACCTTATATCCCAGGCAAAGCCTTAGCAATGCTGCTGGTGTCATATGCTCATCGCTGTCAAGAATTGAAAATTAAGATAGTGATGAGGTGGTGGCAGGACAAATTTCTTCTTTTCACTGTATGTCCCCTTTCTCTTCTGGATCTCATTTCCCTGCCTCCAGCTATCTTGGCAGATGGGATTATTTAATAATTTTCTTGGGGCCTGTTGGCAAATGGCCCCTCTGCCCCTTCCCCAGTGTGTGGTGACCACAACAGTGACATAGCTTCATTTCACAGCCGTTAGGAATCCTGACACAGCTGACCACTAGATCTCCTGGAAAGGCATCTTGGGAAATATAAGCTTGCCACCAGAGTGAAATGAATTCTCGAGTGGTATTACCACAAAGGCTCAGGTTCCTGATGCTCCTTGGAGTGCTAGGTTAACAGTCTCTCTGTTGGGGAAAAACCTGATACAAATAGAAACACCCATCCCTGTGGTTTCTTGGTTTTTATACAGATTTGTTAATTTTGCTCACATTTTAAAATTGTTTAATTTGCTTACTTTTTTTTTTTCTCTTTCAGACTATTGGGTTTTATCATTCCTTTTATTTTACAAAAAAGAACATGGGGCATGTTGGCCAGATAATGTATCCTGTTTTTTGATTTAATCACCCAACATAGCATGGGGATAAAAAGCTGAATGAGATGTAGCCTTGCTCCTCCCTGACATTGAAGAGACTGGCTTCTGGGAGAGGAAAATGACCAAGAAAAGAACCACCGAGATCTTGGGTTCAGTTTATTCTCTCTGTATTTTCAAGTGGCAGAACTTGCTTGAATATGTGAATTTGATGTTGGCTCACAAGCCTAACATGTGGCTTATGTGGGCACATGTAGTTATTTTGGATTTTATTTTATTTTAAGGGGTCTGTGTCCTGTTGGCTTTTAGGAGGTGGTAGTTGCTGATTCTCCTTTCATGTGACATTCAGGCCTCATGTAGAAGTCAAAGGCTCACACTGGTGTTCACCTTCCTGCACTTCAGGAAAGATAGTCCTTTTGCCAGATGAATGGGAGGATCTAAGTCTGTTAGATTTCCATGAGTCGTGCAGCCTTTCTGGATTGGGACAGGAAGACTGACCCACTGTCCTTCCCAGCCTGCCTGCCCTTCATCTTGCTTTAATTAAATACACAGCTGATGATGTCAGCTTGGCTCCGGACTCCTTCAGCTTTCCCCTCAGAACAAAACATCTTGGCAGACAGTTGTGACAATTAAGTCTCAAGACCCAAGCTTAGTTTGTTCTGAGGTAATTAAGATAAATCTGCCTAAGTATCTCCAAATGCAGATAAAACCTAGTGCTGATTAGAGGTGACCCTCTAATAAACCTGATTTGATTAGGCAGAACCAGCGAGGTGCAGGCAAATATTTGAGACTCTGGCCAAGCTGATATTCCATTGACCTTTCACTTGGGGGAAAAAACCTGTTTGATTTTTTTCCTATCCCAGAGTACTTGAAAACTATTACCTATGACAGCTAAAGGACTAGGGTGAAATAAACAGGTGAGACCTGTGGACTTGCCCTGAAGAGTCACAGTCAGCTACCACCTGGGTTGTGCTTGCTTCCTGGCAGATCAATGGAGAATAGATTTTGCCGGAGGTCCTGGCCTGGAATGATAATTAAAAAGGATGTTTCAGAACACACCCAGGCGCGTTCTGATAAAGCCTTAGCAGATGTGGGTGGTGAAGAATTTTTTTTTAAGTCAAACTTTGTTTATAAAGGTAACTTCTAACAATTTATTATAGAAAAGTCAAACTAGAATTGCATTAGTTTGTTTATATCAAGACCTCATTAGAAATTAAGGAGAAATTTCCTTAATTGCTCCATCTCTGGTTCCTGTAACAATGGGGATACTTCTCTTCCTAGCATTTATCACATTGTTCTGTAATTGTTGGTTTACGTTTCGTTTTGTCTTAAAAAGCAGGGAAATTGTATAATTATTCTTGATGTTGCTCAAATGCTTAGCACCTGGGCCAGGTACAGGGATTGGCAAAGTTTGGTCCACAGGCCAAACCAGGCCACTACCTATTTTTATGCGGTCATGAGCTAAGAACAGTTTTTTGCCTTTTTAAATGATTGAAAACAAATCAAAGGAGATATATTTTATGCCACGTGAAAATTATGTGGAATTCGAATTTCAGTGTTCATAAATAAAGTTTTATTGGAATACAGCCATGCTCATTCATTTACGTTATTGCCTTTGGCATCATTTTGCACTACAACAGCAGAATTGAGTAGTTGCAGCA
Organism: Nomascus leucogenys; assembly: GCF_006542625.1. Lineage (NCBI taxonomy): Eukaryota > Metazoa > Chordata > Mammalia > Primates > Hylobatidae > Nomascus > Nomascus leucogenys. The sequence continues at coordinate 42,924,057 of NC_044397.1, forward strand.
GAAACCATATGGCCTGAATAGCCTAAAATATTTGCTATCTGGCACTTCACAGAAGTAGTTTGTTGATCCCTTTCCTATTATATAGAAGGCATATAGTGTAAATGCTTATTGTTTGAATTATTTCAAATATAAATCTGAGTTTACAAATAGAGTTATTCTGATCCTAAAAGTGTTCAGTGAATGTTAGATGAATGACTGACCGATCTATTTCTCTCGTTATTCATTTGTAAACTTAGGTTTAGGTTTTAGAGGTAGTGGTTCATTTATTAGAGCTAGACAATTATATATTATTTCTCTTCTGAGAAACTTTAAAGAGTTAATTCTTATTACTTTTCTAGGTTCTGAACCTACTATATGGGATGCAGAGACACCAAGAGGCACAGAAAGGTTAAACTAAGACACACAGTAAAGAAATGGCATGGCTCTTCATGTCTTCATCTCTTTTCTTTCTTTGCTAAGGCCATTCTTTGTGATGAAAGAGAAGTCAAATAAATCTGGAGATACTCATGAGCAAACTACTGTCTAGTACTATATAATGCATTATTTCTTATAGACATCAATATCTTTGTAGGCTCTTCAGTTCATTACCAGGGAAATTCATTTAAAAAAATAATAAATATGTGGTTTAAAAAGTAAATACTGCAGAGAACGATAGCAATTACGAAATGTAAACAGTGTGGCCTTTGAGAACCACTATGAAATTGTTTAGTGAATTAAATTATTATGCTTTTGCTATTCACATATCTACTTCCATTGACTGTTAAGGAATATGCTTCAAGGAGGACAGATGAGATATAGGTAAAGTTTATTTTTAAGATACTTAGGTAAAACAAAACAAACCAGCAACTGGCAGATGTTTGGTGACCTTGAAATCTGGCTTTTGTTTTGAGACAGTGTCTTTAAAATGACCAGTGCCATAAATGTAAAGCAGGGGAGTTGGAGGGCATTGGAGTATTCAGGAAGAAAGTGAGAAATCAGTAATTTGTAGAACATGACTAACTGGAAATATTGTTTGGTCCGCTTGGGTTTGGGGGAGTGGAGGAATTTATGGAGAAGGAAAGAAGGTTAGGAGATGCATAGAGCAGAGAAACAAGGGTCTAAGCTTTCCTAGGAATCTCAGGTCAGACCCTTGTTAAATTTTGTCCATATATTCATTGTTCGCTGTGGAATCTTTTAGGGAAGTGTAATTTTTTTTTCTGTTTTTCTCTTATTAAATAATTTAAAGGGATGACATTCAGGGCTTTGGGAAGCAATTTTTTTTTTTTTTTTCAAAACGCCACTATACCTACTAATTGGATATCCACCAGGGGATGGATACTTAAAACAGCTCTGCATAATAGGGATAATATTCCTATTTTATGGATGGGAAAGCTGAGGCTTAGTGGTTTTTTTTTTTTTTTTCGAGATGGCGTCTCGCTTTGGCTGAGGCTTAGTTTAATTGACTTTCCCGAAATTGTACAGTTAGCAGCCAGAGCCAAGTTTCAAACCCAAATCTAGCTGACTCCAGGGGCCTTCTGTTGTTTCTACTATCCCACTTCCTCAGTGGTTGCATCCCAGAGATTTCATCGTTTGGTGCATAAATCCAGCCTAAAGCCATACTTCGCCATTTTGTGTGAATAAATCTCTTCCTCATTTTATGACTCAGCTACCTGCTTTCTCTTTCTAACCTGTTATTTTGTACATCTATGATTTGTTAGCTTCCCATGTTCCCTTAGCTTCCCTGCCCTTAGTTGTTAACCATTTTGATCAATATCTAGTTGATTTTGCTACTTAATAACAGACTTTAGAGGGACTTTAGAGGATAAAAACTAGAACCTCCACCCTACTGAAAAAATTACATTTGGTTTGCAGTTGGTGGTATGTGCCCCATCCTTCTGCCCTGGCACTCCAGGGGAATCTAAAAGGAAGAGTTGAGAAACAGCATTCCAGGCTTAGAGCCTCCACATTCCTTGGGTTTGTTGGAAGACTTCTTGGCAGCATTGAAAGATGCCTGTGTTTTCATACTGATTTTCCATCCTGGGCCACCTGCTTTCTCCCTTCCTGCTGTTTTCCTTTTGTACCTATGTGGTTGGTGCTTCTGGGGCTTTTTATAGCAGCTTTCATCATTTATACTACTGAGTTTTGCAGGCGCTTTTCTTTTCAATTTTTGATGTTTGACACTATAGACTTTTATTTATTTATTTTTAATATGTTCACTTCTGAACCTTTTTGGACTTCATGGTGACAGCCTCCAGGAGAGGAAAAACAAAACAAGGGAAATTATAGGAAGAGGCAGAAGGTAGTTACTATTGATTTCTCTGGATGCAGATCCTAACTGTTGGCAAATTTAAAACTTACTTATTTTGAGTGGGGGTGGTTCTATAATGTCAATGAGAAGTTGATCTGGAAAAGATGCTGATTTGGACATGGCTGTTGTAAAACCAATGGTGAATCAAAACAAAAGAATAGTGTTTTTGGCCAGGCGTGGTGGCTCACGCCTGTAATCCCAGCACTTTGGGAGGCCGAGGCGGGCGGATCACGAGGTCAGGAGATCGAGACCTTCCTGGCTAACATGGTGAAACCCTGTCTCTACTAAAAATACAAAAAGAAATTATCTGGGTGTGGTGGCGGGCACCTATAGTTCCAGCTACTGAGGCTGAGGCAGGGAATGGCGTGAACCTGGGAGGCGGAGCTTGCGGTGAGCTGAGATTGCGCCACTGCACTCCAGCCTGGGCGACAGAGGAATAGTGCGTTTTCACTTTTTAACCTTAGTTGCACAGAGTATGTTGAAAGCTACTGTTGGCTTCACCATGTCATTGGGAAGTGGGAAAGCTGACAATCAAAGCAGCTAAACAAGAAGCAACTCAGGAGTTAAGAGATTGGTGGCAAGTCTTTTGCCCCTGTCCAGAGGTAACACTACTAGATCTGGAGAGAGTTCTGTACATTCAGGCAATCTTCCTGATCTCTTCAAAAATTGAGAAGACTAGAGAGGAGTAAAGACTGGAACCTGGAAATATTGATTTGTGAGGGACAAAGATTCAGAGAAGACATTTTCTTGAAGGTGATGAACCTGCTTTACCAAAATATTGGAAAAATTCTAAAGAAAAGTTAATTGGATCAAGCTGACAATAAATGTTAGAAGGGAAAAATCTTAAAGGGTATAATTTGAAAGTAGAAAGTTTGTCCTGTCCACAGTGTTTGCTGTTTCATAGACCAAGGTGGTTGGGGGAGGTGGGGCAAAATTACTGTAGTTTCCAGTGATCGTTGCCTTCTCTCAGTCCTATAAATGCAGGCACTATTTGGCACTGAAACCATCTGGTGTTGGTGGTTGTTTCTTACGTCCTATGACCTGCCTCTATAAATACATTGTGTATAAGCTTAACTGGGACAGTAATTGGTGTGATCCTTTTCTTTTTCTGATGTCTAAGGCCTGAGGCCCATGACCAAGGGAAAGAGAAGTGCTTTTTAAAAAACTGACACTTTTGTTGTTTTGGTCTCATGGTTTCACTAAGGTAGTGTTTCACAGTGTAAGACAGGTTAGGATTGTATGTTCCAGAATTATTAACAAGAGTATCCTTGGGAATGATAAAAACCATGCTGCAGTGTTGCATGTGTATTTGTGTGTTCCATGTGGAAGACCTTCTGGGCTGTGTCTGTCTTTGCTATTTATCACCTGAAATGGTGCTGCTCAACCACTCTGTGACAGTGTTATTTTAACTTGAAATAGCATGAGGGTTAGGAGAAAATACCTCATGAATGTGAAGGGGGATTCTCCTGGGCGTATGTAATTGCAATGATTTGAAATGCTTTCACAGGTTTGTAGGAGAGGGTAATTTTTCTTCTTTATTTGCTCCTTTTATCTTGTTCTAAAGCCAGTATTACCTCCCCTCCCACCGCCCATATTCTTATTCCCTTCTCCTTCCCTGTCCCTGTCTTTCTCCCACTCTCTATGTAAAGAAACTCTTTCCTAATAAGCATCACAGGCATTCAGAGCTTTTTTTTTTTTTTAAATTAACAGTTGATTTGACTTTTTACTACTGTGTAGGAGATGGGAAAAGTCAGGGCCATTTGATAGTAATTGCTTCCTGGAAGAGCCGACCAACTTATTATAAGGGTGAGGAGTGTTTGGGGGCATTATTTTCTGGTTCCAGGTGTGTTTTGAGTGTTGCTGGTGGTGCTCAGCACTCTTGACATTTGGAGCTGGATAATTCCTGTTGCGGGAGTATCCTGTGTGTTGTAGGATGTTTAGCAGCATCCCTGGACTCTACCACACCAGATACCAGTAGCACCCCTCAAGTATGACAACCAAAAATGTCTCCATACGTTGCCAAGTGAGGGACAGGATCACTCTGGTTGAGAATTTCTGCCTTAGAAAGAGGAAAATGGATTACCTGGAAGCAGAGGTTAGCCATTAACCTTATAGGGCTGGAGCCTTCATTTAAATGCTTTGGTATATTGAAAGCACCACTCAAGTATCAGTGATGAGGGCACGTTTAGCTTGTTGAAATTCCTGCGTAACATAGATATCATATTAGCTCTTGGCTTCAACTTCCTAACACTAGAAATGTAGATTTTTCCCCTTATTTTCAAAACGAGGAGGATTGTAGTAAAATATAGTAATCTCTGAGGTCGCTCCCAACCTTCACATTTTATGATTTTAGTTATAACAGACATCTTACGGAATTACACAATGTAAGAGCTGAAAATGTATTTGTGATCATTTAGCCAGCTCTTTTCTGTTAGTTCTATCCAGTGTGATTTCCGCAAATAGATCACACCAGAAGAAAATAGTTGCTTTTTATAAGTGGATATTATTAAATGCTCATATTTAGAATATTTATCAGAACAGACTTATATTACAGTGTTTACTTTTCTAACTGATTGAGATTCAGGTGACTTAACTGCCTAAGCTTCAACTGTCTGTTGTTTGGAATTAGGCTTTTAAAAGTTGGTCTTTATATTAATATTCCTATGCCTAGGCTGGTACACTTATTGTCAAATAGCTTTATGCTCTGTTACATTAATGAGGGAAACTTTGACTTCCCAGAGTGCCTTGGCTGATATATTGGTGTTAAATTGGTAAGCTTTCTATCCCAACTGCTTTATTTATGCTTTAAACATAAAGGAAAGCAGAGAATTTTTTTTTTTGGCCTGAGAGGTGGTTAAGAGGGAAATCTAATACCTTTTATGGGTTTATATGCTTCATATGTGATGTGCCCAACCATAAATAATAAGATACACCCCAGATGTGAAGGTACCAGCTAATATAATTATGCTGGAGATCATTTTCACCTTTTGAGGGCTGAATTACATTGAATTCATTTCTTCAACTCTAACAGGATTTGGTATAGTTACTTAAATTTGAATTGGGAGCTGAGATGAAGTACCAACACTTGTGCTTTTACTGGAAGGATTGGGTTGTGTATACCTTTTGTATTTCTGAAGCTTGATAAACTATAAAGCCTCGAGTATTCAGATTCATGGCAAGGCTTGGATGGGGAGGTATACTCTAGTAGAAGCTAACAGCTTGGTATGCTTTCTGTGGGCTCTTGCCTGGACACTCAATCTGAAGGTATAGTGATGAGACACAATGCTATTCTTAAGCCTTCTTGGAAATAACAGGTCTCTTAGCCTGTGCTAAAAAGGTAATTTTGCATGTATTAAATATTCAACCAAGGGCATGATCTGTGCTTACTTTGGCAAACAAATAGATCCCAAAATGAATCAAACAAATTGTAATGCAGAACAAATTGAAATACTTGAGGATTTGTCTTAGACATTTAAACTCATATTTTATCCTCTGTGTCTTCATAGTACCCTCAGAAAGAAAAGAATCTTTGGAAATGTCAGTGAAAGGGCAGTATAATCTCACACTGCAGTTGTGGTTCCGGACCCAGTCTGTGGGCCTGTCTTTCCTTTCACTCCTAGCCATGTGACAACACAAAGAGGGTACTTAAAGTGTTTATTTCACCCTGGAAGATTTTTATGTAGAGCACTTTTTAATGAAGCACAGCACATGGCATCATTATCATTTCTAACACAGAGAACTCATTTTCAATTTTGCTATCAAAGAAAAATGACAAATAGAGAATGCAAGAAAAACCAGATGGACTAACTGTATTAGGAGCTTAGTATGCATATTTTGTGTCACATATTAGCATTCATTAAGTCAAAAGGGAAAAAAATGAGTTTTGCCTACATGCATTAAACCAATAAGGCTGGCAAAGTTCCAAGCTAGCTCTTGTGAATTAATTGTTTTATAACTGTTTTAATTAAAATTGTTCAGTATATGATTAACCTAAAAGTTTTAATTTACACAAAACTGTTGAACAAATGAGACATTAATATTTTACGTTAACCATGGCAATATTGCTGTAGTTTTCAGAGCTCTGCTTGTTCAAGCAAAGCATGGCAAGTGGTAGGTGGAAAGTACTCTGTGTCTCATGCCACTACTAAGAAAACCTGCAAATCAGAAGCAAATTCTATACACAAGCATTTATGTAGGCATCGCCCCAAATCCCCTGTTCAGACAGTCTAGTTAGAGCTGGGCACCTGTCATAAATTGTCAGGTTGAAGAGGTTAACGATATAACATGGCAAGAATACATTTATTGTCTTTTGCTTCCACCTGGCTTCATAGTAGTGTTGGTGTACTGTGTGAGATCCTTAGATTAGAAGGGGTTGGCCAGTAGGGACTATGAAATGATTGTTGTTAAATTCTAGGGGTTTAATTTAGGAAATAGGTACAAATGTTAGTTCTGGAATCAAAGGGAAGAAAGAGAAGATTTGGATGACCCATCACCTTTATTTGAGGTTCTTTAGGTTGGCATCAGGCTAACTTTGGTAAAACCACATCCCATTTTGCAAATGGTAAAACTGAGGGTTGGTAAAATTTCACTGTGTGTAGCTGTGGCTCCTGAAATACACAGATTTGCATTTCTGTCACTCATCCCTCTCCCCACTTTCCACATGCACCCCCATCCTAATGTACTTAACTTTGTTAAAAGATTGGGATGTCTTTCCTCTCTCCTCCCCTAAGCCTTTCACTTTACTCTGTGGATTTGGATCATGGTGCTGTATAAATTCAAGGTAATGATGGTATTTGAACCCCATAGAAGGATATTTTAAGAGATAAGATTAATACTGCTCAGTGTAAATGATGATAAAATTCAGGCTGTCCTAAATGTCTAGGTAGTGATGCATTTTTTAAGGCACTAGACTGAGCTTACCTTTTAGGTTGTCTGACACTTGATATAAGCTGTCCTTGCAGGTTTAAAGCTGTAGGAGTCTGGAATGCAGCATCTGAACCACAGAAATATATTGGCCTTGCACTTACATAGTCAGCATCATACGGCATTGTGATCTATCCAGATTTCCAGCTGCAGTCCTGATGTGGTCTCTTCATTACTTTGTCCATCTGTTTCTTCCCAGAGGTGCTCTGTGTTAGCCTTCCCTTCTGTATAATCATTCTCTTCCCTAAATTTTTCTGTTTAACTTATTAAGCACCATTCTGAATAAATTATTCGTATAATCAGTATTTTTGAAGTAGTTAATAATCAGAGTATAATAATAAATTTTATGATTGTACAGGTTGCCATATTTGCCAGAAACCAGCTTTACACAAGTGATTTTTGAGATAAATGCTTTATTGGGCATGTTGTTATCTGTTCATTTCTTCAGGTTCTCTTGATTTCTATTATTGTGTGTGAAGTTAGGCCATTAGAAATGCGCATACCTGGACCATATTTAGGCTCTTCAGAGAACTGCCATCACGGAGTTAGAGTGCTATGTCCTTGGTAAATGGAAAGTAAGAGCCCTCAATTTAATAATACATTATTTTATAGTCAAATAATGTATCTGGCTTTTGTAAAACCTTAAAAGTAATCTGGTATCTTAATGTTTCGTAACACATATGCATATATGTGTGTGTATACTCACATGCATATATACACACATATGTATGTATACATACATTTACACATATACGTACACACACTCATACACATATAAAAAGCTTCTCTAAGAATTTGGTGCTAGGAAAAAATGTCTGTTTTCTGACCAACATGTATACATTCTTCTAACTCTTATATGTTTGTTTAGTGAATGAATGAATACTATGTAATTAGGTAAGAGAACTATTGCCTTTCCCTGGAAATTTGAATCGTAATTCAGTAAACAATTTTAGGTACCCATCCTAAGTACTTGTTGATCAAATACTATTACTCTTTTGCTTGGTGAGTATTATTTTTCATCTACTTTTAACAGGTTCTTCTTTGGTTAAAAACTGACTTCTAAAATAAAACAAACAAAAAACCTACTGACTTCTAAGCCATGATATGTCTGTATTGGAAAATAGGCACTGGCATCACACCATGTTCCCCATGATAAGGAAACAATAAGAGGAATCATGTGTATGGTTCCTGTCCTGTAAAGTCTAACTGGTGGCTCACACCTGTAATCCCAACACTTTGAGAGGTTAAGGCAAGAGGATTGCTTGAGCTCAGGAGTTCCAAACCAGCCTAGGCAACATAGCAAGACTCCCATCTTGATAAAAAATAAAAAATTACCTGGGTGTGGTGATGTACACCTATAGTCATAGCTACTCGGGAGGCTGAGGTGGGAGGATTGCTTGAGCCCAGCATATTGAGGCTGCAGTGAGTCATGATCATGCCACTGCACTCCAGCCTGGGCGACAGAGTGAGACTCTATCCCTAAAAACAAAACAAAACAAAACAAAGCAAAATACGGTACATGTCTGGCAAGAAGGAGAAGTACCTATCTTAGTCCATTTTCTACTGAAAATGGGTAATATATAAAGAAAAGCAATTTATTTCTTATAGTTATGGAGGCTGAGAAATCCAAGATTGAGGGGCCACATCTGGTGATGGCCTTCTCGCTGGTGGGGACTCTACAAAGTCCTGAGGTGGCACAGGGCATCACATACAAGAGGGCTGAACATGCTATTTCAGATCTCTCTTCTGGTAAAGCCACTATCCCTACTCCCACAATAACCCATTAATCCACCAGGGCAGAGCCCCCATGACCCAGTCACCTCTTAAAGGCTGCATCTCTCCATGTTGCTACATTGAGGATTAAGTTTCAATATGAGTTTTGGAGCAGATGAACATTCAAACCATAGCAGTGCCAAAGTCAAGCTTTTGTTTTGTTGTGTTGTGTTTTGTTTTTCTGAGATGGAGTCTTGCTCTGTCGCCCAGGCTGGAGTGCAGTGAGATGTTATCTTGGCTCACTGCAGCCTCTGCCTCCTGGGTTCAAATGATTCTCCTGCCTCAGCCTCCTGAGTAGTTGGGATTACAGGTACACGCCACCACGCCTGGCTAATTTTTGTATTTTTAGTAGAGATGGGGTTTCGCCATGTTGGCCAGGCTGGTCTCAAACTCCTGATCTCAGGTGATCTGCCCGCCTTGGCCTCCCAAAGTGCTAGGATTACAGGTGTGAGCCACTGCACCCAGCCCAAAATCAAGATTTTGACAGTGGGGCTGTAGTAGTAGTTAGGAATATACTTCATTTATTCTACTTCTTTTCTCTATTTTATTACCTTTCTGAATGTGCTCTCTGCTCCCCTGGGGCCCATTCCCAATCCAGTAGCAGTAATTACCACTGGGATAAACCTCCTAGCTCTGAGGCCCACAGTTTTCCTGACCATCTCTCTACAGCCTCGCTTCCACCTCTACCTCTCCGTAAAACTATGTGTATACTTCTGTTCATCAGCTAAATCGCTATACCTATCTCACTTGTTTTTCTGATGCAACAAGCAGCCTTCCAAAAATACCACCAAGTCTAATAATCCTTTTGCTGTTCAGTACATCTTTTGTCTGAGGCTTACTGTCACATGACAGCTGATGACAGGCAACAAATGAATGTTTAAATGGTGTGTAGTTCAACAGATGTGCCCATCCAGGTGACTCTCCTAATAGTTGACACACAGTGGGTGGAGGGATTGGGTTGTTCCAGATATTCCCTGTTGTTGGGCTAGCTCGCTCTTGGTGATTATAGTTTGACTTATTTTGCTTTTATTCAGTTTTTGTGGTTCTGTTTTGCTACTTGGTTTTAATACATGTTGGTAGTGTGGGTTCCATTTTGGTATGTGAAATTTCATATCATGAAGAAAGTTATGATTGTAATGTAGCTTTAGTAATTCCCAGTGGTCATTCCCAAAAAATATTTTCTGAGAATGCCAGGTATATATAAAAGTTATCTTTGAAAGTACACATGTAGTGTGCCACACCCTCTGTCAGAACAGGCCCACATTACTGAAAGAAGGAGGGAAACTACCCATCCACTATTACTTTACAGTACTTAAAATATGCAGACAAATACATTTTAGCACATGGTAATCTTTGTGAGGATATCCTGTCAATCAAGAGAGTAAATATCTTTTCTCTTTCCCATGAACCTAGCAACCAATTTGCTTATAGTTCCTTCAAAGCTGTTGTTAAGATTATTTTGTGGCTGGTTATGTCACTTGGCTAGAAAAATGGTACTGGAATTAAGTCAGCTTTAGCCCTATGCTGCCCATCTTTCTTAACTTATGGTCAGCCATATGTTTAGACCAGATGAGGTAGGAGGTATGATTGGATACAAGTACATTCCTGGAAAAGATAACCAAAATCATGTTCTACTAAAAGTGAATTACTGTGTTTTTTTCCTTCACATATGAACAGCATCTTCATACCTATGGCAAGAACCTGTCATTTTTTTTTCTGATCACATATGTAAAAATCATTTGTTGGTAGTAGCAATTAACATAAAAGTCAGGTTAGTGGTGTGGTTGGGGTGAGGGAGATTTGACCATTGAGAGACACACAAGGGGGCTTTTGAGGTACTGTAATGTTCTCTTTATTAACCATACCTGTGGTTGTAATGGTGTTCATTTTATAATTCTTCTGAAAAACAGACATGTTTTCTACATTCTTCTGTATATGTAATGTATCTTGCTATATACGTATGTTTACTGGAGAAGAATTTCCAAAATACCTAAATAGCACAAAGTAGAAAATGTTATCAGTAATCCTAACACAAAGAAATAATGGCAATATTTTTGGACATATATCTTCCCAGTGTTTTGGGGACACATAAAAATAATACTGTATATCTACTCCCATGAGTTGAGATTTTAAGAATGCATACATATATGTATGTATGTGTATGTACAATGTATATATGTGTGTATATATATATATAAGTATAAGCCTGACTTTTTGATTTATTCTATTGTAATATTTTGACATGAGGTTTCAGGATTCTATAGAGTTAATTTTAATAGCCATATAGAGTACCATTGTTTGGATTTATCATATTATTTGCCCAATCCTGTATTCTCTAACATTTACTTGTTTCTAATATTTATGTGTTATAAATAACATGTATTTATCTTGTAGGTATTTAAAATTCAGGCTAAATTGGACCCTTCTTCATGTAGTATGTAGATATTTCATAAAAGGTACATTTTGTTGGGAAAGATAATTCTGGCTTCAAATGCTTTTTGAAAGATGATTTTTTTCCCCTCAAAGAAAATTGAAAACAATTTCACTTTTTTTTCCTTTTATGAAGCATGTGTGTGTCATTTGTTGTAAGAATGATATGTCCCTGACATCTTCATACTCGATTGTTCTCTGTGAAGTTATTTTATTTATTCACTTATTGAACTCATTTATTGAACACCATTTGTATGCCAGGTGCTTTGTTCCAGATCTGAGGATATAGAGATGGAGACCTGGTTTCTGCTTTCACAGCCTAGCGACATAATGGATAGCAGAGTTTGGGATGTTGTCGGTCCATAGACTCTTGAGTTTATGGATCCAAATGTTTTTGCTTAGATTACTTTGCTGTGATTTTTATTGTTAGAGAGGTGATGTAGGAGCTTATGTACCAGAGAGGCTGCTACTTTCTCTCCCTCCCCAGCCCTTCCACCCTCAGACTGTATGTTCTTCTTTAAGGTTGAGTCTTGGAATTCAGAACTTGGTGAGCAAGACCTGACTAGAACAGAAATGGAAATGACCTTTTCATGCACAGCATGAGCATGACAGAGAATGGGCTGTGTGTTAACTCCTCTGATACTGCTGAGGTCCTTGCCAGCTCTAAAATTCTGTGATTTTTATACCTGGGCCTCTGAAGATCCTAATATGCAGTCCTTTCTCAAACATTAAATTTGTAGCAGAGGGGAAAAATTAAATTCCTCCTTTTTGAGACACCAGCTGAACTTTGCAGTATAAATAGACTCAAGAGTGAAAGAAAGGAGAAAAGTGTGCATTCTCCCATCCCAGGAAATCAGGTGGGAATTGAGAGTGTGTCTGTTCATCTTCTGTAAACAAAACCATTAGTAACATGGTTGTTTTTTACCTGATCCCTCAAAAAAAAAAAAAGGCAGCTGGGTGCGGTGGCACATGCGTGTAATCCCAGCACTTTGAGAGGCTGAGGCTAGAGGATGGCTTGAGCCCAGTTACCAATATGGGTAACATAATCAGACCCTATCTCTACAAAAAGATTAAAAAATTAGCCAGGTGTGGCTTTCCAACTACTTGGGAAGCTGAAGTGGGAGGATTGCCTGAGCCCGAGAACTCAAGGCTGCAGTGAGCTATGATTGTACTACCACTGTACTCCAGCCTGGGTGACTGAGCGAGACCCTGTCTCAAGAAAAAGGATAGTTTTAGGGTTTCTATTTGAATAGACAATTCTGTGGCTTGAGTTTCGAGTTAGGAATGTTTTGGCATAGAAAAACCTGTTGGCCCAGAAACATCTGGTATCATTCACGATCAGGCCAAAGTAAAGGAAAACTAATTTTTTAGGTAGAATGTTGGCAGCTGGAGGAATGGAGGTTGTATCTTTTGCTGGGAAAGTATAAAAAGAAATGTTTAGTGGACAGGTGTGTGAGTTAAACTCTAGAGTATAATTAAGCAGTGTGGCTGCCCATTTTTTACTTGATTTGCTTGTGCTTCTACCACCTTCTTAATGTGTCCCTGGAATGCCTACATGTAAAAGGATTCTGATGGAGAAGAAACTTCTAGAACATAAGTGACTGTCCTGGTCCCAGCACTCATTTAGTTGCATAACCTTGGGCAAATCTCTCAAGAAATCTGTTCCGTCTTCTGTAGAATGGGGTAATAAACACTCAGCCTATTTTACAACACTGTTGGAAAGATGAAGTAAGAAAGCATATATGAAAGTACGTACTATAAGGTGATACTTAGGTATTATAAAAAAAAGTGAACAGGAATCAGCACAAAATGCTTGTTTTGGCTGCTGCTGCTTGTGTGTGTGTGTGTGTGTGTGTATGTGTGTTTGTGTATGTTTTGTGTCTCTGTGCCTTTGTGTTTCTCTACCACCTTAGATTTGGCAACCCTAGTATCTAAGTGTGAAGGTTTGGGATGGATCTCAGAGATTTTTGGTGATGATGACTGGTATGGCTATTGAATAAAATATTGAAGATGCTATTGGTCCTTTACAACAATTAGTTTTGTCTCTCTCCTTTAAGGTCATTTGGATGAAGCAGCAGTTTGTGTAGAGGACACTAGTTTTTAAGATATTTTTGTCCTATTTTATTTTATTTTCACTGTCATTCCACAAAAATCTTTGAACTGGCTTACAAAAATGTGTACAATGCAACAGAATTAAAATAAGTAGAAAAGGAATTGGGGCACTGGGAAATGTGTAGGGAAAATACAGTAAAGCCATGTTAAGGCTTCTGGGCAGAAACATGCAAGGCAGGGTCTGAAGCAGTAGGTAGAGGGGGGTCCCACATTTAGCTTCCCAGAGAGTAGAACAAAGAGGGGAACGTAACTTTTTTCTTTTTTTGAAATGGAGTTTCATTCTTGTTGCTTAGGCTGAAGTGCAATGGCACGATCTCAGCTCACTGCAATCTCTGCCTCCCGGGTTCAAGCAATTCTCCTGCCTCAGCCTCCTGAGTAGCTGAGATTACAGGCATGCACCACCATGCCTGGCTAATTTTGTATTTTTAATAGAGACGGGGTTTCTCCATGTTGGTCAGGCTGATCTCGAACTCCCGACCTCAGGTGTGATCCATCCGCCTCGGCCTCCCAAAGTGTTGGGATTACAGATGTGAGCCACTGTGCCCTGCTGGAACTAACTTTTCTTGAGAAACTTTGTCAGTGGAGAAGACGTGTCCATGAACTCTGTCTTGGATATACTTATCAATACACACAACAGTGATTTGTGAAACAGTTGCTTTTATACTATCAATGCAAATTAATAGCATTGAGACAAAGCATGATTTCAGGAAAGAGTAACTATAAGGGGTCAAGATCATGTGTCTTACCTAGATAGCTCAAAGGACTGGCTTGAGCCAAGGACAATTTTTAGAACATGTCGAGGAGAGGATAAGCTACCTGTCCTCAGGCCGTCTACCACAATACTCTTTATCTCAGCTGGGAGCTGACATCTCTCCCTGAAAGGTTTCCAGTGATGTTGTGGCACAATTTGTTGGCCAGGATCCTAGAGACCCAGGGATGGAGATACCAGTGCTGTCTTGAGAGTTCAGTGTCTTCCCTGTTGGCATCTTCTCTTTCTTGGTTCTGGCATGTCTGGTTCAAGGATTAGACACGTAAATTGATTTAGTTCTTTGCTGGAGAGGGCAGCAAAATGCCAGTTGTGATTTTTGGGCTTGGCTATGTTGGGAACCACTGGGAATTTGTGGACTGCCAATAACTCATTTTGTACTAGCTTTTGGGTGACCATTCAGTGGCTGTTATTTCAATTCATAGCTCAGAGTGACTATATTTAAATCCGTCATGTTTCTAGAGTTTGTTCCTAGATTCAAATCATGGTAAATGCTTTCATTAGATTATTTAGCTTATGCCTTTTTTCCTACTTTTATATTTCCCTGTTGTTACTAGCCCTAGATACTTAAAAAAATTTTTTTTTGGAAGGGACTATGTGTTTTTAGATATGGGGATTGTATTCTGTGCTTTAGTGGGGCACAGAAGGAGACTGTCTGGTTAAGGCAAGAGATTGTGGTGCTAAAAAAGGAAATTTGGCAGGCCTGTTCCTGGTACTTTTAGTAAGTAAAGAAAGAGAATGACAGGCTGACTGGGGATTGTATTAAAGGGAGCCCTGATCCTCATATGACCTTATTCCCTGAACCTAGAAAGATGGTCTGCCTATGTGGCAGTCATTCTATGGAGCTAAAGACAGTTTTGTTCTGCTTTCTGCCATGTATATTTAGGGGCCTAACGGAGAGATAGAAACCTGTTAAGGAATAATCATGGCTGTTCGGGCCTGTTGCTTCCTTCACTTATCCAGAAGCCAGCCTCACCAATGTCCATGGGCAAGTTTGTGTCCACACAAGTTGCTTGTAACCAGAGGGAAGATTCTCATTAAGAATTTGGCCCTAAAATCAGGTCAGAATCTGGCTATATTTGTGTTTCTGTCAATAGTCTGAATTCCTTATTGGTAGAAAGATCTTATAATTATGGGGTAACTTTGCCAACTAACAGTACTGGGGTTTGATGTGGGGTAGTTACATCAGAAGTCACATCAACTTTTTGACATTAGTTTCTATTCCAGCATGTGCTCCAGGGAAAAGGAGATTGATATGGACTATTAAGCCAAAAATGAGAATCTGTTATTGAAACCCAGAAGTCTGAAATAAGTAAAGGTTTAGTGATTGTTTTGTTTAGACACAAACTTTTCTTCATAGATGCTTTAACTTCCTAAGTGAGTTTATATATTTTTCTAAATATGTAATCTTTTAAAAATACTGCAAATATTTAATTTATGTATTTGCCATTTAACAGGTAAAATAGGACCAGGAAGTCTTACTCCTGTTTTGTAAAGGCACACCTAGAGAGTGACAGAGGTTTCCCGCTGTGTCTGGGACAAGCCTGAAAAGAGTGCCATTTTGTCTCCCTGACCATTTCGCTGATTCTGTACTTGTCGTTTGTGAAACTTCATTATGTAACAGACAAAAAAGCAATTTCATGAACAATTCCTGGAATAGGCAAGTGGAAAAAAATTTCTTAGGTACCTTCTCTGGAGGCTGTATGTCTTCCATTCTGGCTGCCTCTCTTGAGAAGTGGAGTGGCACAGTGGTTAAGACCATGGGCTCTGGAGACTGCCTGGCTCTGGGTGCTGGTCTGACCGCTGAGCTGTGGGACCTTAACTTCTCAGTGCTTCCTGTCCTTACCTGTGAGATGGAGATGATTGGAGTCTCCATCATGTCAACGTATCAACACTTCTAAATTATTTAGAGCAGTGCCTGAGACATTGTAAACACTTAATATATGTTGGTTGTTATTGTAATTTTAATAATAATTAAATTATTATTACATGGCTATCATGCCTGGGAGTTCATCACAGGGGCATGGGTGGGTGGGTAGGGAATAAGGGCTGAGAATCTAATCAGTTATTTTTAATTTATTGGGCAAAAATGAATCAAATAACAGTGGCAGGCATAATAAAATTAGGTATTCAGTGTGTGGTGAGGATGAATTGTTTTATCACAGTTCCTCTAGCGTGGCCTATGTTCTTTGATTGCAGGTTAGATGGCTAGGGAAAAGAGTAGTTGAGCTAAGTGCCCTGTGGTGAGGCTGTGAGAGGGACAAGAAACGTGGGTCAGGACAGAAGGTGTACTGCAGGAACAGATTCTGAAGAGTGTGCACAGCATCCTATAATTTGGGCTCACGTGTATTTTCTTTAGTTGGTTGCATTTGTTAATATGTTAGTCTGGTGTCTTTAACCCTGTGACTGACAGTTGACAATGGTGTAGCTCTTTAAAAAGAGGTGAAACTGGTCTGACCACAGTTTACCCTTGATAGTGCTTTCACTTTTGCAACAAGACAGAGGGAGAAAGTCCCTGCTTCTCTGCTCTGGGAATCTTACCAAATCAATAAGGAGTCTCTGGTAGCACTAACCTCTTTTAAATAGCCTAAGTGTGAGATTCTGACCTTTTTTTCTGTATGTGGCCTATTTCCTTGATGAGAAGCTGGCTTTTATATTAGAACTTTTTAAGACTTACATAAAACTTGAATCTTGCTATTTGTTTCCATTGTTGCTTTAAAAAAATAATTTTACAAATTTATTTTAATAATATACTAACGTATTTTGTCTCCAGGATTAGTGAAACTTTTAAAGATTTTTAACAGATTCATCTAGATACCTAAATCTCTCTAGGACTTGATCCTTCTCCACCCAGCAGAATACTGTATTGTGATCATTTCTCAGGGTGGTTTTGGCTGAGGGTTTTTTTTTTTTTTTTTTTTTTTTTTGAGATGGAGTCTTGCTCTGTCACCCAGGCTGGAGTGCAGTGGTGTGGTTTCGGCTCACTGCAACCTCTGCCTCCTGGGTTCAAGACATTCGCCTGCCTTAGCCTCCCAAGTAACTGGGATTACAGGCGTGGGCCACCACGCCTGGCTAATTTTTGTATTTTTAGTAGAGACGGGGTTTCTCTATGCTGGCCAGGTTGGTCTCGAAATGCTGACCTCATGTGGTCCTCCCGTCTTGGCCTCCCACAGTGCTGGGATTACAGGTGTGAGCCACTGCACCTGGCCTTGGCTGAGGTTTGACTCTTTGCACCCACATTCCCATGATGTGTGTACTTGTATGCATATATATTCACATCTGAGGACTGACATCATTTCGCAGACCAGGAAACTAAGTGTGAGGAGTAAATTTTTAAATAATTTTTACATTATATATTGGCAGATCATCCATGTGCTTGTAGAAGGTATTATATTCTTAAGCTGGAGATAGACAGGAAGACTGAAAGGGAAGGTAGAACCTGCTTGGATCCCAGTCTGTGCATACCTAAGGAGTTGAGTTGGCAATTCCTGAGCCAAGGGTTCTGGTGTTCAGAAATATCTCCAGTTATTCTGAAGGATGGCATGACATTCTAAAAATAGAAATTATTTGTAGTCACATCAGTGTGTAATATACCTTACAGAATATTAGAAGAGAGATGAAGCATTTGGGAATTCAAAGGAACTAGTTATACACCCTTAGGTATGGCCCTGAGACTACCTAGGGTGGCTTTTATAGCAATCTAAACTTGTATCCTGGGATGTTAGCATCTCTGAACAAACCCTTTCTCTTCCCTCTATTGAGATCACTTTCTTTAAATCCTTTATGCATTTAGAGAGTTGCTGAGGCAAGGCCATGTTCTGGTTTAAAATGCAGATGTTTCTAGAAATGACAATAAACTGAGTCCTGAGCCACCTCTTGTAATGGGGGAAGATAAAGAAATGGAGGTCTTATGCTTCACAATTTGGTTTAAGTCAACTGTGGCAAGGTATCTTGACTTAAATAAGTGTGACTTAAGTAAGTCTGACAATTTAAATATTAGAATGGTAAGACATTTTTGTGCCTCTGTAGCCATATATCCATCTTGGGGAGGAAAAACTGAAAATAAAGGATGATTACTTTTCAGTATTCTGTGGAAATCTTACTTCTCTTTTTCAGTGGATAGGCTCCCTATCTTCCAGCCCTAAATTCTTATTTATTCCTGAAACTCTGGTTTTTTTCTTTTTTCTTTTTTTTTTAAAGCATTCTGAAACTGTTTTCTGACCATGCTTCATATATTGAAGTAGATTTTTTTCACAGAAGGGTAAAGGAAGTGCATTATGTTTCATGTGTAGATGTTTTTCAAGAACACACAGCTTCTCATCATTCATTTTAACAGTGGACAATTTTGGTGCCTGTTTATGGAGATTCCTTGGGAATTATCAGCTGATAGAAAATTTCTGAAGAGAGATAGAAAATCTAATCTATTTGGATGTCTTGTTAAATGGAGCTTTTTGAGTATAAGGGTTTCTGAAGAAATATAGGCTGTCAGAGCTGATAGAGTTGAGAGTCTCTGTATACCATACTTTATAAATAAAGAGAGCCGAAAGCCCAGAGAAGTGAGGTGCTCAATGTTGAGATTTAGTTAGTGTCCCCCTACTGGTCTCTGAGTTGCCCATCACTCTACCTTGACTAATAGTAATTGATGTTTCTGGCAACAAATCCAAGGTACAAGTTTTCCAGGGTCTTCAAAGGAAAGCTACATTATATTAAAGTTCATGCTGAATATCTTTTATTGTGTTCTGATAGTTTGAAAATTGGTTATTTTTGTACTGTTGTAAAACTACAGTGCTTAACTGGAAACCCCAGCATTAACCCAGCCTTTGCCAGCCTTTACCTTCTATAGAGCTAGGATAAGAAAGTTGTTGAAGAGTGAGGAAAAAAGATGGTATCTTGTCCTTAACAAAAGGTCTACATGGATGAAAAGAGAAACTGACACTTATTGTTAGGGAAATGGTAATGCTTACATGGTGATCTAATCTGGGTTTGAGTTTCGTTTTTGAAGTCACCAGTTTTTATTTTGGTGTTTTTCAGATATTCTTATAGCCTTCCTGGGGAGATTTATTTTTTGGAGACATTGCTCAAATTGTTTACTCCTCTAGGTTAAATGTACTAGGCCATCTGTTGTTAATTTTGTAGTTGTATTAAATTCCATCCTTTGGCTGGATTTTAAGCACCAAAAGCAAACTTAGACAGAAGCAGGAGCATTTGCAAATTACATAGCTTTGAGCCTAAATGGTGGTTTTTATAAGTGCAGTTTTCAAATGGGCTGAGATTCTATTTTGAGTTTTGGGATCAGTAATTTAAACACAGGGACCTTTACGAGTTCTCTGGAAAAACCCACTTTGAGACCCTGAACAGTTGTTACGCCAAAGCAAGCTCTTGGGGTAAGGCTGGCAGTGATGCTGATAAATTACTTTTAAGATGCTTGGGGCTGAAGGACAATGATTTTGTAATAGTGTTTTAAGTTCTCAGGCTGACCTATGAAATCTGGAAGTGCTCATCTGAAAGGCCAGTATTCTTTCTGACAGGCACAGGAAAAACTTGTCCCCTGCTTGATCCTCATGCAAGCATTTCTTGGAGGAAGCCAGGCCTGTGGGTCTTGGGGGCCAAAACAGAGACACTGAGAGCAACACTACTGGTATTTTCAATATCTGCTGAGGCTGCAAAAACATTTCAAGGGAAATCTGAAGTTATCCCTTCACTGTCTATAGCCTCTTGATTTGACTTCTGGGTGTTACAGATGGGACCAGCGTGTGTAAAAGCCGAATTTATATTCTATTTGGATATCAGAATCAAGTTTCTCTTTTTAAAATAATTTTATAGTAAGTTGTGGTTTCTCTGATATGATTTCTGTTGTGAGCTGAACAAAAATGATGGCGAAATGGGGTTATTACTTAACCAAATTGCCTCGTGTACAGACAGGCTGAACTGGTGCTGTGCCTAGAGTTGGCCTGGAGTTTTCAGAAACTCAATTGTGGCCTTTATAAGGCTGTGCCTGGGGTTGTATTTCCAATCTCTCTCAACTTTTGTTCCTGTGGAAGGGAGGAAGTAGAGCTGCGACAGATATATTGCCAGATAGCACACAATAGCACACAAAATGAGAAAGACACGGCGTGAGCCATTCACGGAGACAGATTTACGCTCTGTGCTGCCCTCAAACCATAGATCCATCTATTTCAGAGAAACAAGTTGCCCACTGTATTATATTTCAGACAGGGACATGGCTTAGAAGAGAGATGCTGACTCCTTCTGTTTAGCTTTTGCCAATAATGCTGCACGTTTTGCTGTAGTCCATTACTTTTGTGGGGATGGGAAAGTATGTTTGGCAAAGGAAAGCCTGTCTCTAGATTGGAAGTGGAAGAAGGGAGATATCAGGAGAGTAATTGGCCATGCTGTCGCCGTAGTGAAGTATATGTGTATATTTTTGCTGGGTTTTGTTTCCAGCCAACTATATTATCAGGCATTGGATTTTCTAAACTTACTTCACCATAAGAAAAACAAAGCTAGAGAGATTGTGACTGGCCAAGGCCAGAATGTTTGGCATTCATAGTTTCTCTTTAGTTCTCTCTGTAGGACCATTTCCTGGAGTTACGGAAGGATTGACCAGTGTGTCAGTGTCTTTCATGTACATTAATGGGCGATAGTATTGGTAGTGGTTAATATAATAGCATGGGTTCTGGAACCAGTCTGCCAGGATTTACATTCAGGGTCAACAATGCCTGAGCTACATGCCTCAGTTATCTTACCTATAAAATGGGGATTCCAGGTCTTACCTTATAAGGCAGCTCTGAGAATTGTTTAGTTAATATTGAGGCAGTTATAACTAAGTGTTCAGTAAACTTAGCTATTGCATTTTAAAATTTGTGTTGATTTTATGGAAATAAATGATGATGTGTGATACCTTGTAGATTGTTTGGCAGACATTTCAAATGTAAAAAAATAACTCTGTCTGCATTGAAATCTTTCTAGATTGATAGTTTTAAATAATGAAAAAAATACTTTTGGGAATGATCTACATTTGGAAGAAATCAGGAAAGAGAAGACAGTGTGTGTGTACTTTTGCATTTCTATGTTTTGGGCTTGTAAGATATGTGATTGTATATTTCATGTCAGTAATAATTTATTTTGGGGAGTAGAAGCAAATGTCAGTTACATATATCATCTATGGAATAGATTTTTAGTTTTATTTATTTTAACTGGATGAAATAGTTGAGTGTTGCCTTACTTGGTTGAATTTAGAGATTTGAGAATTTTTTTTTTTTAATTTTTGTGACACACAAGGACCTTTGAATGAAATCAGTCCCCTTTTCTTCTTTTAAAAAAACTGTGATGAGAATTACCATTTCTTGACTAACCAGTTGTGTTTTCTTTTAACATTATATACTTGTCTCTACATAGATATTACATTTTTTAGTTAGATGTGTTTTGGAAGAGCATTGACTTTCCTGTTATGTTGGAAAAATTTAATGGCATGTGTATGTTATTCTCATTATGAAGTGAGTTTAGGCGTGCTGCCTTATACTAAGTAGAAATCCTATAGTGGTTTTTCAGAAGTAATCCATTGATTCAAGTCATTCATTGATTCATTTCTGAATACTTAAGTATGGTTGCATAGGTGGGGATTGTCAGAATTGGCTTTTGAGCATTTTGTTTAGCAGTTATAATCCAGGTGGCAAATATACTATCTGATTCAATTACTTGCATGAAATCACTTTAAACAGCTGCTTAAGATGAGTTGTCCCTAGGCCTGTCTTTATCTACTTTTTGTGCATGCGTGCTAGCATACATGCATTATCATTCTTTTTATTGTGTTAAAAAACATATTACAAAGTGTACCATCTTAACCATTTTAAAGTGTAGATACTTGAGTAGTGTTAAGTGTAGTCATTTCGTTGTGAAACAGAGCTCCAGAAATTTTTCGTCTTGTGAATATGAAACTCTATACCTCTTAAACAACAACTCCCCTCCCTTGTTCCCTCCAGCCCCCGGTAAGCACCATTCTCATTTCTCTTTCTATGAATTTGAGTATTTTATTTTATTTTTTATTTTTTGAGACAGGCTCGCTGTGTTGCTCAGGCTGGAGTGCAGTGGCGCGATCTTGGCTCACTGCAACATCCACCCCCCAGGTTAAAGTGATTCTCCTGCCTCACCCTCCTGAGTAGCTGGGATCACGGACACACGCCACCATATCCAGCTAATTTTTGTATTTTTGGTAGAGACAGGGTTTCACCATATTGGCCAGGCTGGCCTTGAACTCCTGACCTCAAGTAATCTGCCCGCCTCAGCCTCCCAAAGTGCTGGGATTACAGGCATGAACCATCACACCCAGCTGAATTTGACTATTTTAGATACCTCATCTAAGTGGGATTACATAGTATTTGTCTTTTTGTGACTGACTTATTTCACTTAGCACAATGTCTTCAAAGTTCATGTAGCATATGACAGAATTTTATTTCTTAAGACTGAATACTGTTCCATTGAATGTATATACCACATTTGTTTATGTCCTTATCCTGTGATGGACATTTGAGTTGTTTTCACCTCTTGGCTATTGTGAATTAGTGCTTCTGTGAACACGAGTGTGCAAATATCTCTTCAAGATCCTACTATCACTTCTTCTGGATATGTACCTGGAAGTGGGATTGCTGGATCATATGGCAGTTTTATTTTTAATTTTTGAGGAACCTCTGTACTGCTTTCTATAGGAGTCATACCATTTTGCAGTCCTACCAACAGTGCACGTGTTCCCCAGTCTTTTAAGCAGCCCCTTCCAGACTGACAGAGTGGCTACATAGAGAACAAGGCAGCTTTGAAGGTTAGGGTGGCCTGTTCCAAGCTTCTTCAGACTCCTCGGGACTGGCTAATTATTTTTGTTAAGGTCATACTGCTGGACCAGGGCCTATAGGTTGGCACTGACTTATGCATAGAATGTTGGCCTGGGTGTTGATAGACTTAGGCTGCAATTACTATGAGTGATCTTAGGCAAGTTACCTCAACACTCTGTTCCCTGCCATTGTTATCTGTATAGGAGGTGGTTGTGCTTCTCTCTGTTTCTTAGTTTGTTCCAAAATCTTATTGTTTGTTGTAGAATCCAGGCATCTAAAAAATATACTGTGCGTAGCTTGGTGTAATTATTTGATAGATTGGATTTCTTTTTGTACCAGTTAGTTCTGTTTTTTGTTAAACATCTCCTTTTTCTTTTCTTACTCTTTAACTGCCCCAAATACTAAGTGACGCGGATGGAGACCTTGGCAATTGAGTGCTATCAGTGAGTCTGAATGCCTGGGTTCAAATCCTCCGTTTACTAGATGTGTGACCTTGGAGAATGTAACAAACTGTTGTTTCACAGTTTGTCCATCTGTGAAATGGAAATAATAATATCTTTGTGAGATTTAGATGAGTTAATGCCTGTAAAGTGCTTTGCATGTGTCTAGCCCATAGTAAGCACTCATTAAACTCTTAATTATATAATATGCTAATTATGATGGTGATAAATGAGTGAGGTCATCTTCCATTTTGGTCATACTCCACATTTGCGTAGCTTTAGACTTTCTGAAGATACTATTTCCTGCAATGTTTCTCTGTAGGTGGGGAGGATATACCTATTACACAGTTAGAAAAACTGAACAGTAGGGAGGGGGGAGGGAGAGCATTAGGAGATATACCTAATGCTAAATGACGAGTTAATGGGTGCAGCATACCAGCATGGCACATGGATACATATGTAACAAACCTGCACATTGTGCACATGTACCCTAAAACTTAAAGTATAATAATAATAAAAAAACATACATACTTTAGAGAACAATAAAACTTGATTATGAACTATAAAAAACAACAACAACAAAAACTGAACAGTAGAGATTATGCTTTATATGGCTGGGATTAAAATTTCAGTCTCGTGTTTAGAGCCTAGTACTTCCTAGCCTGGCATGTTGTCCTACACTTAATGACTGTAGGGCCTGAGTGGGTTTTAATGTTAGAACTGGTAAGAACTCTTCCTGACCTCTTTGCCTATTTATAAACAGCCTTCCAGGGTGACCTGAGTGAGATCATTTTCTAGCTATGTAATCCTGGTGGTATGAAAACATTGGATGTCTATAGTTTTTTAGAACTGTGACTTAGTACTAATACTAGCCTCTTCAATACTCATACTCTTAAGGCTTAGTATTTGTCTCTTCAGTGATTTACATATTTGAAACCTAGACAGTCTTTTCAAAGGTGAGTAGATATTTTATATGTCTGCCTTCTGGTAGGTAGCAGCAGTTGTGCAGTTACTCAGCTATTGGCAGTTCTGTTACTTAATACAGAGGCAGAGAGTGAAAGACTTATTCAGAAACAAAACCTCTGCTTGAAAAGTTCTCAAGGCCAGCCATGGTGGTTCGGCCTGCAGTCCCAAGCTGGCATGGCCTGCAGTCCCAGCACTTTGGGAGGCTGAGGTGGGAGGATCACTTGATCCCAAGAGTTTGAGGCTGCAGTGAGCCGTTGATATGGCTCCGTTGTCTGGAGAAACACCCAGGGTCCCTGGTCTCCTGCTGAGAAAATCAGCGACATAGACACACATGGAGTGGTTTAAGGAGCGGAAAGTTTAATAGGCAAGAAAGAAGAAAACAGCTCCACCGTACAGAGGGAAGAGGGCTCAGAACAGAAAACCCACATTGCTGGGGGGAATGCCGTAGGTTATATTGGGAGGCTGGATGAGGTGGTATCTGATTTGTGTAGGGCTCAGGGGATTGGTTTGACCAGGCTTGTCATTCAAGTAGCCCATGAAAAACTGGCCCTCCCATCCTAGTCTTTTAATATGCAAACACAGCTACCTGGCTGGTTGCCATGATGTCCTGCACACATAGCCTCTACCTGGCTGGTCGCCATGATGTCTTGCACATGTGGCAACAAAAAGTGGCAGGAACCGCCATACTGGGTGGACCTGGCTTTTAGCTGCCTGCATTTGCATATCAATGCTTGCAGGTCTGGTTTTTCAGTTTGCTTTCTGTTAGAAAAGAAATGTTTTGGGGGCTGCTTTTTCACTAAAAGAAAAAGCCTTACCGAGGACTCTTTTACCCTATCTGCTTAAAATAATTTCTTCATAACTCCTGTAATAACATGATTGTGCCACTGCACTCCAGCCTGTGTGACAGAGCAAAAACTAAGACTTTGTGTCTAAAAAGCCCCCCAAAACCCAAAACCAAAAAACGAGGCTGGATGCAATGGCTCACACCTGTAATCCCAGCACTTTGGGAGGCTGAGGCAGGTGGATCACTTGAGGCCAGGAGTTCAAGATCAGCCTGGCCTGTTACATAGTGAAACCCTGTCTCTACTAAAAAAAAGAAACAAAAATTGGTCTGGCATGGTAGTGCACGCCTATAATCCCAGCCACTCGGGAGGCTGAGGTAGAAGAATCACTTGAACCTGTGAGGTGGAGGTTGCAGTGAGCCGAGATTGTGCCACTGCACTTCAGCCTGGGCAATAGAGTGAATGAGACTCTGTGTCAAAAAACAAAACAAATGTTCTCAAGTCATGTTCAAGAGATAATGGCAGACGTAATGGAACCTCCCTAAATCTGATTTTCCCCAACTATAAAATGAAGGGCCCAGATCATGGGATGTTTAAGGGCCTTGCAAGTTGTAAGACTCAGCCATCTTGAGATTGGAAACAGCCCTGTAGGTTCTTAGGGCATGGTGAAGACCTTTGAGGAGAAGTAGTTTAACAGCTTTGTGTGTTGGGGAGGAAGAGGCATGGGGAGGTGATTAGGTGGCCATTAAAGGAGCAACTGGAGAAAGGAGAGACTAGGAGGCTGTTTTGATAATCCACATGTGAGGTAGACTGCCCCTTCCTGAGTGCCCGAGGGGCACTTACACCTTGGGACAGGGTCAAGGTTTTCTCTGAGACAGCAGCTCCCACAGGCCTAGGAGCCTTCTTTCGTGAGCTTGCTTCCCTGGTTCATGAGGGAAGGATTGATGGTTCTCTGCCCCCTTCTGTTTTTTTGCTAGCACTGTCTTCACACCCTGTTGCCGTTTATGTTTTTTGATGAATGATTAATTAGAAAAATAATCATTTGTAAATTGTGAGTGAACCAGACATTTGGCCCTGACTGTAGGGAAATGGCGCCTCTGAGCCGGGTGTAGCTTGCAGCCAGTACATCAGAGCTGCAGTATTCCCAGACCAGTGATGAATTTACATGAAGTTCCTTTTCAGCATGTTAATGACTGTTACAGCTGAGTAACTAGCAAAAAATAATAGCAAATGGGAAGAGTAAATATTTAATGCTTTTATATCTTTTAGCTTACTGTGGAATATGTATTTTGTTTTAGGAAGGACAGGAGAGTCTTAGACATTAGAGACAATGTTAGTGTGTCTGAGCCTCATTCCTTGTGTCCTTTTCTTTCTTTGTACTTAATTAAATTAAAAGGATAAAGTGAGTTGTTGTGAGATGAATTTTACTAGGGGAGTGGTTCTTCTGTAAGTTTTAGGTCACAAGATGCGTCTTTCCTGGCAGTTAGAATCTGTATGTTCAGTCTACCTCATTGATTAAGTGCCTGGTGTGTACAGAAACTCATATTGTTTCTAAAATTCAGCTTTCATCATTTTACTCTCCTGCTTAAAAACTTTAGTGACTCCACACTGCTTCTGGGCTGAAAGATATACTCAGTAGCCTGGCTTTTAAGGGAGGGCCTCTGTGCTGTGAGCCCAGCCTCTTTTCAGGCTCTCTCCCTAAGGCAACTCCATGTGGCTACATTGCTCAAGCCACAGTGGTTGACTCCCTGTTCCTGTAACTTGCTGGAGGCTTCCTCACCTTTGCACCTCTGCTCAGATCATTTTGGGGCATGAAATGACCTTGTCTTTTTCTCTATCTAAAGCCTGCTTTTCCTCCAAGGCCCACTTCTAGAAGTTTCTGTGACTACTCTGACTGGATAGGAGCCAGTTCATTTTGGAATATAGAGAAAATTGAAAGTAGGTCACAGTTCTCTATTCCTTCCAGTTTGCCACCTCTCTACCACAGAGAATTAATAATGAACCCTACTTTTCCCCACTTCCTGTTTGGCCACCATCTAGTCTTAGACAAACTAAGCTATTTGTCCAGGTAAACAAGTAGTTGTTGACTGCAGAAATTTCTGATGATTAGAATTGAAGTTAGTAGGCAAACAGGCCTCAAGGATAGTGCCATATTTTCTGAGAGCAGATGATTTTCAGACAAAAGGTTTTACCAACAGCATTCATATAAAGTACTGCTTTAGTCTGAGTCTGCAATGGTAGAAGTAGAGTATCTAAAGAAAGGATCCATGCTCTTTTTTTTTTTTTTTTTTTTTTTTTTTTAAATAGAGACAATGCCTCACTCTGTTGCCGGGGCTGGTTTGGAATTCCTGAGCTCAGGTGATCCTCCTAAAGTGCTAGAATTACAGGCATGAGCCACCACACATGGCCAATCCGTGCCTTTTTACTCTGTTGTAGACACTGTCTTGGAGTATTGAGTCCAGACCCAGATAAAACAATCTTTAGAGGAAATGACCAAGATGACCAGAGGTGGGTCTGAAAACATGAAGGCCGTGTGGGTAAGAGAGAACAAGGGAGTCCATGCCTTCTGTTGTCAGATATTTAGGAGGCTACTTTCAGGAAGGAGATATATTAGACTTCATGTATGGAACCATGGAGTGAGAACAAAGATTGCTAGGTATAGGTTATACCAAAGATAAATTTTAGGCCAATATAAGAAATAATTTTCTCATAGTGCTGTGAAAAAATGAATTTCCCCAGGAGATAGTTTCCCAAGTAGGAAGGGATTTGAACAACAGGGGTTGATATTTGAATCGTGAATATACATGGCCTTATAGTAAAAGGACCACAGATACTCGAATGTCAGACCTTTAGGAACAAGTCATTTTCTACTGTAGGATTTTGGAGGATTCATAATAGAAAGTAACACATCTCATTGTGTCTAAAAATAGGAATAAATCCTAATATGAACCAAAAAATATATTAGGTACAGTTTTCTGAGTTGATACTGAAATAATGATGAAAAGGAAAGAGATCCGGAACTGGGGGTTCTTAACATACTGGGTTTAGGGACCTCGAGAATAGTGTTTAAGAATGACAAGAGATTTGCAGAATTTCCAAGGAGTCATAAGCAGTTTCAAAAAGTTGAATGTTTTTGAGGAACTTAAAAAAATTCTATTGTTTTCAAAATACTATAGAAAAGTAATATTACCAAATGGTCTTGACATAAGTAATTTGGGTATGCTGTATAAAGGCTTCTAAGAATTAAGAAACATGGCCCAGGTTGCAAATTTTCATGCATGACTACCTTTTTTTCTACAGAACATAGCTTTTGTCAGATTCTCAGCAGTGGCTCTGATCTAGAAAACATTAAGAACCGCTGGTCGTGAGTGGTGATTTTCAGCTTTTTTGGTCTTAACCCACTTAGGTGGGACAGAAGTTCCTTATCTCACCTATACCATCCAGCATCAAGATAAGCGCATGTTAATATGAACCATATACATATTTTGTTTTATAAAAGTATCCCATAAGCTTTAAAAATGTGATTTTGTCATACTTACCTTGGTATAGTAGATGGCAAGTTATTTAGAGACTATAAAGTCACAGATGAATGTTTACAAGTACTCTTTTTGGAGTTGGGCTTATTCTATCTATGTCTTCTTTAGCAGTGGGGATTTGGATTATTCTTATTTTAACTGTAACACATACAAGTCTCATTACTGGAAAATTACAGGACAAAAACAAATGCTGTAAATATGCACCACTGTGCATCATGAGATTAAACAGATAATCTTCAAAAAGTCAAATTTCTAATGATAAAATTAAAGTAAGTATATTTAAAAAGCAGGAATAGCAGCATTGCAAACTGTGATTGACTTAAGACCACAATGAGGTTACAGTGATAATAAATCATTCTTCTGGAGAATTGTAAGAATTTTGGAAGTTCTAACTGTTGGTGTGTGTAAGTGCATGGTAGGCACTTTGCATAATTGTGTAGTAGTTGATGTTCTTGGTATGCCAGTTTCAAGTCCTTTATATGCTTTGCTAACTTGCTGTTATTAATTTATTATACAGATTTTTAGGACTCCCCTCTCTTATCTAAGGTAACTAGCTTATTGAAGCTCATATTAAGGAAAACAAATATCTGTGGAAATGTACTTGTGGGTACCAGTGATTCTAGAGCCTTACGTTAAGAAACACTAGTCTAGTGGATCAATTTATAGGTAGATGATATTAGACATTTTGAGTAGGATTAAGATCCAGGAGACTATCTGAATAATGACCTTTCTCTCTCTCTCTTTTTAAAATATGGTCATCCTAATGCATATGATAACCCAGATACTCTTTCTTTTTAAATACCCTTTTATTTACCACCCCTCTTAAACCTGGCCCTGAAGTTAAGATCAACAGCTATATGTGAATAATTTTTTTCCTTCTCCTTTGCTTTGCTTTTCCTATCAAATTGAAATACCCTGGCACTTTCTTCCCTCTTTGAAAACACGAAAGAGGATTAGGCCATATAATGGACTATTTATGTGTCAAATTAAACGTTTTACTCTGAGGCTGTTTCTGAGTTATGCGAGCAGTAAAAATATGTATTAAGCTGCCAAGCCTTTTAAAAAATGCATGTTATTTAGCTGATAGCCTGTAACAGTCTGATGGACCCATAATGGTGTTTTGAGTAAATACGCATTTGAACAATTTATGAAACTTATGTTTACATGTGTATTAAACACCCTGGGTAGGGAGTGACCAAAAGTTATTACCAGTTGACAGCTGTTGTCTGGTGACCAATTTGAAATGAATTGGTGGATTCCCTTCAGTGTGGAGTAAATAGGTTTCCCAGTCAGGGGAGCATGCTGAATAATTATCAGTGTGTGGGGCCTCAGCCCTGGAGGCCTGTGTGTTGGTTGAATGAGGTGCTGGAATAAAATGTCTCAACTCTACAGTGAAGTTGCAGCTTAGATTCACATTTATGATCTAGTTTATTTTGTACTTGGAAATTTATAATTATGTTCACAGAGTACAGGCTGTGCATAACAATATATTCTGCCCTTGGGAAGAGGGTTCATGTTTGTTTATTTCCTTTTTTTCTTTTTTAACTGACATATAATCGTACATATTTATGGGGTACATAGTGATGTTCAATACGTACAATGTATAGTGATCAGATCAGGGTAATTAGCATTCCATCATCTCAAACATTTATCATTTCTTTGTGTTAGGTGCATTTAGTATTTTCCTTCTAGCTATTTGACAATACGTAATATATTATTGTTAACTATAGTCATCTTCCAGTGCTATAGAACACTATAATAGAACTTACTCCTGCTATTTAGCTGTAATTTCGTATCCTTTAACAGAGCTCTCCCTATCTTCCCCACACTCCCTTGTTTATTTCTTTGACGTCTGTCCATCTAGGGCAGTGATATTGAAATTTTTATGATGTGCCCGTATCAATAATACATATTTTATGTTTGTTCACTTCAACATTATATGCATATTTACATATATAAATTTTATTCCAAAATTAGGAGTTTAAAGGATTGAGATTAAAAAATTAATTATATATAGATAACTTGATTTTCTTTTTGTACCTGAATGAATCCTCTTTGGCACTGCCTGGGATGTGCAGATTTTGCCCTGGAGATCAAGGCGAGTGTCTTGAATCCTTTGTGTAATGAAAAGGGCATTGTGGATTATAGTCATTCATAAACCTGGGCAAATCATTCAGCTACCTTGAGGTCTAGTTTCCTCATTTGTAGAATGTGGATCCCTCTGCCTGGGGGGTTTCATAAAGACTACTGATAGTAAATGTCAGGTGTCTACCTTGACCACAAAATCACTTCCTCAGAGAGGCTTTCCCTGACCTCTTCTCTCTGTGATAGCTCCTCTTTTCTTCCTGATCACTCTCTAACTCCTTACTTTTTAATTAATTAATTAATTAATTTTTTTTTTTTTTGAAACGGAGTCTCTCTCTGTCGCCTAGGCTGGAGTGCAGTGGCGGGATCTTGGCTTAATGCAACTTCCACCTCCTGGGTTCAAGTGATTCTTCTGCCTCAGCTTTCCCAGTAGCTGGGACTACAGGCGCATGCCACCACGCCCAGCTAATTTTTGTATTTTTAGTAGAGACAGGGTTTCACCATATTGGCCAGGCTGGTCTTGAACTCCTGACCTCGTGATCTGCCTGCCTTGGCCTCCCGAAGTGGTGGGATTACAGGCGTGAGCCACGGCACCCGGCCTTTTGTTTATTTATTTATTTGAGACAGAGTCTTGCTCTGTCAGCCAGGCTGGAGTGTAGTGGCATGATCTCGGCTCACTGCAACCTCCATCTCCCAGGCTCAAGTAATTCTCCTGCCTCAGCCTCCCGAGTAGCTAGGATTACAGGCGTGTGCCGCCATGCCCAGCTTAATTTTGTGTATATATATATATATATATATATTTTTTTTTTTTAGTAGAGATGGGGGTTTCACCATGTCGGCCAGGCTGGTCTTGAACTCCTGACCTCAGGTAATCTGCCCGCCTCGGCCTCCCAAAGTGCTGGGATTATAGGCGTGAGCCGCTGCACCCGGCCAACACCTTACTTCTATTAAAACAACTTTACACCATCGGAATGAATATTGTTTAAGTTTCTACTGGATTGTAAGCTTTGTGAGGGGAGATATTTTTAAAATTTTACTTTTTTGTTCTGTTTACTGCTGTATCCATAACTCCTAGAATAGCACATGCATGGCACATAGTAGGTACTCAGTAAATATTAGTCATGATTTGAATATTTCATTACTTAGTAGTTGATTAATAAATGGAGGCTGTTAATGTTTTCATGGAATATCCTGTGTATAATATAGTGTTCTAGGATAGAAGAAATAATTCTCCATGTATGAATTGCTCTCACTGTCAAAGGATCCTTAGGGTGTAACTTTTCCAGCCAGAAACCTCTGTGGCCTGTGGTGCCTTTGCTCAAGTTTTGCTCCGGCCTGCTGGGCTTGTTCCACCCACTCAGCTGGGCAGGCTGTGCTCAGCTTTTGCTGCCGGCCTAGATCCCATGCCTGCCAAGTGTGCGCAGGCGCAGAGCAGCAAGGGGTGTGTGAGCAAGCGCAGGGTCTGGCCACTGGCACAGCCAGGCATGCTGCTATGGCGTGGTGGGCAGCTCCATATGAGGCTGCAGCTGGACCAGGTATACTGCAAGCAGCTTCCATTGTGGGCACTGGGGAATGTGGTGGCACCTGGAAGCTTGGAGATGCCAGGAACCACAGAGCCCCAAAGAGGGTGTCACAGTCCTGGCTTGTAGAGCTGCTAGGTTTGGGCTTCCTGAAGGGCTGCAACTCTTCTCTCCTTCTCGTTGCCTGCAATATGGCTAGTGGGGGTTGTGTTTCAGCCCTCTTTGTGTTACACCCCTTTCAGTCCCGCCATTCAGCAGGTCCCGAGTTTTGTCCTGCATCCAGGAAGAATGAGATACGTGGACAACCAGCGGGTGAGCAAGGCAGAGAGAGCTTCATTTGAGTGACAGAACAGCTCTCAGGAGATCTGAAGTGGGTAGCTCCCTTCCACAGCAGGTCATCCCGACAAGTTTCCAGCTCTCAGCGGAGAGGAGACCAATAGTGGGTAGTGGGTAGGTGCTTTCCATAGGCAGGTTGTCCTGACAAGTTGAGGAGACCCAAAGTGGGTAGCTCCTTCCTGCAGCTGGTAGTCCCAACATCTGCCTGAGTCTACCTGAGTCCAAGGGTTTTTATGGGCTCAGAAGGGAGGAAGTGTGTGCTGATTGGTCCATGGGTGGCCATGAGTGGGCCTGGAAAAAGCACCATAAGTTCTTATTCTAAGCCACCGACTCCAGCTGGAACTGGCAGCCTGACCCTAGGCTTCAGGCCATTCCTGGCTTGAAGTTGGGGTTTCACAGGGGACCCACCCCTTTCCGCCCAGGAACCTGTCAGCCTCCCACCATCAACATGCTGTCCATGGTGTCCAGGCTGTTTGTGCAGAGGGGTGTCTGCAGGCCCGTGCCAAGCTGCCCTCAGCACCCACCCCCATCCCCTGCTTCCCTCCTGCACCTGTTTGCACCCAAAGTCCAGAAGGGGCCGAGGTGGCGGAGGGCTGGTGTGGCAGCACCACCCTGAGCTACTGTATGCCTGACTGGGTCACGACAGTGCGCGGTCTCAGCCATAACTTTGCTCTGCACCAGAGCAGGTGCCGGGAGTGGGGAAGAGGCCAGGGAGTGGAAGCAGGTACTTCTGAGCCTGCGGGAGTTGGGCCCTCAAGAACACAGGGATGCCTGGGTCCAGAGCCACAGCTGGGCAGCTGCAGCTGTGCCCAGGAATGCAGGGCTCCCACCCTGCTAACTCGGTATGGGGTGGGGCTCCTGTCTGTTCCTGGCTGTGCCTCCCCTGCTGCAGCATGGGCCGCTGCTGCCGTCATCAGTGGGACCCAAGGCAGGAAGTGTTTTTTCCTGTAGGGAGGTTAGATTTTTTTTCTCTGTTACAGGTAGCATCTGGCAGGCATGTAGAAGTTAGACATGAAGCCTCCAGTCATGGATCTGAGCCAAGTAGACTGACCTGTGTAAGCTTCAGATGTCTCAATCTTGGTCTCCTTAGCTCCCTGTTTTTGTCAACTATGCCATCCAGCTGAGCACCTTAGAGCTTGAAGCTGAGAGCTTCAGTGGGGCCAGTGCCTATAAGGGCCGTGTGTATATGCTTTGGAGGTGGGAGAATTTGTGCTGCCAGTGGTCGTTTGGCCCACTAAGGAGAACACCTGTGACCTCTGCAATCTTCTCTACCCCTCACCCCTAAGGGCAGACTACCTTGGCATTCCAAGTGCCATTCCAAGTCTGTAGAGATAATAGAACAAGTGTAATTTTTTGCATGGTTGGCAATGAGGACTGGAGGAGAAATAACCACACCTTTGGAAGACTTTAGTGGTCCTTTGAAATGAGGAATTTTTATAGAAACACTTATCATTTTAAAGACCTACCATTTTTAAGGTCACTCGTCTGCTAGGGCTGTGAAATAAAGACATATGAAATGTTTTCCATTGTTGCTCTGGGACTTATGTGTGTGATGATTTTATTGGAGAAATGGATGAATATGAGGTTGGAAAGTCTTTACATGTATGAACCATCACATATACAGTTCAGTAGCCTGAAAACATTAACAAATAGCATTCATTTATTGTATCCTTATGTCTTTCAGTTTGGTTCTTATCTGTTGTCTCTTCAGTTGATGCAAATTTGTGCTCAACTTTTCCAGAGGGGAAGTGGAGAGATATTTTCTGGGATTATCTGATGATCTTGAACTTGACTATTTTAAAGAGTCATGGTAGACACCAATCTGGGTTGTGTTTAGGATGGGGCTTGGGGGATGGTTTCTTTGTTCTCTTTTGGCCTACATCTTCTAACAACTCATTTGTTTAGGGGGTTTTATGCTGCTTAGAGTGAGCCGAGAATGTGCTCAAGCACATAATTTTAGCCTATTTTTCAGGTTTACATGAAAAATATAACAGTCTTCTGAAACCCCTCTAGCTTCTAGCTTTCAAGAGGCTGGTCAGGAATGCACTGACCGAGAGACTTCCCTCAAAATTAATTTATAAACACGCTAGAACTTTCCTCAGCTTAATTTTGAGAAAAAGATCTCTCTCATGGCATTTTCAAGTGTTATGGTAGATGGAAATAATGAGGAAACTATGGCACCTTGAACAGAGTGAGAGGTTTAGAGTTGTATAGACTTAGTACAAATTTTGACTCTGTCATTAATTACCTGTTCTGTCATGAGTGAGTTACTTAACATTTCCTGAGCCTCAGTTTCAGCATCTGTACAATGAGGATTCTATTTATTTCATACCGTTGTGGAGACTTGAGCAACAGAATGTGAAAACATCTGTCAGTGCCTGGTGTATTTTGGACATTCTGTAAATCTTAGCAGCCCATTTCCCTGTTCTGGGGGTAAAGCCACAGGACTTTTTTGGGCAAATAGTTGACATACTTGGTGCCAAAAGGAAATTTAACTCATGCCATGACACGTTTTTTTGTATAAGGATGGGATTCTGGAAACATGATAATTTTTTCTTTTGGCCATATGGATTAGCAAAGGCTTTTGAAAACTGCAGAAAGACTAATTTGTTGCCTCTGGATGTGTGTGTTATTTTGGGCTGTTAATATACCTGACTGCTTGTTTCAAGGACTGGAACCTTTTCTTTTACCTTTAAAATTCCTGCATTTTCATGTGCTCATTCAGCTGGGATTTGTATTTCATAGAACCGGTAGTATTGGAGGTAGAGGAGATACTCTGATATCATATCTCTCTCTCTGTCTGTCTGTCTCTCTCCGCCACTGAAGAAGAAAAGACAAAATTTAGAGAATCTGAGACTTGCTCAAAGTCGTGTAGCTAGTTTAGCGATAAAGCTGGAATTGCACCAGATTTGATTTCCATGACATTGCTTTAGCCTGGTGGTTCTCAAACCATGGTTATTGGACCAGCAACATCCCTTGGGAATTTGTTAGATATGCAAATTCATGAGATCCCCATTCCCTTATCAGAAATTTTAATATGCTGTGTAGGGTGATTCTGATGCCTGCTAAAACTTGGGAACCACTACTGTGATCTTTATTGGGCAGGGAGATGGGAGACTACAGGTAGATTTGCTGAATTTCATGGGCAACACTAGGTTTTCATTTTACTTTATTGTTCTGCCATTTAGATGTCTCCTCTTAAAACATTTTAACTTGCAGTGATGGCTTCGTTAGACTTGTGCGTGATTGTTGCTAGGACAGTTAGGTGGAACTAATACTTGTTGCTTGTTGATTCCCTGCTACCAAGTACTGGTTCTGAAATTTGAGTATTCATTAAAAACAAATAGAGATTTCTGTGTCTCACTCCTGGAAATTCTGACTCAGTGGGGTAAGGATCAGGAATGTTCAATTTTTGAAAGCCCTGCAGGTGATTTTTTTTCTACTTTTTTTAAATTATAATTTTTATTTTCTTTGCTGTTCTTTTAAGACATCCTGTTATAGCATCTGCAGGTGATTTTGATGCCCAGCCATGTTTGGGGAAAAAAGTTTGGGTTCTGAGTGAAAACAGAAAACGTAATGACATGGAAAGGAAGTCGGGGGATAAGAAAAGCTCCATGGCCAGCCATGGTTGCTCACGCCTGTAATTCCAGCACTTTGGGAGGCTGAGATGGGCAAATGGCTTGGGCTCACGAGTTTGAGACCAGCCTAGGCAACATGGCAAAACCCCATCTCAGGAACAAAGAATAGATCACAAATGAAACTCTGTGGGTTTTCATAAGTGGAAAGTTGGCTTTCGTTGTTCTGTTTTTGGGTGCTTAGTGGGCAGGAGTTATCTAAAAGTTGTAATGCGGACCCTCAAAGTTGAAAGTAGATTGAAATCCATTATTTTACAAGGTGGCCTTACTATTTATAGTTTGACTGTAGGTATGGCAGTGAGAGATAAAATTACGTTTTCCTTGCTTTGCAAAACGCCAAACGTCTTTGAAATTAAGAGTAAAAGGGGTTTAAAATATGTACCGCTTCATAAAGCAGGAAAACCCTACTGGAACATTTTGGGTGTTTACAGAAATGGGTATTCCATGGAAGAGAAAGTGGTAACCTATGTTTTGTCATCATTTGTTTAATCACTGAAAATATATTAACAGGCCAGGCACGGTAGCTCATGCCTGTAATTCCAGTGCTTTGGCATGCTGAGGTGGGAGGATTGCTTGAGCCTAGGAGTTTCAGATCAGCCTGGGAAACACAGTGAGACTCCATTTCTACAAAAAAAGAAAAAAGAAAAAAAAGTCACGTGTGGTGGCACACCCCTGTGGTCCCAGCTACTTTGGAGGCTAAGGTGGGAGGATAGCTCGAGCCCCAGAGATCAAGGCTGCAGTGAGCTGTGATCACACCCCTGCACTCCAGGCTGAGCAACAGATCAAGACTCTTGTATCAAAAAGAAAAAAATTAAAAAAAAAATATATATATAGATTAACAAAGTAACAGGGAATATAATATTTTCAGGTTGGTCATATAGAGGAAATACTATATTGTGTTACTCAGCTTAATAAAATATAAAACGAAAAATTATTAACTTTGAAAAATTGTAGTCAGATATTTGATTGGGATAGGTCCTGATTTGGATGAATTTGAATCACATCTGACTAAATATTGTGCTTTTTAATACTCTCTTTAAAAACAAAATTAATTGGGCAAATGTTCATATCCATTTTAAAAAACTATCCTCTTAAAAATAGATTGATAGTAGACATTAATAGGCTTGATGTTGTTTATAATATTTTGCTATATTTTGAGAACCTGCTTTTGTATATTTTCTGTTTTTTAGTGAAGCATTTTAAAAATGCCCCCCTCCCACAACTGCAGGAATAAACCTAACAGGTTTTGACCAAAATTACTCTCATTTTGAATTTCTTGAAACTGGGTATGGAAATTAGACATTAAAAAAAATCTTTATTTTTAAGCACGGTTTCTTGGTCAGCAGCTTCTGTATTACAGGGAAAACACAAGAAGGGGCCTTCTTGACACTCAAGAAATGCTCTTTTTCCATCTACAAATAGGAAGACACCCTTCGTGGCATTTTTGTTTTGTGGGCCCTGAATGAAAACTTACTATGATCAGTTTTAAAAATTGCTGCCCCTTTAATATCTGAATATATTCGTGGCTAGTGAAGCACGTGCATCTGTCAGATCATGGGTGAGAATTCACTTTTCTTTTTGCGATTTCTCCAGCCACAAGGACAAATTTAGTTTTGCAGAGCAGTTTGACACCTCTAGAAGCCTGAGGTGAGCCTTGGTGCACCTCTAGCAGCTGCATAGGCTCAAGAGGACCTCTTGAGGTGTTCCCTTTTTGATTTGGTTACCCCTCCTTAGGGAAAGGCCAAGAGACTCAGCACTTCCTCCCCAAGTGAGTTTCCTTAGTAACCTCAGCCTTCTCTAATGCTGGCCAAGGGTGTCTTTGCTGGGCTGTTTTCCCTCCAAAATAGACTCACTGGGGTATAGAATTTTTTTTTACGTGAAGGGTATAGAATTATTTTCAGAATAGCAGCAGGGTAATTAGGCCCATTGTTGACATGTCATTGAAGTCTCCATGTGAAAAAAATTGCTCCTCCCTCTTTGAGCACTCTGAGTACTCTTACCCTCTTATCTCAATGTGCTCTTTAGAAATACCAGCAGATAATCTGGGAGAAGGCCACCATAGCCATGCACAGAGTGGGGAGAATGAGGAGATCTTTGCTGAATGTCTTTTAGTTGTTTGAGTTGGAGATAAATGCAGAATGACCTCCATTTTGCCCTAAGAACCTGACCTTCTTGTCACTTTGTGTAACATTAATTTTCTAATGAGTTCTGGTCAGTTTGTAAAAAGATTTTTTTTCTAGTGTCTCAGCTGTTGGTTTGACTTTTGTATTTTCATTGGTAAAATATGTATGTCTTTGCTGTGAGCAGAGAGAAATGGATTAATAAAAACCACTGAACCAGCATTGGGTATGTAATTAATTAACACCACCAGAAAAGCTGGTTCATGGTTGTGTGTAAATTTATTTCCAAACATCTAAAAAATGTTTAGAGTTATCTTATTCAGTTGTCTCACTTCTAAGGGATAGGTTAGGAAGCTGTAACGTATATGTATGCACAAAACCTGTTGAACAATGATGCTCAAACTTTACTTTTCATTAAAATCATCTGGAAGGCTTATTAAAATGTAGATTGCTAGACCTCATCCATAGTTTCTGATTCAGTATGCCTGGGCGGGGCCTTAAAATTTGCATTTCTCATGTGGCCCCAGGCATTGCTGATGCTGCTAGTCCAAGGACCTTACTCTGAGAATCAGTTTTAGGATGTAGATCTTATGTTCCTCTTTGCCAAGGGCAAATGTACTGAATTGTATAGCCTTCCTTTTCTTTTATAAGAAGCATTGCCTCTTCTAAGTAGACATCCACAAAATATTTATGTACTGTATCCATGGTGCCATGCACTGAGCTAGGTGCACTGGGGATAAATAAAATGATCTCTGCCTTGGGGAACTCACAGTTGAGAGAGGATTAAAATAAGAAACCCACCAATCGCGATCCAATATGAGAAGTGCTGTGGTGATGTCAGGGGTAGGCTTTCTAGATTTGCTATGAGGTGCAGTCTGAGCTTCTTCTCAGACTGTCTTAGCTTTATACCTACAGAAATAAGTGAAAGAAAATGAGTGTTCTGCAGCTTAGGAATTTGTTAATGCTCAGATCAGTTTCCTCTCGTCCTTGACTTTGGGCATCCCAAGCTCTGTATTCAGATACTCCTGAACTGGCATTGTCAGCTCTCCACCCCAGCTTTTGTGGAAGAGTCCTTCCTCCATTTTTAAATTACAATTTCAGACACTGTCCACTGTGGCAGCAAGTTAAGTGATCTTGGCTGAACTAATTTATGAGACAGCTTCAAAAATTCATGAGGTACCATGGGAACTTCCTGTAGTGGATCAGCATGCCACTTTTCCTTCACTTCTTCAGGTAGATCAGACATTTTGTGATAACATAGCAGTTTATAGTGGAGCCTTCTAGATTATGGCTCTGCTGATGAAGACACTAAGACAGACCTGAAGACAAAGAGAAGGGAGAACAGGATATTACTTTTAGAAGCTCCTGTTATCCTAAGCTTGAGCAGGGACTTTGGGTAAAATACATCTGTGTATAACTCTGTTTATACATAGAACTCTCTAGGGCAAGTTTTTCTCCAGTGGTGATCTCATATGGAGTGTCTTGGGACATTAATAATGGTCCCATAATTTTAAGCACAATAAAATGTTAGGTGTGTATATGTGAAAAATTGAGTGACATAGTAATTGTCCCTCCTCTCTTTGTGAAAACCTGTAGACAGGAACAAAGGATGTGGCCAAAACCAGTGACAGGTTATGGTGCTTTCCCTATTTTATTGATTACTATTTCTAGTCTCTGACCTTATTTGCTACTTATTGATCTAGTAGAAAAGCAAATAATTTTCCCTAGATAGTACTTTGTTGAGCTGGGCTTTGATGACTTGTCTACCAAAGGGTTTTTAAAAAGTACTTACCTGCTGAGTGGCAGCCTGTCTACCATTTATTGTTATTATCTGTGAGCCTGGGGGTTCCTTCTTGGTAGGATCACTGATGTCATAGGCTGCCTCTTTATTCTGCCTGCTTTCCTGCAAGATACCACACATGCCCGTGGTCTGCTTTAATGGCCTCACAGTGCACACAGCCTTAGACTTAACACAAGAAACATATGAGTGATCCCATTGGAGATAATGTGTTGCTGAGTCAATTTGGGTCAGCATCTGCCAACATGTCAAATTTTCACGCTAGGTTGTATTTTGAGATTTTTATTCATGCTTTTGGGCTCAGATTTACTCACAAATAAGTTTTGAACTTTTTTTTTTTTTTTTTTTTTTGAGACGGAGTCTTGCTCTGTCCCCCAGGCTGGAGTGCAGTGGCGCAATCTCGGCTCACTGCAAGCTCCGCCTCCCAGGTTCACGCCATTCTCCTGCCTCAGCCTCCTGAGTAGCTGGGACTACAGGCGCCCGCCAACATGCCCGGCTAATTTTTTGTATTTTTTTTAGTAGAGACGGGGTTTCACCGTGTTAGCCAGGATGGTCTCGATCTCCTGACCTC
The DNA here is from genome assembly GCF_006542625.1 of Nomascus leucogenys. Taxonomy (NCBI): domain Eukaryota; kingdom Metazoa; phylum Chordata; class Mammalia; order Primates; family Hylobatidae; genus Nomascus; species Nomascus leucogenys. The sequence goes on from NC_044397.1 coordinate 42,964,962, forward strand.
GTGATCCGCCCGCCTCGGCCTCCCAAAGTGCTGGGATTACAGGCTTGAGCCACCGTGCCCGGCCAGTTTTGAACTTTTAAGTGCTAAAACTGCTGAGTTCTTGACTATCTGCACTTGGGGAGGGGAAGGTTAAAGATATGGGGTAGGTATGTATGGGAAGGAAACAGTAGCATAGATCATCTAACATAGGAGGTAAGATAGATTTCCCAATGTCATATATAACTTTGACTATGTATTTTTTCTTATGTTTACGTTTTCCTGTTTATGATTATACTCTTTTGGTTCATATTAAATTGGTGTTTATCTCCTAAGATTATATATGGCGAGGTGTGTCATAGGAAGAATAGAAAAAGAATTTGGAGACTGGTCACTTATAATTCTTGAATAATATAACTATGTAGAGTTAAAAGCAAAGATTGATCCTGTCATTTGTGGGATTGATGGGCATTTTTGCTGCTATCTTATTATTGTTCATTTCTGAGTAGGTAATATTTCATATGATCCCAAAAGCAAAATTGTATTATGAAGTATATAGAGGAATGTCTCACTCTCATCCCTGGACCTATGTGCCCCATTCTTCAGGCTTTTATAACTACTTTATTAGTCTCTATCACATCTTTTGTAATTTCTCAAATGAATTATGTGTATACTCTCCTATTTGTGTATGCTCTCGCTTTTTCTGCCCTTTGTTATACAATATTTAGCATACTATAAGCACTCTTTTGCATCCTGCTGTTTTGTAGTTACCAATATATCTTGGAGATCATTCCATCTCACTACAGAGAGAGCTTCCTTATTCCTTTTTATAGCTGCTTAATATTTCATTGTATAGCTGTACCATAATTTACTTAACCTGTCTGACACTTGGGTTATTTACAGTCTCTTGCTTTTACAAGTGATGCTGCAGTGATACTGTTTTTTGTTTTTGTTTCCCAAGACAGAATCTCGCTCTGTTTCCCAGGCTGGAGTGCAGTGGCACAATCTCAGCTCACTGCAACCTCTGCCTCTCAGGTTCAAGCAATTCTTCTGCCTCAGCCTCCTGAGTAGCTGGAATTACAGGTGCCTGCCGCCACACCTGGCTAATTTTTGTATTTTTAGTAGAGACGGGGTTTCACCATGTTGGCCAGGCTGGTCTCAGACTCCTAACCTCAAGTGATCTGCCCGCCTCGGCCTCCCAAAGTGCCGGGATTACAGGCATACAGTGAATAATCTTGATCATATGGCACTTCATTCTAGGTGTGTGTTGAATTGTAGGATAAATTCCTAGAAGTGAAATTGTTACAGTGAATGTGCATTTGTAATTTTGATAGTCACTGCTAAATCCCTCTATAGAGGTTGTACCAATTTATATTCCCATCTGTTTAAGAGTAGAGATTTCCCCACAGTCTTGTCAACAGGGTGGTGGTGTTAAACTTTTGAATTTTTGCCAATCTGATAGGAGAAAATTGGTATCTCAAAGTGGTTTCAATTTGCATTTCTTATTATGAGTAATGTTGAGCATTATTTACTATGTCCAAGATCTGATAGTATTTTCTTTTGTGTCATCAACAGTCTGGTTATATTCCTTTCCTATTTTTTCTATTTGATAATTGCTATTTTTTTTAATTTTTAAAATAAGCTATTTTGGAATAGTTACAGACTTACCGAAAAGTTACAAAGATGACGGGAATTTGTTTTTTTTCTTTTCTTATGCCCTCATTAGCTCTGTTAATTAGGTTAGATGGTTTGAGGAAGGACAGGTCTCCTGGAATTCTGGGGCTTGTCATAGGTATGTCAGCCCAAAGAAGGATGCACATCCAATTCACGACTCCTGGCTGCCTCTGGGGATTTTCCATATGGAGTGACAGACGTGGGAAATTCTGCTGAGTTTCTGACTAGCCTCCGTTATGAGGCATAGAATTCAGAGCCCATCTTCCATTATTCTTCTTTTACTAGTATCAATTATTAACTAGAAAGGTTATTGAAGTGAAAACCTTGCCTCAAGTTTGTATTTCTTGAGATTTATTTCCAATAGTAAATGTGGTTTTCAAGTGACTGAATCTTTCATAGACCAAGTTTTGAGCCCATTAAAGGTTTTGCGTCCTCTCTGCCTCACATGCTAATTGAGAGGATGAGTAGCTATAATTTTTCTGGAGCTTCAGGCTGTCATTCTGTCCTGTTAATTGGTTCTTGGAGTAAGGAGCTAAAATGTGGAGGCAGAAATGCTTTCCCAGATAGAGACATGCCTTGAAGCTTTGTGTCCTGCAAGGGTCCACCTAGCCTGGAAGTTAAGAATACTGGCTCTGGAATAAAACCTTGTGGATTTAGATTCCTACTTTGCCACTGCTAGATGTGTCACCTCGGACAAGTTACCTAACCTCTTTGTGCCTCCCTCTCCCTGTTTATAAAATAGGGATTATAACAGTACCTGCCTCATCTAGTAGTTGTGAAGATTAAATGTGATGAGACATGTAAAGCGCTTGGTACAGGCCTAGAACATTGTAAGTGCTCAATAAATACTGGCCGAAAAGTAGTACAGGGTAGTGGTTTCAGAGGCCATGCAATAAAATAGTAGGTTATGTTGCGTTTGACTTTTGTTGATTAGCCTTTCTTCTTCCTCTATTCTTTACCTTGTGAGGCACTTAACCTACTAACCGAAATGCCATTCATTCAGCCAGTATTTGAGTGCTCAGCAAGTGCCAGACTCTAAACAAGATGATGTGTAAGATGCTGCAAGGAGCCCTCATCCCTTGCAGCCTGAGCACAGGTGCCTATAAACACAAGGCTGATTGTCATCATTGCCATCCCCAGTATACTTTGAGAATACAAAAGAATGTAAGGTCACTCTCCTTTGACTGGGGTGATGAGGACATGCATTGTGAAATGGGGAACTGTTAGAACTGGGAGCCATTCGTAAGTGAAATAAGGGTAAGAGGGATATTATAAGCATTGATGCTAATTAGCATTTCTATAGCATTTTGCAGTTTGGGAAACATGTATTTTATTTTATCTCAGTCTCATAAAAGAGCTCTGAGGTTTTATTATCTCCAGTTTACAACTGAAGAGATGGGGAGTCAAATAGATTATCTGATTTTCCCAATGCCATACAGCTCCTTGGTGGTGGAGTTGGGGTTTGAGTCCAGGTCTCCTGACTCTGAATCTCCAGGTGCTTCCCTCTGGTCTCTTGAGTGAAATAACTGGTACTAGCAAGAAAGAGAAGAGTATGTCGGCAAAAGAGAAACCTGGAATAGTTGCCAATTGTCCCTAGGTTCAGATCACATACTTCTAGGGCATCAGAGCTAGAAGGAACATGAGATCAGTGCATCCTCTATTTGACTAATGAAAACATTGATGTGCTTGTGAGGGACTTCGAGAGGCCAATGTGGTGCTGGAAGCAGCTCAATGGAGAGGGTAGACAGTTCCCCTTGGATGCTCATGGGTGGTCTTCTGGGGATTGATTAGTTGCTGGTAAGGAAGGAGCTCATTTTGGGGAAAGTAGGTACATAGATTCATAGAGGGAAAACCTGTGTTCAGAAGCAGGCAGTTTTTCTGCAATATTTTCTTGGGAAACACAAATAAAAGGGCCGTAGTTTAGTATTCAGATGTGGTTCTGGTTGTGCAAGGATAAGGAGAAAAGGCAGAGGCAGGGTGAGAAGGAAGGAAAATGAGTGAGTGATTTGAAAGAAAGTCAGTGAGAAGTCTGTGAAAGGTACATACTTAGGGTCTGTAAGGCAGTAATTTGAAATCCGGGATACTTAGTATATATATAGGAAGACTTCGTAGTAGTTCTCTGACTGGAAGAGGACTGGGCTGCCTTTGGTGTGTGTGAACTTCCATCATGGGGGCAGTGGTTACTACATGCTATTTCTAAGAATTACACTTGTGGGGTGATTTCTACTTTGGGTAGGAGGTTATTCTAGGCAGAGCTAGTGTGGATCAGCATCATCAGCACCACCTGGGATCTTGCAGATTTGGGGACTCCTACCCTAGACTTACTGAATCAGAATCTCCAGTGGGTGCAGTTCAAGAATGTGTGTTTTAACAAGATCTCCAGTCATTGGTCTGCATGTTCAATGTTTGGAAGCATTGCTCTAGTGCACAGGCTCTCCAAGATCCTCCTTTGGGTTCTCGGCTTATGTGATTAACGTGCCATTCACCAAACATTTATTGAATTTCACTTATGTAGGCACAGCACAAAGCCAACCCTAGCATGGATCCTACCTCTCCAGGAACTTGCATTCTAGTTGAGGAGACAGGATTGTTTACAAGTAACTATTAGGTTGATGCAAAAGTAATTGAAGTTTTGCTATTACTTTCAGTGGCAATTTCAATGGCAAAAACCATGCTTACTTTTGCACCAACAGTATAAAGACAGTGTTAAAGGCTAGTACAGGAGGCGCAGAGAATGCCTGTGAAAGTGGAGGGTGGACGTTTTCATAGGTGTGTGCAGGGGCAGGTGGAATGCACGGTAGGGGGAATCATTACTTCCGTGCAGGACTCTTGAGTAATTTAAATCTGTGGTTTGCTGCTGTGCAAGCCCAGAGGCCTGTCTACAACTTGTTTAGCCTCCCCCAGCCCTTGACTGGGTCCACTTTATTGGCCTGATAAGTAGTTTAAAAATTGGCAGAGTTATGAAGGTGACTCGTGGAAGGATATACTCAGCATCTCCTTTTGGATCTCCTCACACCTGCACTGCTTCTTCTTAAATGCCTGAATATCCACCACTTTGTAAAAGAAAAAAATTGATTTGTCACTGAATTTCCATGCCTCAGCCTGAGAGAAATGTAAATGTTGTACTGGCCTTTAGTACTCTGCCTTCAAGCCTAGATTTAGAGCTGATCATTATACTTTTAGAGTAGGCTAGGTATGAAAATAGCAGCAGGTTGAAGAGTCAGAGGAAGCTGTTTGCTCTCATCTGCTGGTTTGGTCAGGGTGGAAGTACGAATATTAATACAGTCCACTTAAACAATAAAATAGCTCCCAGGGAAGAGGAACTATAAACTTTAGTAAATATCAGAGATGTTAAATGCTAAAAATAAAAGCTCTCTGCAGTTGTTTGGCTCTTTAAAGAGATTGTTTATTGGTCAAGAGTGCTAGTCTGTTTGGTCATGTTTTGCTAGCTTTTTAAAATGCATGTATGTAAATGAATTAGAATATAACTTAATTAAGCAGGGCAGGGTTTCTAGAATGTGAAAATAGTAACCTGGCTAGTTAATTTAATTAAGTTCTTGGTCATTTTCTTTTAGAAACAAGTTTCATTTTGGGAGGTCACAGCGTCCTGGCTCCTGTGCTTCTGAGCTGTACCTTGACTCCATCTTCTCCTCTCTGTCATCCTTTTCTCTGGCTCTGTCACTTGCATTTGCCCCCTGACTTGTCACCCTGACTTCATTTCCTCTCTCCCAGCTGTTTACTGTGCTATCACAGTGGTCTTTCAGAAATCCCAAACTCTGCTGTTGAACTGGGTTCTAAAAAACCTTCAGAGACTTCATGTTGTCCATAGGATACACTGTTTTCTAAACTCCTTAGTGTGCCATATTAGGCTCTCTACAATCTGGCTCTAAAATACAATTTTTTTTTTTTTCGAGAAGGAGTCTCACTCTGTCACCCAGGCTGGAGTGCAGTGGCGCGATCTCCGCTCACTGCAAGCTCCACCTCCCAAGTTCATACCATTCTCCTGCCTCAGCCTCCCAAGTTCACACCATTCTCCTGCCTCAGCCTCCCAAGTAGCTGGGACTACAGGCGCCCGCCACCACGCCCAGCTAATTTTTTGTATTTTTAGTAGAGATGGGGTTTCATCATGCTAACCAGGATGGTCTTGATCTCCTGACCTCGTGATCCGCTCACCTCAGCTTCCCAAAGTGCTGGGATTACAGGCATGAGCCACCACACCCAGCCTCTAAAATACTATTATAGCCTAATTTTCAGGCTTACTTTTTCTTGTGGTCCAGGCCACAGGACTATCTGCTATTCTCAGTACAAATAAAATATAACCAGTAGCCACCCTGTAGTGGTAGGGACAATTCAGGTGCCTCGACAAGCATTGTCTGATTACACTATTCAATACAGGATCAAAGAGTTTTGTCATTTGCCCAAGGTCATGTACCTTGTGTTAGAGCTGAGATTCATGTTCAGTATTTTGATATTGTGACTCAGTTTCCTGCTTTCATGTCTCTGTGCTTTCCTTGTATGTTTTCTTTCTTTTTTTCTTTTTGAGGCAGGGTCTTGCTCTGTCACCCAGGCTGGAGTACAATGGCACAATCACAACTCACTGCAGCCTCAACCTCCCAGGCTCAAGTGATCCTCTCACCTCAGCCTTCCCAGTAGCTGGGACTACAGGTGCACACCACCATGCCCGGCTAATTTTTGTACTTTTTGTAGAGACAGGGTTTCACCATGTTGCCCACACTAGTCTCAAACTCGTCAGCTCAAGCTTTCTGCCTGCCTCAGCCTCCCACAGTGTTGGGATTACAGGCGTGAGCCATTGTGCCTGCCTGGCCTCCTTATGTTTTCAATGCCTAGACTGTCTCCTACCCTTTTTGTTCACAGACTTGGAAATGTATAGGTGTTAGGTATTCCTAACAATGTGCGTCCATAGGTCATCGGGCCTATCTCAATGTAGCCTGATAGTGTAAATACTAGTACTACTACTACCTAGTGCTAGTACTAAGAGCTGATCCCGGATTTTTCTTCATTTCTCCTCCAAATAATAGGCAGTTTATAAGTATTATGGAATGAATGCATGGATGGATGAAAGGATGACTGGATAGATGGATGGTCAGTCCCAGTGGTTGGGTCCGTTTGTGATTTGACCAAGTTCAAGGCTGTAGAATTGCTATGTGGAAAGAATGCATATTATTTCAGTTATATCAAATAGCACCTAGGGACGGCCTGACTGACAGGGAACAAATTGTCAGCCCCTCATTTGGATCCAAGTGGAAATTCATCTGAAGAATTTGGAATGGGCCTATTCATGGGAAATTGCTTATTTTATTTTATAAGAGTTTATTTTCTGATTTGTGGCTATATTCGTTGGCTAGGGGCCACTGTAACGAAGACCAGGTGACTTAAACAATAGAAATGTATTTTCTCTCAGCTCTGGAGGCTAGAAGGCTGAGATCAAGGTGTTGGGAGGTTTGGTTTCTTCTGAGGCCAATGTCTTTGGCTTGCAGATGGCTACCTTGCTGTGTCCTTACACGGTCTTCCCTCTAGGTGCACACATCCGTGCAGATTTCGTCTTCCTTTAAAGACAGCCACCATATTGTATTAGAGCCCACCATAAAGACCTCATTTTAACTTAATTACCTCTTTAAAGACCGTCTCTCCAAATACGGTTTCATTCTGAGGTACTGGGGGGTTAGGACTTCAATCTACAAATTTTGAGGATACCCCATTCACCTCTACCCAACCCATCCTCTCTGCCTTTTCCCCTTGTTTTCTTTCTTCTGGCAATTTTGTTTCACCCAAGGGCAGTCATGAAGAGAAGTAAAGATAGAGGAAAAGGAAATTTATTTTGGGTGCAGTTCAGGAGGTGTAGCTGGGGTTGGGGACAGGCAGTGGCTGAAGCTATTGGTGGAAATGAGATTTTGATATTGCCTATAGATTAGTATTGTCCTGGCACATTCTGTGCTGGTTTCCTGGACAGCCGAAAGCTGGCTGTGTGTGTTGGAGGGCCCAGGGAATATCTGTTCTGTTAGTAAGTGAGGGGGAAATTGATAATCCTGCAGCCGGCCTTGAGAAGTAAGGACTCTATCTTTGTCTGTCAGCTCTTCCTCCCAGAAGTAGCTCAGAGACTTACTGAGCACGCCTAGGGTAGAGGCCAGGATAGTTGAGTTTTGGATGCTCTGCCTTGGCTAACACCCTGCCTGGCATCTAGCAGATGCTTATGAAATGTTTGTCAAATTGAATTACTTGATTTACTTGACTCAAATATTTTATTCTTCTCCAAACCTTTTGTGAGGAGATTTTTCTCCACCTTTGTTAATTCCCACCCTTCTCTCCAGTTCTCAGTTGTGGCTTATGTCTTTTCTTTCTATTCTCTTTGTAATTATCAGGTAATTTATTAAATGGAGACAAGCTTAACTAGACATTAAATAATTGCAGGTGTGCAGCTGAACTGAGCCGCTGTCCTTTAACTAGGAAATCACAGCTGCTTGCATTGTATTGTGTGATAAGATTACACTTCACCTCATTTGGTTACACGATATCTTGCTTATTGTAAGGTAAAAGAATGTTGAAGCTTCTTCTCTAAGCAATACACAAAGGCTGGTATGTTCCCAGGAAACCAACATAAAAAGTACTTGGAGGTCAGGTCTGGAGCCTTTGCAACCTCTGATGCTTTTCTTTTCTTGGAATTTTTCATTTCCTTTGCCTTTTTCTGTATAGAGAACACCTGAATTACTCCTTAACTTGAGACCTGTTTCTCATTTTAAAATTTTCTTTTGGTCACCTTAACTGTAAAAGCAAGATTTTTCTGTTTCCTTCTAAAAGATTAGCAGTGGGTCCATTGGTTAGCTCTTTCTTTGCTTTCATTATCAGACCTCATCTGCATACTTTTTATACAAATTTGCCCCATTGGTAAGAATTGTAGCTTTTATGAATGTAAATTTTAGTCATAGGTTAAATTGTGATGTCACCAGTTTGTTTTCTTTGGCTAGTTTCATAATTTGTGACTATTGCTAGAGGTAGACACTAGTTAATATAGCAAGTAATATAGCTCATTGCGGAACTCAGAGTATGCTGCTAATAAAGGATTGCTTGATTGCTTGATTGCTTGATTGCTTGAAGGGTATTCAGGTATAAGAAATATTCATCTTTCAATTGCTGTCCAATTTTTTTTTTTTTTCTTTTGAGACGGAGTCTTACTCTGTCGCCCAGGCTGGAGTGCAGTGGCGCAATCTCGGCTCACCGCAAGCTCCGCCTCCCTGGTTCACACCATTCTCTTGCCTCAGCCTCCCAAGTAGCTGGGACTACAGGCGCCCACCACCACGCCCGGCTAATTTTTTGTATTTTTAGTAGAGATGGGGTTTCACCATGTTAGCCAGGACAAAATTTTTATTAAAAAAAAAAGTCGTGCTGCCACTTGCCAGCTGTGCAACTTTGGGCATGCCACTGAAATATCTTAATCATTAGATATATCATCTAGGTAGTTGTGAGGGTTAAATAAATTGAACAAATATTTGAATCAACAATCTTTTGTGCCTTGCTGGATGCTAGGGATATATTTGTGAACAAAGCAGAATAAATTCCTATCCTTCATATATGTTAATCCTGCAATCTGGTTTTGACTGCCAACTGGATGGAGTCCAATTGGTGGGAGAACGTGATAGCTACCATTTATGAAAAACTTTTTTAACTGAAATATGTGCCTAATAACACTAACTTTCTTTATTAGGGACATTTTAACCCCATTTGGGCTTTGCAGAGTAGGTCTTAGAGAAAGCCCTTCTCCATACTTGTTCGTTCAGTCACGTATCACGTACAGCCATCCATTTTATGGTTTTGGCTGTTGTAAATAAAATGGCTACAGCCTGTGCATCTGGAGTTGTGGTGACTCTTAGTCTTGGGATGCTTGCCTCTTCCTCTGGGTCATTGCTTTATAGGCTGTCTCTGAGGTTCCAGAAGGGGCTCAGAGAATGAGCTCCAACTGACATGTTTGAGCCTTTGAATCTCTTCATGAAAGCTGGGTTTGTTCAAGTAAAATCTGAATGGCTCAGAGAGGACACTACGGTGTTTAGCTTACCAAGCCCAGTCTGATATCACTGGTTTGTTATCTACAGAAACACACACAGGAAAAATATTCTAGAGCATCATATTACTCAGCTCCTCTAAATTCTTTTTTCATGGATGATCGAAAGAAAAACCTTTTTGAGTCTCTCTCTTCTTTTTTGTGGATGACTAATAGAAAGAAAAAGACATTGGTAACTTTCAGAAGCATTGTGATAGCATTCTGATGGTGGGATTATGATGTTCAGACATGGGAGGGTATTAGCAACCAAACATCATTTCCTTTAGGGGACAGGAGGTAGTGGTCATCTGTGAGTCTAGAGCTGTCTTCGAGGGAAATGAGCAGTGGCTCTTGCAAGGACACAGAGATGTCAGGCACCTCTCTCATGCATGCAAGTGCTACATATTATGTCCACAGTATCTGGAGTATTTAACCAGGAATAACACGTAGTCTTTATTATTGGAAGAAATAAATTAGGTCAGAGTTAGCATGCCATCATGTGATGCCAGTTTGTATTCTTTATTTTCTGTACTTGCTTCTAGAGAGGAGGTAAATACTATGAGATAATGAAGAAAGACATGTTTTTGTGACTTTTCTGATTTAGGACACTTTATGTTGTGGAGGTTTTTTGAAGGATGTGGAATTTGGTTGCTTATTGAGAACCTCTTGAGAAAATCAGATTATCTCTGATACACAACTAGTCCTACATTGAGTTTTTTCCATATATTGCTGTAGAGACATGAACATTTATTTTTATTGAAGCTGAGAGAGGGGTGTTACATGGTTGTTTATCAGCTCTGCCAAAAGTAGCTCAGACATCCCTGATGACTCAGCTGATGCCCTTGCTGCCTGATTGGGTGCTTGTGTACTAAGGACTTGTTTCCTTGTTGAGGGCTAGGAATATGTCACAAAGCCCCATTGCTGTGGGGATTGTTGCAATGAGCAGACTTAGCAGAACTGCACAAGGCTGGCTAGAGGCCAGGTTTAGACTACCTTGGAAGAATTGGCTTAAGGGCAGAGGAGAGGTTTAGAAAACTCCTTTCTTCCTCTTTGGTGGCATTAATCTTTGTGAAACCAGACTCAGACTCCTTTTGCACCTTTCCCAGGAATGGGGTAGCATAGCTCTTCTTCCTGTATGAATCACAGGAAGGGACTTTGTATGAGTGCTGTGTGTTCATTGTAAACCGCTGATGCTGCTATCTAGGTGGAGTTAAAGTTGATACCAGCAGAATAAGTTAGCCTGAGCAGGAGGGTCGAGTTCTAAAGTACAGCCAGAAATTTTCACTTCATGGTGTTTCTACTGTAACTTCTCACCCTCAGTGTTGAAAAAGGCACACCTGGCCATTTGCATAGTTTGGATACGTTTTAACCCATAAGAGTGCTGTCCTTAAAGATGATGAATAGAGACATTTCTAGCTCTTTGGAAATAAGCACATTTCTGAAACCACCCGTCTGAGTGCACACTTGTGCAGATAAACAGGTACTTTTGTTTATGCTCTGACTCAAGTGGAAAGGGCAAAATAAAAGATTTTCCTTCTCCTGAATCTTTTCATTGTGAGGATTTTGTCCTTTAAATAAAATAAACCAGAACTGTAAACTTTATTATGGGAGGAGTGTGGAGGAGTTAGGAATGAGGCAAAATGCCCTCCCTATTTCTCAGATAACTCTTGCTACCTTCTGAGCAGTGTCTATTTAACAGATTTAATGCATTGCCTCAATAGCATCACACGAAACATGTCACTCCCCTTTTTAGTTTCTTCCCTTTAAAAATTTTCTTAAAAATGCCAGAACCTTACCAAGTCACTGAAATAAATTAATCCAAGTGTGAAATGATCTTTGAAGTGACTTAACGCAAATGATTCTGACTTTACTACTTGAGAGACTCTTTTTTGAAGGCCAGCCCTTTAAATTGCGGGAAGATCATTTTCTAGCTCCCTATTGTCAAAAAACAAAGCAAAATCAAATTAAATAAGTCCCTTAATTCCTATAAGTAATTTTAAAATTATCTCTTTATATACTTGTGTGCAGCTTGCAACTGAATATCATTGTGAGAGCTACAGTTTGTCAGGATTTAGATCTTAATTAGCTCATGAGATTGCATCCTTTTGAAGCTGTATACCATAGGTTGTTGGCTAGTTTTCCAAAAGCAATTAAAATGCCCACTGTTATAATTTAGCCTGTTACTGGTTGTATGTTCTAGTTATAAAATATATTTGGCAATTAAGGAAACTGAGATTGAGGCTTTTGGCTTGGCTCTTTGAGATGCAGTAGACTGGCTTCCACCTTGATCTGTTAGGATGACTGGTGCGGATGCCTGGATGATGGGACATGTCTTAGTCCTTGAGTACCTATCTTTATGAGTAAGAGCAACCACAGGTTTTTACAAGAAAGCTAAAGTTAGAGAATGTTACTTATGTCCTCACATATGCCAATTCTGTCCTACTTGGTATACAGGAATCAAAACCTAAACTTCTAAGTTGCAGTCTCTTAGCTGAGAAGTCCTTTTTAAAGAAGCATTCCCTTATCTTTAAGAAGATGGCTCGACTCTGACTGTGAACATCTAATCTGTTAAACTAACACCTCCATTGCGCCATTTAAATTTCTGTCTGGTTGTTGAAAAGAAGGTGTGGGAGAAATGTTGCAGGTACATGTGGTTAATGTCTGTTTCTGAACTGTACTGCATTTAGGAGTTAAGCTGTGCGCCCGCCATCTTGGAGACAGATTTGTCTGAACTGGCCTGTGGAGGAAGATCTCATTGTCAGGGCTGGTCTCAATGGCAGATAACAGTTCTTAGTGCTGTGCTTTGCGTGTTGTGTCTTTTATTCTTCTTTTCCTCCTGCTCACCCTTAGGAATGTTTCCTTTTTGTGCCTTAACACCAGAACCATATGGTGGCTGAGACCATGGGACAAATGAGTCACTTAGTGGGCAGATAGAAATCAGTATTTAAAGTATGATTGAGGTTTTTGTGTTTATTTTGAATTTAGTACATAGGGAAGAAAACAGCACTTGGCTTATGTGGTTCTATCCCATTGCTTTGCCTGTTTGTGCCCCCATGCAATTAACGTGAAAATGATAGTTTAAGAATGAGCTCATTAACATTTAGAACTGGGTAGGAACAGGGCTTCACAGGATGATAAAATCAGAGAAAAAGAGAAAAGAGCAGGTGTTTTGTAAATACTATGTAGTTTTGAGAAATAGTAGAAAGGTTGGGTCTTATTTTAAATTTCCTTTTTTCCAGAGTCCCTTTAAAGTTGTGATTAATGATATACATTATTTTCTTTATTGGGCAAAATATTAGAATTATTAGAGATTACATTTTTCTTGGGAAAACCACTGTGGTTCTCTGGACATTTCTATGTTAACTGTATAATATATTAGTATAGAATAAATTCACAGGCTTGTGGGTCTGAGGACATTTGCTTGTTTCCTTTAAATCAATTTATACAAGCACTTCCTATGCTTCCTTCCTAACAAATTTTCCATAATTTATTTCTGGCCTCGTAAAAATAGAGGGAAAATAACCAATCAAATTATTAGCTCGATTCCTTACATGAGTTCTTCAATTTTTCCTAGGTACCAATTAAAATAAAACCAGTCTTTGTAACAAAGATTATTGGTTCTGAGGAAATGACTATCCACAAAGTGTACATTTGTGTGTAATATGCGGTATGCATTATGTGTGGTATTTTACAGTTAAAATACAACATAATTACCATAAAATAATATATATGAAATGAGTTGTAACAATAAGATAAAATTGACTTTTAAAAATAAACAACCAAGAATAAACACAGCAGAATTCCTAATCAGCCTTACTCATAGGTCAAATTTAGCTTTGATGTCCTTTCCTCCATAAGCCATATTTAGGTATCAATTCAGTATAATACCCCTTCTTTGTGCTCCCATATCGCACTTCATCCTTCCCTCATCATGGCACTTAATGTGCTGTGTTGCTTATTTGGCTGATTCCTTCATTTGGCTATAAACTATTAGGATATGAGCAGATATGATGACTTTTTTCCCTTTGTCCTCTGAATTCTTTTTTTAAAAATTGAAGTAAAATTGACATGTAATAAACCTTGGATATTTAGTATACAATGTGTTAAGTTTTAACTTAGTGTTATCCATGAAAGCATCTCACAGTGAGAATCATGAACACATTCCCCAAAGTTTCTTCATGCTCCTTTGGAATACTTACTTCTACTTCTCTTCTTTCCTTGTCTTGAGACAACCATTGATCTGGTTTCTATCATTATAGATTAATTGACACTTCCAACAATTACGTGTAAATGAATCTCATATAGTGTGTACTGTTTTCTTTTCCTTGGCTTCTTTCACTTAACATAATTAAGATTCATCTACGTTGTAGTGTATATTCATAATTTCCTTTTTATTGCTGAGTGGTATTCCATTGTATGGATACATCAAAGTTTATCTATTTTTATATTGCTGAGCATTTGAGTAATACCAGCTTTTTGCTGTTATAAATAAAGCTGCTATGAATACTAAGAATACAAGTCTTCGTATGGATATCTACTTTTGTTTCTCTTGGGTGAATATGTAGGGTGGAATGGCTGGGTAAATGGGCAGGTGTATGTTTAACTTTATATGAAACTGCCACAGTTTTCTCAAGTGTTAGTACCATTTTACATTCCCACTAGCAGTGTATGAGAGTTCTAGTTCCTTCACATTTGTGCCAACACTTGATATGGTTGATATTGGTAAGATTTTAGCCATTGTAATAGGCATGTAGTAAAATCTCATTGTGGTTTAAATTTCCCTTTCCCTAATGACTAGATATTGAGCATCTTTTCATGCTTTTGCTGTCCATATATCTTCTTTTGAAAACCATCTGTTCAAATCTTTTGCCCATGAAAAAAACCTTAGTTGTCTGTTTTCTTATTGAGTTTCAAGAGCTTTTGTTTGTTTTTATTGACACATGATTATATGTATTTACAGAGGACTGTGTGATGTTTCAATATATGTGTGCATTGTGTAAAAATTAAATCAGGGTATTTAGCATATCTACCACCTCATACATTTATCGTTTGTGACAACATTGAAAATTCTCTGATTTTGAATACTAAAATATACAACTCATCATTGGTATCAAATTTTGAAACATACAATCCAATATCATTAACTATAGTTACCCTACAGTGCAAGAGAACACCAGAAATTATTCCTCCTATCTATCTGTAATCTTGTACCTGTTGACCAATCTCTCTTATGTTTCCCTGCTTTCCCTTCCCAGCCTCAGTAACGACTATTCTGCTTTCAAGAGGTTTTTTTTTTTTGAGACGGAGCGTTGCTCTTCTTGCCCAGGCTGGAGTGCAGTGGTGCAATCTCGGTTCACTGAAATCTCTGCCTCCCAGGTTCGAGAGATCCTCCTGTCTCAGCCTCCTGACTAGCTGGGATTACAGGTATGTGCCACCATGCCCAGCTAATTTTTGTATTTTTAGTAGAGATGGGGTTTCATCATGTTGTGTAAGCTGGTCTTGAACTCCTGACCTCAGGTGATCCACATGCCTCGCCCTCACAAAGTGCTGGGATTACAAGCGTGAACCACCGTGCCCGGCCTCAAGAGTTCTTTATGTGTTCTTAATTGAAGTGTTTTATTAAATGTATGATTTGCAGATGATACTCTTCCAGCCTGTGGTTTGTATTTTCATTGACTTAACGGTGTCTTTTGAATAATAGAGGTTTTAAATTTTGATGAAGTCCTAATACCAGTTTGTTCTTTTATGGGCTGTGCTTTTGGTCTCATAACTAAGAAATCTTTGCCAATTTAGGGTTACAAAGTTTCTTCTAGAAGTTTTGTCATGTTAGGTTTTACATTTAGGTCTATGATTCATTTTGAATTAATTTTTGTATATGGATTGAAATTTTTTTTTTTTGAAATGGGGTTTTGCTCTGCTACCAAGTCTGGAGTGTGCAGTGGTATGATCACAGCTCACTGCAGCCTTGACCTCCTGGGTTCAAGTGATCCTCCCACATCATCCCCTCAAGCTGTAGCTGGGACTACAGGCATGCACCAACACACCCAGCCAATTGTGCGTGCGTGTGTGTGTGTGTGTGTGTGTGTACAGACCAAGTCTCCCTATGTTGCCTGGGCTGGTCTCAAACTCGTAGTCTCAATCGATCCTCCTGCCTCAGCCTCCCAAAGTATTGAGATTACAGGTATGAGCCACTACACCCAGTCTAAATTTTTTTTCATATAGATATCTAGTTATGTCAGCATCATTTGTTGAAAAGACTGTCCTTTTCCATTGAATTGCCTTTCTGCCTTTGTCAAAAATTAGTTGTCTATATATGTGTGATCTATGTAAAAATTCCTTATTCTGTTCCATTGGTCAGTGTGTCTGTCCCTTCCCAAATACCCCACAGTTTTGATTACTGAAGCTTTATATTAAATCCTAAAATTGAACAGTGTGAGACTTTCAACTTTGCTGTTTTTCATCCTTCTTTTAACTCTTCTACTGGTTCCTTTACCTTTCCATAGAAATTTTAGAATCGGCTTTTCTGTATCCACAAAAATGTCCTTCTGGGATCCTGATTGAAATTAAATTAAATTTATATACCAGTTTGGGGAGAATTGTTTATTATGTTGAGTCTTCTAATTCACAGTCATTCTCCATTTATTTTGGTCTTTCTGTAAATTTTTTGGCAGTATTCTTGTAGTCAGTATTCAGCATACTTTATATATATGTATATTATATTTACTCTTTTTATGTAACTTTAATTCAAAAGGTACATAGACTCTCCCTTAGTGCTGTTCTTAAGACATGTTTATATGACATCTTTCCATTAGTATCTTTGGTCGTGTTCCTGCAGTATCCTCAGTTGTGCTCACCATTGCTTAACTCACCTTTGCAGCCAAGTTTCATTTTGAGTCAAATTTACCAGAGGAGGTCATTTACCACCTGAGAAATCCCTCACTTAGTTTTAACATAAATAAATAACTTTAAAACAATTGATACAGCTCCTTCTTTGGCTTATATAATTTTCTTCAGGCATAAGCAAAAAAAAAAAAAAAAAAAGGGAAAAGTGATTTCAAACATGTTCAGAGTAACTGTAATCCGGCTATGGTTGAAAGAATAATTTTGAGTGGTTAAAGAGCTGACTGACCATGTTGGTGGCTCTTGAAACACTATCAGCTTTTCTTAACCAGAAGGCAATCAAGGACATACTTGAGATCGGGAACAGATATTTCATAGGCCACTGGAGTGCTGCAGTGGAAGGATTCCCTCCAGATCCTTGGTTCACAGACAGGGAAGGTGAAGCCTGAGGAGACTTGGTTACTTGATTTCCTTGGAGGATCATATGCTCAGTGAACTCTTCCTGAAAACTAGCCCTGTTCCCATCAGAAGCTGCAGAGACATAGTACTTCCCATTCAGCAGGTTACATGGAGTCAGGGTAGGCAGTCAAAATGGAGAGACGAGGGAGTGGTGTTGGGTAATGAGAGCAAGGGATGGTCATAGAACTCAGAGATGATAATGTGACCAGTAGGATCATTATGCAAATTTCCCAAGAGGCACAAATGTGGATGATGATTGCTTTCATAAGCTAGTGGAGTTAATTTCTGTCAGACACTATTCTAAGTGATTTTGTATATGAACTCATTTAATTTTCTCAACAACCTTGGAAGGTATAGGTACCGTAATTATTTCATTTTGTGAATGAGCAGAAATTAAGCACAGAGGTGCCAGAGATCTTTTCTCGTAGGTGATGAAGGTAGGAGAGGAACCCAGGCAGTCTGGCTCTAGAGCACAGACTCTTAACCACTGCACTGTCTGACTGATGGCAAAGAGCATGTCTATTAAGAAAGCCCATGGGGAAATGGTCGCCAAATCCCTTTCTAATTCTTGGGGACCCTGAGTTTCAGGATTTTTTTTGGTTTTAAAAATAAGGGAAACTCCTGTCAATGATAAGATTGACATTTTTTCATTTTTGAAGTTCTAAATGTAAAGCTCTTTGAAATGTATAGGTTTTCAGATACTCTGTGTGTGTGTGTTTGTATGTGTGTGTGTGTATAAGTTCAACTCCTTTAAAAGCCCCATCTCTGTCACAATCGCATTTTTTTTTCACGCCGCATTCCACCCTACTAACACTCAGAGCTTAGATTAGGGAGGTGACTAGGATACTGTTAATTAAAACTATATGACCTGATTAGACAAATTAAGAGAAATTTTCGATAGGGAAAAGAAGCAGGACAAGGACTGAACTTCTGAGAGATAGTAAAAAATCAAGGTGTTTTTCTTATTCTCAGTCACTTCACATTTTACTTCTGACCCTAGATGTGTGGTGGATTTTCCCCACACACCAAGCTGTTCTGCAGAAGACATCAATTAATTAGCTGAACTCATTCAATTTAATTTTGACTCTATGTACCAGGCATTCTGATACTGTCTGCCTGGAGATAGTGTCAGATCTCACAATCTCAGGGCTCAGTCCTACACAACTGCCCCCGACTTCAGACACCAATTGCAAGTTCCAGGTGATGTGTACTTCTGACCAACCAGCTATTAATCGGGGTTCTCATGACCCCCTCCTCAGGTTTGATTAATTTGCTGGAGTGACTCAGAGAACCTCGGGGGAAAAATTTGCTTATGTTTCCCCACTTATTATTAAGAATATTACAAAGGATACAGATATGAACAGCCAAATGGAAGAGATGCATAGGGCGAGATAGGAGAGAAGGGGAGTGAGTGGACTTCTATGCCTTCCATGGACTTGTCACCCTTCTGGAAACTGCACGTGTTTAGCTCTTGTGAAGCTCATTTAAACCCTGTCCTTTTGGGTTTTTATGGAAAATTTATTACAGAGGCAGGATTGATTACATCATTGGCCATTAGTGACTGATTCAACCTTTAGCCTCCTCTCTTATTTGTTTTAAATGTTTGTTTCCAAAGTTTTTTTTTCTCCCCTTTGAGGAGGACAGATTCAGGTTTACATCAAAATGGAATTAAATGTGCCTTTGATTTGGAATGGGGCAACAAGAGCCGCCTGCATGGCAGTGTGTATTTATTTATATGGGGTTAGGTAAAAGCACTTTTAAAATAAGCAAGTATTAGAGATCAGAGGTTATGGAGCAGCTGCTGGCTCTGGCTGACAAAGCATTCCTGGTGGCATTTGCCACCAGCTCTCTGGGTGTGGGCATTAGAGAGTGTGAGAGTTGGCCTGATGGCCTTTGTGTTTGTGGCCCTGTGTGGAAACTTTATAGCATTTCAGCTGTTCTAATCTGTGCAGGCACAGAGCCATGGCTGACCATAACTCTTAGGGGAAATGAGGACAGAAAAGTTGAACAGCACTCTGCTTTGTAGAGTATGGAGACCAGAATGAAGGGTGCAGAATGAAAGGAAAAACAATTTTTTTGATGTATCTTGCTTCAGGGTTTCTATTGTTTGGGAAACTATTCCTATAGAAATGACATTTGTGCTTTGTGAAGGGGGTGGAGGTAGATTTTCTGGAGTGTAATTTTCTGGAGTGATTCCTTATTGAAGGGGGAAAACAAATGATTGGAAAGGCTGTCACTCTGTCTCTGTCATGCATCCCTACACCCCCAATATATGCAGTGTCCTTGTTTTTGTTAAATACAGAAGCTATACAGAGGGCAGTTAGAGTTCATCCACCATTTTACTCATTGGATGAGATTATTAAGGGCAAAGGCCATTTATTGCTTAGCACGAGAATCTTACTGTCCCGGCCAGCAAAGGAGGCCAAAGATTTCATCTGAACTTCACCGCTTCAATTCAAGCCACCAAAGATTTATTGAGAGTCTACTATGTACCAGGCATAACATATGGCATATAAAGGTTAATTTTAACAATTATGTTGCCGTTTATGTTGTTGGTCTGGATGGAAACCCTGTCTTCTACTAATCCTTACTTTTCCTGTAATACAAAGGTTATCATTGATGAAACTTATATTACAGATTATTATTTTAAGCTATTTAGCAAATATTAGACATTTTCTTAGAGAATGGGCATATCAGAAATTTTGGTGGATGTGTTAGTTTCCATTTGCTGCAATAATAAATTACCACAAATGTAGTGACTTAAAAACAACACAAACTTTTATCTTACATTTTTGTAGGCTAGAAGTCCAACATGGATCTCACTGGGCTAAAATCAAGGTGTCAGTGGGGCTGTGTTCCTCGTGGAGGCTCTAGGACAGATTCTATGACCTCGTCTTTTCCAGCATGTGGAGGCTTCCCTGCACTCCTAGGTGTATGGCTCTTCCCTTCGTCTTCAAAGCCAGCAACAGCAGATTGAGTCCTTCTTAAAATGCCATCTCTTTGTTTCTCTTTTCCATAGTTACATCTTCCTCTTCTACTTTTAAGAACGCTTGATTACATTGGGCCCACCCTGACAATCCAGGATAATCCCCTTATTTTAAGATCTGCTGATTAGCATCCTTAATTCCATCTCCAACCTTAATTCCCCTTTGCTGTGTGTAGTAACATATTCACAGGTTCCAGGAATTAAGTGGACATGGACATCTTTGGGGAGCCATTATTTCTACCTATTACAGTAGGGTGGACTTTCCCCAAACTTTGTTCTTTCCCCACTCAAGTGAAATTGTATAGTGCCCTCTATTAATTCTTTGCAAAATAAATTGTTACCTATGAATGTGTCTTGTGTGAGTGGTGGGAGGTTTATCACTGCTTAAAGCCTCACTCTTCTGCATTATGACAAAACCCCAGCCACTTGAGCACTTAATGATTAGTTTTGTACAATCCCAGTGTTCAAGGAAGCTAGAGATCCTCTTGGCCTGCCCGCCCTGCGGGGGTTTTGCAGACACATTGTTACATCTCTTCAAAATGGCTGTCCCACCTTTGCTTACATGGAATGGCCTGCCTTGTCAAATAAACCTTCTTTGAACTTGGAGGATCATATGCTCCTAAATGAGTTCTGTTTTTGTTAGATAGTTCCTGCTTTAATTTGGGGGAAAATATTTCTCTTTGTGGGTTTGTAGAACCTATTGGTTCTTGTTTTACCCTCTTGGGTCATATTGAATAAATCTAATTTCCACTTTCACACTTGAAGCCCTTGAGAATTTTTTTAAAGACAGTTCTCATATCTCCCAAGTATCAGACTTAAAAATCTCAATTTCTTCAACTGGGTCTCACATAAAACTGTCTTGAGACTTCTCTCCATCCTGTTCCTTCTCCTGAGTATGATACAACATGAAGAAGGGGAGGCTGAAGGAAGATTTAATAGGAGGCTTTAAATGCTGGGGGAATTGTCATACAGAAAAAGCTGGTAAGGTCTTTACCTTTACCATGGAAACAAGAAATCACAGGCTCATATTGTGGCTAAGGAGATTGAATTATCAGGAAACCTGTCTTAACCTTATGGATTTGGTGTCAGGAAACCTGTCTTAACCTTGTGGATCGTGCAATGGACTGCCTGCTATGGGAAGTTGAGGGATCTTTTGCCTTAGTGTAAGACAAGTCTTCAAGCTCAGAATTTGTATATTTTGTATAAGAGACGTTGCTTTTAGTTAAATGTTTTGCTTAAAGTATTCTTGTCATTGCTTGTCATCTATGCCTGATGCCTGAATTTCCCTCTTGCGTTGGTTCATTGGATGTAAGGCATCATCATGACTGCTGTTAATCATAGGGGGAAGGAATATGGTTCAGGGCTTTATGAAGGAAGGGAAACAGTGGCATAGCACAGGATAATTAATAGCAAGTGGAGTGACAGTTTGATTCCCTGGTAGGGACCCTGGCATTGTTGAAGGAAAAAAAAAATCACTTTATTCTTTCATAGAGAAAGGCAGCTGTAATTCTGGTTGGATGGAATCCAATTAAAAGGAACTGACATGCAAATTGATGATGAGACAGTGTGAGCATAGAAGTAGTCCAAGAAGAGTTTTGTAAGAAATGGCAGAGAGGAGTCTTAAGTAATTTGGCATGGTAATGTGTGGAAGAAAATGGAAAGCTGATGGGTTGGCTACCTGAACAATTATGTCTGGAATCTCAGCCAGCAGAGAACAGGAGACTGGTTGGTTTGGTAGAGTTGTTAACAAAACTTTCTGGTGTTTTGAGTTGAGGTCTACATTTTAGGAATTATAGTCTTTCATAATAGAATGAATATAAATCAACCCTTGAGGGTTATAGGCTTTCAAATTGGTGGTGGTTAAATATAATATTCTTAAGATTCTATGATGGGAGTCCCAGACTGGCTCCCGGAAGGAAGATCTCATTGTACGGGTGTACTTCACCTGACTTAATGATGTGTTCTCAAAGATTTGTGTGAGAATTGGCTCCTAAATTTAGGATGAAATAGGAGAGCTTGCCATTTCTAGTAATGCCATTATGAATCATTTTCTAAAGTAAAAAATCCTTTTATAACCACAGTCATGCTCAATTTATCTTTTAAGTAAATTCATAAGGCCACATATTAGATTTGCTTAAACCAAAGGTATTTTTCTTTGAAATGAAATAATTGTAGGGGCACGTAACAGTTAAGCTTTAGAGTAACGGAGGAAAAATTGGGTAAGATTTTATAAGTCAGTATATTGCTTTTTAGGGAGGAAATTCTGCCTAAGAAGTCAGACAGCTTCGGCCAGGCGCGGTGGCTCACGCTTGTAATCCCAGCACTTTGGGAGGCCGAGGCGGGCGGATCACGAGGTCAGGAGATTGAGACCACAGTGAAACCCTGTCTCTACTAAAAATACAAAAAATTAGCCGGGCGTGGTGGCGGGCGCCTGTAGTCCCAGCTACTCGGAGAGGCAGAGGCAGGAGAATGGCGTGAACCCGGGAGGCGGAGCTTGCAGTGAGCCGAGATTGCGCCACTGCACTCCAGCCTGGGCGACAGAGCAAGACTCCGTCTTAAAAAAAAAAAAAAAAAAAAAAGTCAGACAGCTTCTGCTGTTATTATGGGAAAAGGAGAAGGCTGCCCAACGTATTTCAGGGAGATTTACTAGGATCTCTTGGGAACTGCAGCAGAAATCACTACGAAATATTTTGAGGATAGAGGAAACAGGACAACAGCGTTTACTGTTTTATTCTGAAGAAAGCCAAAGAAGGTGAAATGGAGTTCATCTTGAGAAAGCGGTAAAAGATTGAGAAGCTAAGAAAAGACTTACACAGCAGCAACAAGAAGAAGAGACTGGAGTAGTGGGCAGAGTTTTCAGTTAGCAAGAGACCACCATCCAATTGTTATGCTGGTCAGCAGCAAGGAACATTAACGAAGATTAAGAATGACCAGGGTCAGTTTTTGTTCATCCAGGTTTGAGCAGGGTGTTGCTTATGATGCTACATGCAGTTTTGCCTCCCACAATCTCTCTCTGATCTTTCCCTCCCGATCTGCTCAAGTACTGCAGCAGCAATGCACTCTCTGCTGAAGGCTATCACATTTACTTTTCACTGTGCCTAGAATGCTCTTAGCCTGAAGCCTCCCTCCTTCACTCGATTCAAGTTGCTGCTAGAAGCTCCCTTATCAGAGAGACCTTTAGTGACCACTCTGTCTGAAGGAGGCAGACACTCTTCCCTTATTCTGCTTTTCTTCATAGCACTCATTATCACCTCACACATGGTTGTTTAATGTTTCCCCAATTTTCTCTGCTAGAAGTAAGTTCTTTGAGAGTTCAGCTTCAGTTTCTTTTGCCCATCAGTGTATTCCCAGTACCTAATTTATATAAAAATTTGTGGAATGGATTTTTAGGGTATCTCTTGCCTATCACAGTGAGAAGAGCTGAGAATGAAGAATACACGACTCAGTCCTTGTCCTGTGTTATGCAATATATTACATAGTTGTAATAAGTGTAACAGCCTGAGCACAGAGTGCTGTGAGCTTTGAGAAATAAGCTAGAGATGGTCATCACAGAACTGGATCTTGAATGATAAAGAGGAGTTTTGTTCTGTGGTGGAGACAAGGAATAATCTTCTAGGCTATCAAATCAGGGTGAGTGAAGTTGGAGAGATGTAGAAATGAGTTTTGTGTTTGGATGTCATTGAGTGATTTTGATGTGGCTGCTAGAGCACAGGTACATGGGAAAGCATGATAGAGGGGCCTGAGAGGTAGGATTGGGGAGGACA
Organism: Nomascus leucogenys; assembly: GCF_006542625.1. Taxonomy (NCBI): domain Eukaryota; kingdom Metazoa; phylum Chordata; class Mammalia; order Primates; family Hylobatidae; genus Nomascus; species Nomascus leucogenys. Next base: position 42,988,714 of record NC_044397.1, read on the forward strand.
TGTGAAACATATGTTGAGATCTGATTGGTAAAGTTATTGATAGGCGTTTGGACCTTGTCTTTTGGGAAGCAGGGAAGTAGCAATATCCAAAAGAGAGTGCTTAAGGGTGGATTGGAAGAGGGAAGGTTATAGAGGGGATAGAGAGCAAAGCAGGATGTGACTTTCCCAACCTAGAAATGCATGAGACAGTTTGGGATCCTCACAATGAAGGACAAAAAAAAAAATAAAAAGCAATTCTGTTTATGGATGTATAGCAATATATTGTGCATAGGTGGTGGCTATTAGAAGACTAGTAGTTTTTGGAACTGTTCCTTTTTTTTTTCTCAATAGTAGTTAAGCTGTGTCATTGGGATACAAAGGGAAGGAGAAGGCTATTTCCATTCTTAGAATAGAAAAATTGGAAAATGCCTTGGCAAATGGAGGTATTCTTATTCTACATTTTTTTTTTTTGAGACGAAGTCTCGCTTTGTCACCCAGGCTGGAGTGTAGTGGAGCCATGTCAGCTCACTGCAACCTCCGCCTTCTGGGCTCAAACGCTACCACACCCAGCTAATTTTTTTTATTTTTATTTTTTCAGAGATGGAAATTTGCTATGTTGCCCAGGCTGGTCTTGAACTCCTGAGCTCAAGTGATCTGCCCGCCTCGGCCCCCTCAAAGTGCTGGTATTACAAGTGTGCACCACTGTGCCTGGCCATACCTTATATGTTAAGCAGCTATGTGGCCTTGTGCGTTTCATTTAACTGTGTTTCATTTGTCCTTTCATGGAGATAGACTTTGTTGATGTCCTTTCATCGTTGATGTGCAGAACAAAGTATGCTGCTTGGGAAATTATAAACATACTGTCATTTGAAATATTGGGTAATATCAAGAGTCCTTTGCTTTAGTAGAAGTAGATCTGGAATTGCTTTTTTTTTTTTTTTCTTGGAATATGGTAACACCAAAGCATCTGAGCTACTCACACCCATTTCCAGAGGAAAACATGATCATTTCCAGGAGATGGCCTGCAGTTTTTAAAGCAGACAGTGGCTTTTTGCTGCTTGTTTTCTACATGTCAAAACACATCCCATTTCAGCAATTGTGAGCGCTACCATAGAACTGTTCAGAAGCAAGAGGGAGGATTGAATCATGTTGTACGTGCAGCTGCATATTAACCTGCAGGTCATAGCAGTACCTGATCCAAAGGGCTGTGTGACACTTTATCCCCGTTCTTACTGCCTTCATCATTCACAGCAGCCAGTATAGGACTCTCCCACTTTAGCCTTGATTATTTGGAGTAGCAGAATTGTGGTCTTGTGTATATATAGAATGTTATGTAGGCTACATGGTTCTTGGAGACCTTTTTAGGAAGTTTGAGCAACCTTACATATTGGAATTCTTTCCTCTTTTTGAGAAGGAGGAAAGAAATGTATGTTTTATAAGGATTGCTTTGAAATAGATCCATTTTGCAGGGTTTAACTCAAGCAAAGAACAGACTGGCTTAATGGTTAATATTAAGTTACTGGAGTTTGAATGCCTCGGTCCCAATTCGAGCTTCACCATTATTAGCTATGTGACCATTAGCCAGTTTCCTCATTTGTTATATGATGATAATTACAGGAAGATACTATATCTTCCCACAGAGTGGTCCTGAGGAATAAATGAGTAAATACATGTAAATCACTTAGACTAAGGACTGGTATTATGGATTCTCTGACTGTTAGCTGTTTTATTCCTGATTTTCTCATAGCCACTGGCATTTCTAAGACTTTGCAAGAACCTCTGGTCAACTTTTCTGCCTGCTATGTTTAACTAGTAGAAGTCAGAAAGTGACTTGGTGGCAGAGTGCTGGAAATGATTCATTGGGTAAGTAATGGACTATTGAGCTTCACACCCCAGTCCACTGGCATCATATAAGAAGCAACTCATTACACTCTAATGGTAGTTTAGTGAAATGGATGAGTAGTCTCAGTCTGCCTCCTCAGGCTGCAACAGAAAGTCAAGCCAAGCAGCCAGGAATGTCTGGGAATCACCTGGAGAGAGGACAGACATCTGCAGCACAGTGGAAGGTGATAGATGAGTGGGACCCAGGAATAAACTACAGAAGCAGTGTGGATTGTGTTGATTCTAGCAAGCAGGAGGGGTCTCCATGGTATTTCTGAGTATAAGCCAAGGAATTGTGTTAATGTGGGGGGAAAAAAATCACTGAACTTGGAGTCAGACTACCTCGGGTGTGACCTTCGCTCTGTCACCAACATTGTGTGTCACATCCCCATAGGGCGAGTCACATTTTCTTTCTAACTCTGTTTCTTTGTCTGTAAAATGATTAAATGATTTCTTGACTCTTTCTTTTCTAGATTCTTTTTAACGATTTCATTAGCTTTTAATAACTATGTGAGGAAAGGAGAGCAACCTGCTATAGACCTTGGCCTGTGTGAGTCTTTAATTTTGTTTTTTGTTATTTCAAAGAAGTTCTTGTTCAAAAGACCATGAGACATTTCATCATTGGACTTGTTAGGGAGTTGTCTCTTTAATCTCTCATGTTTCCTTTTTTCCCTACAAATGATATCCACAGTACTGCTGTTGTCTTGTGCTCTCTGGATCAGCACTTTTCCAGAGAAATGAAAACATTGCACTTTTAAAGGCACAGAAAGCAAAATTACTGTAGCATCAGGATTCAAGGTTACAGAAATGGTTAACTTTCTGGTTTGTTTTGCTGAGCTGAATGAAAAAGATTTGATCGACTGTTACTGCTTAGGGATAAATATTAATAACCAGAAACTCTCTTAGTGATCATTGTCCCCCCTTTTGCAAAGAATTTCAAATTATGATCTAGGACTTAGATTGTGATTGTCAGCTGAATATGGGCGTGAAAAATGTGGAATAACCAGGTAAAGGACCCTTAATTGGTTGTAGAGGAACAACTCTTTGGGGGTCCATGTCCAGAGAGGGAATTGGTTCTGGATTATTGATTTGTATCATTATTTTGATTAAGCGTCTAGCAGTTGCTGTAGACCTTTATAACATTATATAATAGAAATGGTATTAGAAAAAAGTCATCAAAGGTAGGATTTTTTTAAAGATATAAGAACCAAAGTTTTTAATCTTCAGTGCTTCATAGAGAAGAATTTATTAGGTTTGAGAGTTCTCAGTACCAAGTAAATTTTAACTGCAGACTTAAAACATAGGAATGCACTCACATATAGTCACCCCCTCCTCTGGCCTGGTTTTGTTCTCTATTCTAGTTGACTTTGCTTTAGGGGAAAGGAGGGAGAGTATTGGTATTAATTTATTTGAAAAATTAGTAGAAGTATATCAAACACTTACTGTATGCCAGGACTTACCATGATAAATAAGAGGTGGACCCCTGTCCTTATGGAGCCCACTTGAATCAAAAAGTAAACATATGATGAGCATGCAGATAGATGGCTGTAAGAATGTGATGGGCGTGCTGTTGTTTCTAGCAGGTTGCCTACCACATAGTCTATATGTGTTAGAGATACACATTAGGTACACAGAAGAGGGTCCATTTGTGGCATACAGAGAGATTTGAGGAATCTTCATGAAGAAAGTGACATGATGATGATGTTTTGAATGACAGGAAAGAGTATGCAAAAAAAGTCAGGGTTGACATTCCAGGCAGAAAGACTAGTATGGACCAAGACATGTGGACATGGAAATGGTTTGCTCCTCTTGGGGTCCTGAAAGTAATAAGTGCAATGAGGCTGGAGAACTGGGTTTGTCTTAAGGGGCTGTGGGAAATGAGGGTCAGAGTGTAGGCTCTTATGAAGGCTGTCTGGTCAGACTTGAGGGGAAGGTATGCTGGTAAATTGCACTGAAAATAGTTCCTAGCTGTCCCATATTTCAGCATCTCCTGAAATAGATGTGTACTGTGATGTACAAGTTCCAGGATCCAATCAGTTCATGAGTATCCAGTTAATGTACCTGCAGAATTTGGGCAGCAATATATGTAGGGTGTTGTGTGAAAATGTTGGATATGCGCAATTACAATCTTGGCTTGCACAAGAAATCATTGTGATGCAGGAGGGAAGAGTAGAAAAGTTAGATTAACTTATTTTTTTCCCTCTAATGCAGTGCCTCTCAACTTTGTTACAAATTAGAATTACCTGGGGATCTTTTTTTTTAGGATATTGTTTACATTCAGTGAAATGCACAGATCTTAAGTGTACACATCAATGAATTTTGGCAAATATACATACCCATGTAGCACACATACCCATCAAGTTATAGACCATAGTCAGAACCTGAAAAAGTTTTTTAGTTTCCGGTTTGAATCAATTCCTGCCCACCCCTCCCATGTGTAACCAGTGTTCTGATTCGTATTAACGTAGTTTAGTTTTGCCTGTTCTTGAATTTCATGTGAATGGAATTATACAAGTATGTGCTCTATTGTGTTTGTCTTCTTCTGTTAACATAATGCTTTTGAGATTGTTCTATATTGTTGCATGTCAGTTTTTTTAATTGCTGAATAGTACCCTGTTGTATAGATATACCACAATTTGTTTAATCATTTTCCTGTTGGTAGACATTTAAATTGTTTCAGATTTTTGGCTATTATGAATAAAGCTGTAATGGTCAGTCTTGTACAAGTCTTTTTTTTTTTTTTTTTTTTGGCAGACATAGGTCATGATTTTTTTAAATGTAAGTGCCTAATTGTGGAATTTTGTTATAGGCATATCAGTATATGTTTAACTTTATAAGAAACTGCCAAACAGTTTTCCAAAGTGGTTGTACCATTTTACATTCCCTCCTGCATTGTATGAGAGTTCTTGTTGTTCCATACTGTCAAATATTTGGTGTGATAAGTCTTTTTAATTCTAGCCATTCTAATAGGCATAACATGGTATTTCAGTATGGTTTTAATTTACATTTCTCTGATGATTAATGATGTCGAGCACTGTTTTCTTTTGTGAAGTGTGTGGTCAAGTTTTTTTTTAACCATTTTCAAGTTGGTTATCTTTATGTTATTGATTTATAGGGCTCTTTATATACTTTGGATACAAGTCCCTTGCCAGATATATATAATATGAGTACTTCTTTCGGTCTGTTACTTGCCTTTTTAGTTCCTAATGGTGTCTTTGGATAAGCAGAAATTTTTAATTTTGATGAAGTATAGTTTATCTTATTTTTCCCTTATATATTTCGCGTCTTTTTCATCCTCACTAAGGAATCTTTTCTTACCCTAGGTTATAGAAATATTCATCTTTGTTTTCTTCTAGAAGCTTTATTTATCTTTTGGTTTATGTTCCATCACAGATTTTTGTGTGTGATGTGAGGTAAGGGTAGAGGTTCATTTTCTCCATACAGTTATCTAGTTGTTCCAGCACTATTTGTTGAAAGACCTTCCTTTCTCAATTGAAGATCTCTGGCACCTTCGTTGAAAATCAGTTGCTTGAAGGCCGGGCACAGTGGTTCACACCTGTAATCCCAGCACTTTGGGAGGATGAGGAGGGTGGATCACGAGGTCAGGAGTTCAAGACCAGCCTGGCCAATATGGTGAAACCTCGTCTCTACTAAAAATACAAGAAGTAGCCGGGTGTGGTGGTGGGCGTCTGTAATTCCAGCTGCACAGGAGGCTGAGGCAGGAGAATAGCTTGAACCTGGGAGGCAGAGGTTGCAGTGAGCTGAGATCGTGCCACTGCCCTCCAGCCTGGGAGACAGAGTGAGGCTCCATCTCAAAAATAAAAATAAAAAATAAAAAATAAATAAATAAAAAATCAGTTGCTTGTTTGTGTCTATTTCTGTTTAGGTCTATTTCCGGACTCTCTGTTCTGCTTCACTGATTTATTTGTCTGTCATCCCAATACCACACTGTCTTGTTTATCTAGCTTTATAGTAAGTCTTGAAATGCAGTAGTGTGAATCCTCCCACTTTGTTTTCTTTTCAAGGTTGTTTTTACTATTCTAGGCCCTTTTCTTTTTTATGTAAGTTTTAGAATCAAATTGTCCAATTCTGAAAAAGAAAGATAGCTAGGGTACTTTACATTACAAAATCCCTTGATACCCAGACCATACTTCATCCCAATTAAATCAGAATCATTTACAAATGAACAGAATCTGGTTCATTCCCTAGATTCTTCTGAGTGCAGCCAAAATTGAGAACCTGTGTACTAATGGGATTTTAGTGTGGTACACTAAAAAAGATATTGTCGTGGATTGCTGGGATGGAAGCCATCCCAGTGAAATATATGCGTAGGAGCTGACGTGGACCCCCAAATGAAAGAAATTGTTGATGCTTATGGAACCAGGAGAGCTGAATGAGGAAGAGAAGGAGCAGGAGTGAGAAGCCCTGTGGTCAAGGTAGTAGAGTTCCCTCTCCCTGGGGCACATGGAGCCCCATTGCTGAGGGGCTGCCTTGTGTGGCTCCTATTCCTGATTATTCAGGATATTCCCACCCAACCTGCTGCAGTGTAGCCAACAAACCACCAACTTGAAATCTAGGGAATGCTCTTAGTAGAGCGTGTAAATGTACTATTTTAAAGAATAGCTTTCCCCTGGATTAGGGAAATGCTTGTGAAATCTGCATAGTGATGAACAGGGTAGACACATTCTAGAAGTGCCTGTGTGTGTTTTTTGCTTTTTTTTTCCTGTTTTTTTAATTTAATGTCTTTAGACAAACATTGATTCATCTGTTCTTCCCAAGGGTAGGTAGTTCAGTCAGAAGTGATGTTTTCCTAAAAGGCTTTAAAGAAAAACGGGACAAAAATTTACACTCAAGTAATATGTTCTTTGGGAGCACACAAAGTATGTAGGCTGGTAGGTGCTTGCTTGTGGCTTTTTTTTTTTTTTTAAACACACATTTTCCTCTTTGAAAAGAGAGGTTGGAACTAGTCAGCTGAGTCCCTCTTTCTGAAATACAAGTTCCCTAAACAGTTGTAGAGAATTAATTTCAGTCAAAGATAGCAGAGCTTTAATCTCAACTTTCTGCTCAGTGTTATGGAAAATCCTTTCTAGAAAATAGCCAGTGTCTACCTGCTATGGGATGTTAAAAAATTCAAATGAACATTGGATTTTTTAGTGTTTTCCTAGTAGAAACAGCATGGAAAATTCTTCAGTGAGCTAGATTTTACAGTGCATACAGAAAGCAAGTATCTATGATACATTTATAATTTTGCGTGTGTCACATGTTGGTTGTACTATTTTCTTATTCCTAATAGAGTTGAAATATACCATGTCCAATTCCAAACCTTATTTTTTTTGTGTGTGAAGGGTGAAGCGTTTTAGACAAGAAAGAGCTTTGATATTAGCAACTTTAAACTCATTTATAGGATATATACATATATAATACATATATATGTATGCTCTTTCAAGGCAGAGGAAGAAGGTAGGCAGAGTATGAGAGGAGAGTTGCCTTCCTTTCTCTGCTTATGATTGTATTTAACACATACTCGCATGCACACACACGTTCTTTTAATAGCATTTTTTTTTGTAGTGAGAGAAAACTTATCTTTAAGAAGTCTCTAATCTATTATGGAATTAAGAGTTTTAAAATTGTCCCCCAATCCCCCCCCCATTTTTATACTTTTATTTCTGGGATTTGTATGTCATGTGAACATCACTTTTTGGTGGTGTGATTATATTGGAATACCTTTGTATTTTGCTTAACATTAAAAAAGCCATTTCTTACATTGCTATATCATGATAGTAATTTGATGGCAGCATAATAGTACATCAAATTGTGCCATACTTTATATTCTTCTGTTGTAAGTTTTCTATTTTGTGCTGCTAAACCACAAAGAACTTATTTATGCGTAGAATCCCTCTTAATTTCTTCAGTACATCCTCTGTGTAGAACAGTCACAAGGAGCATTTTGTTTTATCCTTATCTGTGTACAGTTTACACTGTATACGATCCTCAGCAATATAGGGTGTGCTTACCTTAAGAATGATCATTATTTACATTTCTAGGGTTAAAAAGCTACTGGATTTCTTTCATAATTGTATTATTTAAAAAGTTGTTCTTCCCCTTTATTTTTTTCTTTTGCACAAATTTGAGCCCCGTTTATGTTTGTCTTTTAATGGTTTATGGGTTCAAATTTTTTTTTCTTAACTGGTGTGTTTTTTTGTTGGTTTTGTTTTAAATTTTTTATTTTTTTAGAAACTAGGTCTTCCTAAGTTGTCTGGGTTGGCCTCGAACTCCTGGGCTCAAAGTGATACTCCCACCTCAGCTTTCTGTGTAGCTGGGAGTCCAGGTGTGTGCCACTGCACCTGGCAATATGTAACTCTTTGTAATATTTGTCATATTTTTTCCAAGTTCTTTTTTTATTTTAGTGCCATCGTGCCTGGCAATATGCAACCCTTTGTAATATTTATCATACCTTTTCCAAGTTTGTTCTTTTTTATTTTAATTTTTCATTACAAAGCAGTTTATGAAATTGAGTTTTTTATATTTTCTTCTGTTGCCTTAAGATTAACAAACTTGTCATCCCCTCTGAGATCTAACATCAATTCTGTCCCACCTGCCCCCCAATATTTCCTGTGGTTTAATTAAAAGCAATTTTTAAAATCTATCTGAGTTTCTGTTGATACATATGCCCTCTCCTTACCTGCTGTGTGCTATGAGGAAAGGTGGGCTAAATCAGGAGCTCGTGTTATTCATGTCTTGGGAGAGGAATAGAAACAGCCAGAACTCCAATCTCAGCTTCCTGTAATGTCTACAAGTCAGTGTTTACTCATCTATAAAGCTGGGATGAGAATAACAAATGTACAGAGAATTTTTTTTAATGCACTTAAGCCTTCTCTTAAGCACTGTTAAGAACTTCAGTTGAAAGTGTTTAAAATACCAAATAGCTGTATGTAACCTTTGATTGTTAATATGTGTGCACCATCATTTCTTGGGTTTTTCTGAATAGCTAGAGACCACACGGGATCTTTGGTGTTTTCCAAAATGAACCACCACGCTATTACCTGCAGACATTAAGGATCTGATTATACAAAGAAACTGTGAGTTGAAGATGTCCATCAGAAATATACTGTTTCAGAGCCAGATCTGAGTACTTGGTGAAGACTTTGGGGACTATATAATAGTAATGATTACTAGAAAAATAAACACTGGCAATACAGATAGTGGTTAAAAAACATGGGCTTTGGGCTGAGCATAGTTGCTCATGCCTGTAATCCTGGCACTTTGGGAGGCCAAGGTGGGAGGATCACTTGAACCCGTTTGAGACCAGCCTGGGCAACATGCCGAAATCCTGTCTGTATAAAAAATACAAAAATTAGCCAGGTGTGGTGGTATCCACCTAAAGTTCTAGCTATTTGGGGAGCTGAGGTGGAAGGATCGCTTGAGCCTGGGAGGTTGAGGCTGCAGTGAGCCATGATCATGCCACTGCACTCTAGCCTGGAAGACAGCCCAACCCTGTCTCAAAAACAAAAAACAAAACAAAACAAAACAAAACAAAACAAATAAACAAAAAACGTGGGCTTTGACAGAGAGACTTGTTTAACTTAGTTTTGCCACTTAAATGATTTGGGGTGAGTAATTTTAGCTGTCTAAACTCAGTTTCCTCCGCTGTAAAATGGGGATAATATTGATGAGTGGTTTAATTAAGAAAATGTATGTGAAATGTTGAGCATGGTTCCTGACCCATAGCAAATGCTAAGTAGGTAGTAGCTGTTAGTACTTTTATTAACAAGTAACATTTGTATAACATTTATGACCTACAGAACCCTTTCACATGCTGTTTCTTATTTGCGAATCTGAGTGTTTTATACAGAATGGGTTTTTAAATGTTCCATAGGCTTTTTATTCATGGCTTCAAGAGGTTGTTGCATTTTAGGGACCTGTACAGCTTGTGTATACTCAGTTGGCATTTGTCATGTATCTTCATGCCAGTGTCTTGGTATCTAAATTCTAAAACTGTGTGAACAGAAAGGTTATGTTTTATTCATCTGGGTTGTCACTGGAACAGAGTCAGGAGACATTCCTATTTATTATGTGTGTAATCGTCAGCAAGTCAATCTCTGGCTTGCCAAAGCTGTCCTTTCCTCATCTGTAAAATGGGTAACAAGTTTCTTGTGATGATTACATTACATAGTGCATTAGGAAGTGCTTTGTATAGAAAATTACAATTTTTTTTTTTTTTTTACCATGCCTCACTAGCCTAGCATCACAGTAGATGCTGTAAGGTTAGAGGTTGTTAGGAAGGCTGTGGAGCCAAGTCTTAACTTTAGTGTCATAATACCTTTGTTAAACAATGAAAATCAGTCTTTGGGGGCTAGTTGTCCTGCTAGGTGCTATGCCAGGCTAATTAATACTTTGGTACCTTACCTTTAAAGTACTTACTGCTGCTGCCTCCCTCCCTCCCCTTTGGTATTCATTATTTATAGTATAAAGCATTTGCTGCTTGCTGTTGTAAAGGTGGGGGATGGGGTGTAGTTACACATAGGTGCTCAGAGCAGGTTCAGTGATTTAACCCTACATGAAGAAGTAAACTTAATCTACATAAAATATGGATTTGGGGGTGTGTGGTCTCTGTGGTCAGTCTGGAGGAGTGTGCGTGAGGTGCGGCAGCCACTAAGCAAACAATGGAGTGCTGGCTCTGTGGACTCTTGGCTGAGTCAGCATCGTTTCCCATGGAATTTCTTTTTCTCATAGCCCACAGGTGTATTTGTGTGTCCTGATATTTCTTCGTTTTTAATTTCCCCCAATTCGATTTCATAAATGATAATGCAAAGTGTTGGCTATGGTTAATTTCAGTAAATAAGGTCCAAATACAAGGTATCTGTTTCTCTCTGGAGCAAAAAATAAAGTCATGTTATGGGGAAAAAAAGCAAAAGCATTTAATAAAAAATCCCTTTGTTCATTTTAGAAAATGGTACCTTAGTTAATTCCCTAAGAGACAATTTATTATATTCTGACACTATCTTTGAATAGTCAAAGAAAGCATGATGTCTCAATTTAAATTTCTTCTTCCTGGCACAGCTTTTATTCTGCAAGGTTTGTGCTTTTGGGAAGAGGGTATTGTTTCTCATAGGAGAGTAGAGTGCCTAGTGGACAGAAAAAGGTAAAGATTGGTATTTCCTTGAACATAGATTGGTGTTTAATTTCTACTTAAGGGTGTCTTTTGAGAAGAACAGAGCCCACTCTGTTTAGCAGCTTGCTTTTTGCTAATAATGTGGTGCGTGGTGTGTTTTCATCTAGTCCATTCCATTAAGTCTTATTTATGCTTTGGGTATATGGATAATTGGCTATGGCTCAGGTGAGGTGCATAGGTGATGTGTCATTTCTCTCCTGAGGGGGTAGAGATGACAGGCTTCTTTTAGATAATCACTGTCGGTGGCTGGGACCCAGGAACCTTTGGTATTCGCCTGTTTAGTCAGTGGGTGGCAAATTTGACGCAAGAACAGAGAGGGAACTGTTTTTAAACTATGTATATAGTCACTGTGATTAACTCTTTGGTGGCCCTTTAAGTACAGGATAAATTTGCATTAGAATTTAGTGTCTCAGAGTCTTCGATTATATGAAGTCTGAAAAAGTGATGACCAATTGTCAATATTTTGGTCATATTCCACGAGTGCCCCCTCAGACCATTGGTAGAGATAGGTTTGCAGGTGGTGACCCTGGTGAAATCCTTCTTTGAGAAGGGAGTGTTCAAGGGCATACGTTGGCATCATTTAAGTAGCAGAAGAGAGCACCCCATTGAGGTGGTTTAAAAATGAGATGTTAACTTTCAAATTTTTTTAAATGTTATTTTTTACAATGCCTGTGATGGCTACTACATCGTATAAACAGTATGTAGTGTTAAGGATGTGCCTCACATGTAAGCCACCACCAGCATCCTTAGTGTGGGTGTACTGTCCCTTTTCTACCCAAATCCCTGCAAGGTGTTCTGAGACTTTGGTACCAAGGAGTCTCCCAACATTCAACATTGTTAAAACACACTTCCTTATCTTCTTTGAGGTTTCTTAATAGCAAATCCCAAGCCACTCACCTTTTTCTCGTAGTATTCATGTTCTAAGAGTGGCTATACATTATGTTAAAGTCAGTGTAGTTCTCCACGGGAAGGCTGTTTTTTAAATGAGACTTATTCAACCTCTTTTTAGCTGGTGTTTCATTACCACCAAGGATTTATAATGCAATAGCTCTGAGGCAAAGCTGGTAAGAATGCCAGCTTCGCTAATATTTAGAGTCATAAAATTCTGGATATTGGACAAGCTCTTAATTACTCTGAATCCGTCTTTGTCTTAATAAAAGTTGGATTGTACCCACTAAAACAAGATGGCTATGTTTGCATTAATCTCCAAATGTAGGTTAATACCTTTTTAAAAGCTGTCTTCTAGACAAGAGACTTGAAAATTAATTTCCCATTTTCAGCTTAAAATGAAGAGCTCTTCCACGTGTGGAGTTTGAAGGGCTGCCATTTTTCTGATGCTGTAGAGTCAAGTGCCAATAATAACTCTCTGTTCCTCTTTAATTTTTTTTTTAGGTAAAGAAGTCTTTCTTTTCTGGTGCTTGGGGACTTGTATTTTTTAAAAATCTGCTTCAAAGTAAATAGATGAAATTTCATTTTCTCAGTGGAGTTTGGATCACTGGGATTGAGGGGCATGAGGAAGGGCTAGACAGATAGTATGAAACCTGTTGGATTCATGCTATGGCTGGAGAAATCTGGGCTTTACACATTAGGTTGCTACCAAGCTAGATATTTTGAAATATATGTATATATGTATATCCCTGTAATGTTTTAGCATTTGCATGTTGGGTTTTTTTTTTTTTTTCCCATAATGGTAGGTTCTTAACTGACTTTTTCAAATGCAAGGTAAAACTTTCTTTTCCTTTTCTTGTCTCCAGAGTACTGCTGTGTAACCACTTAGTACCACTAATGCCAGGATTCATTTCTGTGCTACAGATGGTCAGTGAGATTATAAAAGCTCTGAAAAGATTTTTTATATAATTTGAGGTCTTCTCAGTTGAGAGTTTGTGTCTGACACACTAATTCCTTCCTGTTCGCCCCCCGCCCCATTCTCAATGTAAACCATATGGGACATGTATTAAAAAAACAAATTTCAGGCATTTTCTGGAGATTTTAATTCAGTAGTTCTGGGGTAGGTTGCAGGAATCTGACTTAAGCACATTTGATATTCAGACAACTCTATTGCATCCTCCAGAAGCTCCAGGATTCTGTATATAATTTGTAGGATATACTTGCGTCTTCTATGTCAAATCTCTTACCCAGTTTAATTATGTGAGATGTCTTAAACAGAGCGTTTTTTCATAAACCTTTATGTAGGATAATACTATTCCTAAAACACTTTATTACATAGTTTTTTGGATTGGTAATGGCAAAAGAATGAGAAGGCACCTGAGGAGGCACCAATGTGAGTGATGAAACTGGGGTATCAGACCTCGTTATGAAAGGAGATGGTAACCCTTGTACTGTTTTCAGACACTTGCAGAGTTATCCTATGGAGGAGAAATCACACTTTTAGTGGCCCTGCAGAGCAGACCGGGGACTGATGAATGGATGCTGTGGGGGCTGAACGTAAAGAGAACAGGTTTAACAGAAGGGACCAGCATCCTTTGAGAGATACTACTTTTTACCTTCTAATTATTTTAACCCATAGAACTATATTTTCTCCCAAAGATACCTGTTTTTAGAATATCAGTTAATAAAAAGAATGGGGCTACTTAGGTGGAAGCTGGCTGAGGGGCACAAGCAGATTAAGCCCCTTTTCTCCCCAAAGCTAGCAGTACCCTTAGCCAGAAGCCTTGGGCTCCACAGAAGTGGCCAAAAACACAACTAGAGTGTGGTGAGTTCTGTTCAGTGGAGGTGGCCACACAGCGCCCTGACAAGGAGTCTTGTGAGCTCCATAAGGGCTGGTCCTTATCTGATTTGCTGCTGTAGACAGCCAGTGCAGGGGACCAGCACAGAGGGCAGAGCTTAGTGAAATGTCTGTCAAATGAAAGCTGTGGAGGACATTTGTATCTCACATTCAGTGCTGAATGAGATTTAAAAGTCCTTTCTAACATAAAAAGTCTGTGATCTCTGCTTCCAAGATTAATTCTTAGGTCTCAATATGGATGGCCCAAGGATATAAGCTTTGTGTCTGCAGGGACTTTGTTTCCTGTAGTGCTGGATTTCCAGTACATAGACTAGCACCTGATATTAGTGGGCACTCAGTGAATATTTGTTGAATACATGCATTTGTTGAAAAAAGTGAAAATTGTTTAAAGTGGTACTTTGTGAACCTTTTTTTCTCTTTTTTCTGTCGTCCTGGAGACTTCTCATTTAACCCCCAGTCTGTCTCGTGATCCATGCCCCATCCTTCCTTCATGCCTCACACCACCTCCTTCCCAATCCATATTTGGCAAAGAGGAATAAAGACACTAAGGATATTGTGGTAAACCAAAGTCATCTCAGAAACACAGTGAAATTCCCTAGGCACATGAATTGGGAAACCTATTGGCTGATTTGCTTTGACTTGGATATTTCCTGTGATTTTCAGCTGGGGTATGTTCCTGTGCTCAGAAGTGAGGATCTGTTGTAGGTTTATGGCCTAGATTAATTGGGATATTTTGTGAAGTCTCTGAAGTGTTATCACTTCATCTTTATCCTTGCCTGCTATTCCGCATGAAAAGCATTTGAATTATTTTAGAGAAGATATAAATTTGCTTGTGTTATCCAGTGTCAGCTTAAAGCTGATTAGCATTTTGCATCACCTTTGCAACTCATAAATCATCCACTTCCCCTCTCAGTGAGCAGGCTGTAAGTCAGCATGGAAGCACCTGCCGCAGCTTCTTGTCCTGTGATTTAGAGAACACTCCAGATTCTCTGCAGACCCTTCTGTGGTATTCTCTGGTAAGGCTTCACCTATATGGGAAATGAGTAAAGACTTTTGGTGATTTTTTTTCCCTAGGGAGTTCTTAAGGGTTACCCTGGACAAGAGAGTTCTCAGAAATAGGCTTTAATAAACCTGGTCCAGGAACAGGTTTGGTTCATTTGGCATATTTGTTGTTGTAAAAATTTTGGAGGAAGTTTCCAACATTTAAAGTCCAGGATATTTCACATTAAAAAAAAACCAGATTTAGGGTTATTCCAGGAAAATCAGAACACCTGGCAGTGCCAGGCCGTGCTCCATGCCTGGCTTCATTTGTTATTGAGAGCAGGAGTGCTCTAGGAAAGGGGTACAGATTTTCCATTTTGCTGTAGACTCTACCCCTCAGTTTTTCCGTGGGGTGAGTCAACTTTACTCAAAGTCTTGCACTGTAGATGCTTGAATTGGTGACATCCTTCTATGTTGTGCAAGTGTATAGATTGTTTTTTTTTGTTTGTTTCTTTTTTGAGTAATATCAACCATTTAACTCAATTGAATAATAACAACAGGCTAACATTTATCAAATGCTGTTAATGTACCAAGTACTGTGCTAAGTGCTTGTAATGTTTGTTTATATATTCTTTACAATTATCCTAATTGTATAGATGAGGAAGAAATAGAGGCAAAGAGAGGTTAGATAACTTGCTCAAGGCCACCTAGCTAGTAAAAGTCAGGCAGAGTCACTGTGGTGTCCTCAGAACCAAGTCCCTGCTTGGGCTAGCATTTTTGCCTAGTCCTGGTTATCTCCAGAACCTGGTCTGCTCCTCATACCCATATCCCATTAGGAACAGTGGGCATCAGTTGCAAAAGTGGATGACAGTAACACACTCCCTAAGTCCCCAACCTGCTCCTGGGAGGAGCAGCCTGCCTTGTTCATGGCAGTCATAGCCACAGAGGGATGTTTGAAAGACAGCCCCTTATACAGTGTCTATTGACTTTCTTCACCCTCTTGTTTTGCTCGTCCATCCTGTTGTTCTAGGATGCTTATTTGTCATGCATAAAAGCCTTGTTACAGTGAACCCAAACAAGTCATTGACATTTAAAATTAAATTGCAACAGGTATTGTCAATAGTTAAACTGCTCATTGACAGTGCATTGCTAATTGCATTGAGAGAACATCCTAACTGGGTGTATTCTGCCAAATCAAATCAGAAACATTGGCTGTCTACCAGCAAATTCATTTTGACTTGCACAGAGTTTGGGGATCCACAGATCCCTCACCAATCTCAAAATACTGTGTTTATGGAAACTCTAATGATTTTTTTTTTTTTTTTTTTTTTTTTTTTTTTTTTTTTTTGCTGAGGTTCTTTGCAGAGAAGGGGAATTCTGATCATCTTCACTGACTGCTAAGCCAGGAGTCAGAAGCTGTGCCTTTGGAAGGGAGAGAACTACAGATTTGGGGTGGAGTAAAGTTCAGTGCAAGGGGGTCATGGGGGAGGTGGGCCATTAGGTTCTTTATCTGTAAATCTAAGCCACATCCTTGGATCCATTTTTTTTTTTTCCTTTTCGCCTTTTTCATCCCCTTCTCTCACCTCTATAGGTACATAGGAGGGGGACAAGGGTGGAGACACTTAATTTTTATTAGGCACTGTTCCTTGTATTTTATGTGAATTAATTTGTTTACTTCCTACAATGACCCTGGGGAGAAGATATGCTATCAGGTAACGAAACTAAGGCACAGAGAGGGTAAAACTCTTCGAAAGAGTCTTGTGGTTAGTCAGCTTCTGTGAGAGTGAGAGCGGGCTGCCCTGAGGCCATCTGTTCCTTCTCCCCAGCTGATATTTTTGTGCTCTCAGGGTAAACATTTAAGCCTGTGAGTTAAACTCAGCCTTGGACTAGCTGAGTTCCTCTGGAGGCCTTGCAAGTAGCAGTTTAGTTGGCAGGGCAATTAAGTATGCTAGGTGCACTGTGCTGAGCCCCAGGAGGGAGGGGAGGAATGGAATCTAGTCTTTGCTTGCGTTATACATGCTTATTGGTTTGTGGCAGGCGTGATTGACGCCAGAATCAAAATGACTTAAAGCAGCTTCCCTTGAGAAGCACTACTCTAACGGTTTTTTTTCCTCTTTGTTGCCCTAGGTCCCTTGTGAATAGGATTTAGCTCTGATTCAGCTGCTGCTGTTCTTTTGGTAATCAGTGTGGAGGAAGGAGATGAGGGCTGCCATTAATGGCTTCTTATTTTGCATTCTCCTAATCAGATATCCTGCAGTTATTAGTGTGCATGCAAGATGTTCAGTGGTGTCCCTGGGTGGTTTTCTTAGGTGTACTGGACTGTTAGCTTTCTAAGATGGAATGTTTTATTAGGTTCTGGCCTAGGGGGTTGGTTAGATGGGTGGAGGTTGTTAAAAAGCACTAAAGGAAAGGAATAGGATATAAAACCAATCTTCAGGGGGTGGGAATAACAACCCACCACCTTCACTTCCCTCCCCTCCTGCCCTGAAAATCTTATCTTGCTAATACCCTTCAGATATTAAAAGTGAAATAACAGAGCTATTTACTAGGCAGCTAAATGCAAATTCTCTCCCCCATTAGTTTTAATTAGGATGAAATCATACATTTAAATAACCACTTCTGTTACTAATAACTGAACTTCTGATTCACTCTGAACCCAGGCAAATGCCTCTTCTGGTATGAATGGCCCACCTCTGAGTCATTCCGCACCTGCATATTGACACAGCCAGGCTCCTGATGTGGGTACACACATCTGGGATTTAAGGGCATGACTGGCATGTTGAATCTTGGGTATAAAGCTTTCTGCACTATACCCCGGGGACAAACAGGATAGCCCAACCAGAGAATAAAGAGCTTGCAAGCTCAAAAGAAAACGACAACCAAAAATACCTCAACCAAATTCTGCTCTTGCTTCTATCCTACTGTTTCTTTAGGTGTTTAAAGGGCTGTATTTTTAAAAATCTCCCACCCACCTCATCTTTTTAAGTAAATATCACAACAGTACTGTGTCAATACAGTTGAAAATAAGTATTTGAGTTGAAAGAATTGGCTCTTTGAGGCTTTAACTATCAGATTTGTGCTAATTCTTTACTATTTCCTTGACATAGTTTGTTCAGTCTGTGTTGAGAGTATGGATGCTGTTGTGGGTGTGTAGAATGGTGGCTATTGTAAACTTCTGTATGTTGGGGAAGGATTGAACATGCTGTCTAGAGAATCAGAAACCAGCAGCTTGACTTCAGTCACTCAGTGGCACAACCAACTAGTGAAGGAGAGGACTGCTAAACTCCCACTTGTCTTCGTGGCTATGAGGACTTACTAAAGTTTGAGACTATCTTTAGTGGGCCAGTGACGTAGGAACACAATCAGCAGAGGACATGTAGTTTACAGCAGTCTGTAATATGCCAGAGACATGACTAGCTGCCTCTTTGGCCCTGGGGAAGTGTGTCTGGCCCTGCTTGCATCCTCTGTGAGTGGGAATTGTGCCAGACACCAGCTAGACATGACCAGCTGCTTCTTCGATGTTCTCTGGACATGATTGGCTGTAGCTTTTGATCAGGACAGTGTTCCTAATGAAGTCTGACCAGCGTCATTTAGACAGGAAAGAATGACAGCTGATGTGCAAGAATTTTTCTTGATTGGCAGCATTTGGAACTAGTAACCAGAGAAGGTAGGTGGGGGGAGGAGAAGCCAGCTCTGATTGACAAGAGCTTATCTTTATTTAATCTACTTCTGAGGCACTGAAGTTGAAATTTTAGGCAAGTGAAAGAAAGGAAGACACAATTGTGAAACATAATTAAAGATTCTTGACAAAAACATACTTAAATCAGAAATGTCTTTTTTTTTTTTCTTTTTTGAGATGGAGTTTTGCTCTTGTTGCCCAGGCTGGAGTGCAATGGCATGATCTCGGCTCACTGCAACCTCCACCTCCCGGGTTCAAGGAATTCTCCTGCCTCAGCCTCCCAAGGAGCTGGGATTACGGGCGCCTGCCACCATGCCTGGCTAATTTTTTTGTATTTTTAATAGAGACGGAGTTTCACCATGTTAGTCAGGCTGGTCTCAAACCCCTGACCTTAGGTAATCCGCCTGCCTTGGCCTCCCAAGGTGCTGGGATTACAGGCGTGAGCCACCGCGCTCGGCCAGAAATGTCTTTAAATAGGAGAGCAATGCAGAGTTTAGGTGTGAGGTTATCACTGCTCCTTTGGCTATGAGAAAGGGCTTTTGCCCAGGGATTGTTAATTTTAAGCAAAAGTTAAAGTGGCAATGGGCTTGGATAGTTCTAGCAATAAAAAAAAGTTCTCTTTCTAGTTACCATCTTGTTGACTTTCCAACCTACTTGGAAAGGTTTCCTTTGGAGAGGCCAAAAACAAGTGCTGTGTATGGAGTGTGGCCTGTGGTGGTTATTTCTCATCAACTCTTGATCCATTGAGGATTTAAATCTTAAGTCTTCATGTGCTTTGAGAAAAGATGACAAGTGGAAATAGTATGTTTGTTTCCTAAGGACACACATGTGATTTCTGAGAGCTGATTGTATGCAATATGGTGGTATTGTTTTGCGAACAGGCTTGGGAACTTGGCATCCTGGATTCGAATCTGGGCACCACCATTTTCCAACTCATTCCTTCTTATTCCACTCCACCCCACCCCCAACCCTGATTTGGTTTTAAAGATTCACATAGTATTGTTTTAGTAATTACCCTTGAAATAAAGTCACATATACTTTTAAGTCTAAAGTTAATCCAGGCCAGGTGTCGTGGCTCACGCCCATAATCCGAGTACTTTCGGAGGCCAAATTGGTTGGATTGCTTGAGCCCAGGAGTTCCAGACCAGCCTGGGCAATGTGGCGAAACCCTGCCTCTACTAAAAATAAAAAAATTAGTTGGGTGCAGTGGCGTGCACCTGTATTCCTAGCTACTTGGGAGGCTGAGGCAGGAGGATGGATTGAGCCGGGAAGGCAGAGGTTGCAGTGAGCCGTGATGGCACCACTGTACTCCAGCCTGAACAGCAGAGCAAAACCCTGTCTTAAAAAAAAAAAAAAAAATCCATAGCCTAACCACCTTGGATAATATAAGTGACCACCCTATATCTGATCATACTGCCACCCCAACCTAAATCCAGTATTCATTTTGCCTTTTTTTTTTTTTTTTTGAGACAGGGCCTCCCTCTGTCATTCAGGTTGAAGCTCAGTGGTACGATCTTGGCTCACTGCAGCCTCAACTTCACAGGCTTAAGCGATCCTCCCCACTTAGCCTCCCACATATTTACGACTACAGGCGTGAGCCACCATGCTTGGCTAATTTAAAAAATTTCTATCTTGTAGAGACAGGGTCTCCCTGTGTTGCTGCCCAGGTTGGTGTTGAATTCCTGGGCTAAAGTGATCCTTTCCACCTCAGCCTCTGAAAGTGCTGGGATTATAGGCATGAGCTTCTGGTGCCCAGCCTGTTTTACCTTTTTTTTTTTTTTTTTTTTTTTTGGCAGGGGTTGGGGGGAGCAGATGGTCTTTTAGATTTACCTATATATTTGGCAATTTATTTGTTCATATTTCTTTCTTGCATCTCAGACCTTCCTTCAGGTTTGACTTTTCTTTAGAATTTCCTTTAGCGAGTGCCTATTGGTAGTAAATGCTCTTTTTTGTTTATCATAGATGTTTTTCTTTTGCTCTTCATCTCAAAAGGTAATTGTCTGGATACACAGTTCTAGGGGGAAAGATTTTCTTCTCTTTGAATCTTGTAGGTTTATTGTGAAGATTACCTGAGTTCATTATCTAAAGCCCTTAGCACTATGCCTGGCATGTTTGCTCTGTAAATAACAGTGGCTGTTACATTCTCAGAAAAATACTGGAACAGTTGGAGACAACACAGGCTTGGTTGGGATGTCCATACTTTGACTAACTTTTTACGTTATTTTCTTAAAACTTTGATTTCATTGAGATTGGGGTGGGATTACATTTAAGCATGAAAACTAACTTTGAAGATAGATTTGATTGAACTGTGAGTTCTATCACTTGCTAGTTGTATGTACCTTTGGTAGATTATCTTACCTGTCCTAAGAATCAGTTTCTTCGTCTGTACAGTGATCATTGTAATACTTCCTATTTCTCTGAGCTGCTGGGAAGGTTGCAAGAGAACACATTTAAAGCTCTTCGCCAAGCCTCACATAGTAGGTGGCTAGTTATGGTAATTATTTGTTGCCTGTAAACCACTTTTATGACTTTTATGTAGAGATGTTACCACCTTGTCTTTTTTGTTGTTGTTGTTCTAGCTATTCTGTTTTTATTTGCTCCTCCCCAGATCCACAGAAAAGATGGGGTATCTCCTGCACAATTAACTTTCCACTCTACTGATGGGGAAGGCCTTCTGCAGAGTTGGTGGCTCTGGCTTGGAGGCAACACTTTGATGCTTGTCTTTAGGTGGGAAAGTAGCTTTCCAGGCCTGGTACTTTGCTACTTGTAAGACTCTCACTTACCTGAAAATTGTTTGCTCTGGTTTTTCTTGTGACTTTGGGCAAGTTACCTAACTTCTCAGTGCCTCAGTTTCCTCATCTGTAATATGGGAATAATAATAGTTCCTTCCTCACAGGGTTGTTGTAAAGACTAGATGGATTGACACACATGAAGACCTTAGAGCATGCATGACACAGAGGATGTGCTTAGTACTTAGCTTTCATCAGTGTTGTCAGTAGCCAAGGCTTCCTTCTGTACCATATTGTTGACTTTCAGAATAAAAAATACATTGTTTGCTATGACTTTGTCCCAGGGCATGTGTATTAAGCTTCCACATATAATTTGTATCACTTATTCCTTAATAACATTGTCACGGGTTAGATGGGACATGTATTTTTTTCAACGTTATTTTTTACATACAATAAAGTGCATCGATTTTTAAGTGTACAGTTTTATGACTTTGAGCTACAGTCACCACTGCTATCAAGATATAGGATATTTCTGTCACCCTAAAAATTCCCTTATCTCTTTCCCAGTCAGTCTGTCATTCTTACATTTGGCCCCAGGCAACCACTGATCTGCTTCCTGTCATTATAGAGTTTTCTTATTTAGAGTTTTATATAAATGGAATTACATTTTACACACTCTCTTATGTCTGGCCTATTCACTCAGCATAATTATTTTAAATTTTATCTATCTACCTACCTGCATACTACCTATTTTTTGAGATAGGATCTTGCTCTGTCACCCAAGCTGGAGTACAGTAGCACGATCATAGCTCACTGTAACTTGGAACTCCCGGGCTCAGGCAAATTCTCCCACCTCAGCCTCCTGAATAGCTGGGACTGTAGACATGTGCCACCTTGCTAGGCTAATTAACATTTTTTTCCTTTTTTTTTTTTTTTTTTTTTTGGTAGAGACTGGGTCTTGCTGTGTTTCTCAGGCTGGTTTTGAACTCCTAGTGTTAATTGAGGCCTCAACCTCTCAAAGTACTGGGATTATAGGCATGAGCCACCACACCTGGCCAGTGTAACTATTCTGACATTCATTCATGTTGTTGGCATGTATCAGGAGGCTGGTCATTTTTCTTGCCCTGTGGTATTCCAGTGTTGAATGTACTACAGTGTGTTTAGCCGTTCTGCTGGTGATGGGCTTTTGGGTTGTTTCCATTTTGGGGCTGCTATAAGCGAGCTGCTATGAACATTTATGTACAAATCTTTGTGCAGCTATGTTTTCATCTCTTCTGAGTAAATATCTAGGAGTAGAATTTCTGCATCTTAAGGAATACGTATTTTTAACCCCCTTTTACTGATCAGGAGGAGCTTAGAGGGTTGGAATTGACCAAGGTCTCACAGCCAGAAAGGTATCAAGCATGGATCAACATTTGATACTCCTTTTCTGTTTCCTCTTCAGAATTCATTCTATTAGACCAGTGATTTCACACTTCTAGAGCACCAAGACTCTTTTTAAAATAAAATACTTTAGGTCCGGGTGTGATGGCTCATGCCTGTAATCTTAGCATTTTGGGAGGCTGAGGTAGGAGTGTTGCTTGAGCTCAGGACTTGGATACCAGTCTGGACTACAAATCAAGACTCCCCACACTACAAAAAAAAAAAAAAAAAAAAAAATTAGCCGATGTGGTGGCATATGCCTGTAGTCCCAGTTATCTGGGGAGGCTGAGGATCACTTGAGCCCAGGAGGTGAAGGCTGCAGTGAGCTATAATCACACCGTGGCACTCCAGCCTAGGTGACAGAGTGAGACCTTATCTCTAAAAAATAAAAGATAAAATATTGCTTAGAATTTCTATAAACAAGCTACACAAAAGCACTGTAAACAGGCTCCTCAGACAGTTCAGTCACTTTTTTGCTGTTAATGCTGTTGTGCACCCAAGTGCTTCTCAAGGAATGTCTTTTTTGCAAAGTGCTGCAGTCCATTTGGCTGCTTCTTCAGAGAGTCGTGGGCCCCCTGAGGTCTAGTTCTTAAACATCTCTTCTTAGTCCCCATTGCATTAGTTGTTTCAGAACAGGTCATTGAGCATTTCACCTTTGCGTTTTGGTGGTTCAGAGAGTAAGAAACTCTTTCTCCAGCTGACCAAAAAACCACCTCTCCCTGCGCCTCGTGTATAGGTTGGGCTGTACAACTGGTGAGAATAGTAACATCACCATCCCTGTTGCTATAAATCACTGCTGGTAATGTAGCTCCTTGATCCAAAGGGTACTTCGGGGAATGTAGGGCCAGATAGGTACATTCAAACTCAGACTATTTACCTTTGTCACCTATATTTACAGATGGTAATATTTACAGATGGAGCAGATGCCAGTATGTTCCATTGCCCTATTCTGGAGCAGTGATTCTCATTTTATGTTATCAGAGCCTAGCTTATGAAATTTGAAATGCACTTTTGCCTCCTTTGCACTGTTACCACTGCATCAGAGCATTTTAATCAACTTGCTTTCATTGAAGTGTACAATTTTTCTTCTCATTACATCTGCAAGCTCCCAAGTTTACAGACATGATCTCCTTGGCTAGACTAATATTACTTGGCCATTCTTGCATGCAAATTTAAAATTTAATATCTTGCTGCAGGTCTGTTGAGTTTTATGCAAATTCCAATATAGATTATATTTTGGAGCTGTAAATTAGAAATTACATTTGGGGGAAGTAATATTTGTGTGGGTTTAAAAAAAGTAATCTTGCAGTTTGCATGGTACAAGGCATTTCTTCTGAAGAAATGGGATTTTGAGTATTCCGTGTGGGTTTAGTAGATGTCTTGCCAATTGTGTTACTGATAATGAAAATACAAAAACAATGCCAGTATGTACATTGAATTTTTTTTCCTTAGGAGACAAAGTCTTACTCTTTTGCCCAGGGTGAAATGCAGGAGCACGATCATAGCTCACTGTGGCCTTGAGCTCCTGGGCTCAAGTAATCCTCCTGCCCCAACTTCTTGATTGGCTGAAACTACAGGCATGCCCTGCTAATTAAAAGAATTTTTTTTTTTTTAAGTTTAGAGACAGGGTCTCCCTATGTTACCAAGGCTGATCTTGAAATCCTGGCCTCAAGCAATCCTCCTGCCCTGGCCTCCCAAAGTACTGGGATTATAGGGCATGAATCACTATGCGTGGCCTACATCAACGTTTTTTATGACATTTGGCTGCTTTTTCTAAGTTATTTGGGATTAACAGTGTTCTCTCATTTATTAATTCATTGAGCATATGGTTATGGACGCTTGATAGGCTCTCCTCTTGGCTTTGATGATACAGCAACAAACAAAACAGGCTCTGTCCTCATGAAACTTACCTTCTACTTGGGAGAAACAGACTTCAAGCAAATAAACACCAAGTAAATATTTGGTATCTCTGATGGTGATACAGTCTATGGAGGGAAATAATTCAGGGTCTAGGAATAAAGGTGTGCTGAGATGGAGGTGCTAGACATCAGAAAAGACCTCTCTAAGGTTACCTTTATCCTCAAAGACTTGAAGAGGGAATGGAATGAGCTGCGCAACTCTTCTTAGGAGAATATCAGTCTGGGTGGAGACACTATGAGGTACAAGTGTCCTAAGTGGGTGCTCTTGCTGTGTTTGAGGAGTAGCAAGGACGTCAGCCTGACTAGAGCAGAGAGGGAGGTAGAAATAGGGCAGAGATTAGAGGGGTAGCAGATGATGGGGAGGTGTCACAGGTCATATAGGACCTTGTAGGTACTATAAGGACTTTGGCCTGTACTCTGAATGAGGTGGGGTGCTGTGGGCGAGGGCTGTATTAGGTAAGAAGACTCTGACCGTTGTGTTGAGAATGGAATTTGTGGGGAGGAAACTCAGATCTTTGGATGATGAGCATGGGACACCATCATCAGCCATTGCAAGTGTAGACCTTGGATGCTGCCTGCCTAAGGCTGGTGACCAAAAAGAAGGTAGAGTTGGATACAAGAGCCTGGCATTGTTGGCATTTTTGTGTTTGAGTGTTGGAAAGATCGTGGCAGAAGCCTAAGTATCTGTGTTGCTTGGGCCTAGCATCTGTGTTTTCACAAATCCCCCAGGTGATTTGATGCCTCTTTAAAACACAATGTTGGGCCCTACCCAAAGGGTTTCTGATTCAGGAGGTTTAGGGCAGGGCCCAAGAATTTGCATTATTTACAAATGTCAAGGTGATGCCAGTGTTGCTGGTCAGGGACCGTGCTTTGAGAACCATTGCTCTGGTGGATGGGAATTGCTGTGTTATCTGCAAAGTTACCTTTGTGTACTTCTGCTTTACAAAATAGGAAGTAGCTTGAACTCTGAGTCAAACTGCCATTTACTGTGGTATGACCTTGGATATGGCATATAGAGTGATTCCTCACACATGGTGTTAATAAGTTCTTAGTAAATGCTGGCTATTTGAATATGGTATATAGGTATAAAATGATGTGGTGGAGGTAAAATATGAATAATTTGCTGAATATAAGCTCTGGACTGTGGGCATTATAAACAAGATCTTGTTTTGTTTTCAGCATGACTTGGAAGGTTCATTAGCTTTGTTTTACACATAGGGAAGTGGCTTATTCATGATCACGCAACTAGAAGTAACAATGGTAGATTTCAAATTCAGTTCTTTCTGGATTCAAATCCTGAGATTTGCCACCACATGAGCTGCTTGGAGTACTGGATTGGCCCTCCCACAGTTTTTGTTATTGTGTGTGTGTGTGTGTGTTTGTGTATGTATGTATGTACGTGTGTGACAGAGACAGAGAGAAGGAGAGAGGTGTGTGTGTGTGTGTGTGTGTGAGAGAGAGAGAGAGAGAGAGAGAAAGTGTGCCAGAAATTACTTGCGTATGTTTTAAAATCTCTGTTAGGCCATTTTTTAAATCTGTAAAATGGGCGTGAAGCATGCAGAGTTCATAGGGTTTCTTTGTTTGGTAGAATATGAGATGGCTTAGCATTTTTTTTTCTTTTCTAATTAAAAAAATTTCAAAGCCAAATCAAATCTAGATATAATATATTTATGGAATTTTTCTTTAGGATTCCTTATGAGAATGGATTCTTCCTAATATGAAACTTGAGTTATTGAATTTTGTGTGGAGAGGATGCTTCTCATTAGGGTCTCAGTTTGGGAAGAAGAGATTATGTTCCCTTTAAAAACAGCTTACTGTGTTTGCGATTTTAGATTTCTTATCTCAGGAAGTTCACATACTGTTAGGATAAAACTTTCCTAGATAAGGCATCTCTACAAAGGAATGAAGTACATGGGAAAGTGCGTGTGTGGGGAGACCACATCTTTAATTTTTGAAAGGGCTAGGGTAGCCTGGTGGTTTGGAAAAATTAAAAGTATTGCATAAAAGTCAAATGTAATAGTAATTATTGTTACTGTTGTAAACTCCCACTTATCCATGAATCAGATGGGTGGCAGTCTCTTTATCTTTAATTCTAGTTATAAAATTGAAAAAGCCATTGATTAACAAATAGCTGTCACAAAGCTGGAACTTTCGTAGTAAGTTTCTGGTGAAGCTTCCCTTGACCCCTGACTCAATCAGCTAGGTAGAGGTAAAAGAGAAATTTTATATTCTGAAGATGTACAGACAATTATAAGGAACTCTGGTTGACTGCAGGGGGAAGAGACACAATAGCTATTAAAATAAAAGTATGACAGTTGGGCTAAACAGGCAGCCTCAAACATCTTAGAAGTCCCTGAGGGCAACACTGTATGTAGTGACTCAGGTTCTTAGAGGAAAGTGGGTCATCAACAAGAAGCATATAGGCTTGTTTTTGGTATCTTTATAAGAATAGAGGGAAATAATGAGTGTGTCAGAGAGCTCTTGTCTAGTTTCAATAAAACGATGTGCTTAGGGGTAAGTTTATTTGGGAAAATAAATCACTGATAACAGCATAAATACTGTGTTCCTCAGTGATGAGATTAGATGAGTAGGGAGGTAGTGGGGTGAGGTGGAAGGAGCATGGACTTGGAGACAGATACTTGATTAAAAGCAGAATCACCTTAGATATCTCTGGGCCCCAGCTTCTCTGTCTGTAAATTGGGAATAATACCTGAAGAGGTCGTTGTCGGGATTGAATGAGATGATGTAAGCAGGGCACCTTGCCCAGGGCTTAATAAATAGTGATGAGACTGGTAGATTTCTCCGTGAGGGGGCTTCAGGATATACCTCCCTTATACAGACTTCTATTCCTTTGAGTCCACCGCCCCCCACAACATCTTTATGAACTGTAATGTATCTCATACTATACAAGTCACTCATTTAAAGTGTACACTTCAATGGCTTTTAGATTTACAGAGCTGTGCAACCACTACCACAGTCAGTTTTAGAAAATTTTCATCTCCTCACAAAGAAACCTGTACCCTTTAGTTATCATTACTTTATTCTCTCATCCTCTTCCTCATCAGATGTTGTAGGGCACCCTTCCTTCCCTTCTTTTCAGCTGTGGACTGTGCTGATTTGCCTGTTGCTGGATCATGTGATTGAAATTCTTTGAATTTTTCTGTAAATAGCCAATTTAGCTTTTTCCCTTCCAAAGTATTTGTTTCTTTGGGTGTGGAAGCAGCTGCTGCAGCCAGTGCAAGGGCTCACCATTTTGCACTTTGCGGCTGTTCATATGGCAACTTTATTCAAAACCGCTCCTGCACTGCTTAAGTTATTTGTTTTATACAAAAACAGTTCTCCCTGGCTTGCGGCTTCTCTGCTGCCATGTTGACAAATGTTGCTTCTAGTGAAATACACAAAAATAAATAACAGCAAGGGAGAGGGGAGCACAGAGCTAAGTGAATTCATTTTGCCTCTTGAGTGCCATTCTCATTTGTTTTAAAAACCACCCTGGCATTACAGACGGGAAAGGGGGAGGCAGAGAACCGCAGGAAAAGAGCCACATTTGATTCTTTGAATTGGGCTGTAGGGGCTGGCTGAACAGACAACTTGAGAAGTGTCTGGAATGTGGGGCCTGGGGATGAGGGAAGAGTTTACAAGGAATCTGAATATCCTGCAGATATTCATATTGCAACAGCCCCCATTTACATAGTCTTCAGAGTTCATATGGTATGTTCTCATGTTTTCTCATTCTGTTGATGACGAGACTCAAATTTAAGCACTGCTGATGTAGTAGTACATGACTATGGTTGGTTTCTGTCAGTGTGGTAGGGTGTGTATTAGGAACTGGAAAAAGGCAAAAGCGTAAGGGTGTGTGGGTTCTCAAGTTTCAGTCTGAAGGTCTGACCCACATGAGAAGGTGGAGGGAATGCTGACAAATATTGATTGCCTTTCTGAGCCAAGTATTTCCACAAATACTATGTTATTAGTATTATTATTATATTAAGATATATTAGTATTATACTATTATATTAGTATATATTAGCATTATTAGTAGTATTATATTAATATATTATTATTATTTGTATATAACAAATACTATGTTGTTATTATTATTATTATTATTATTATTATTATGAGTAGTAGTGGTGGTGGTGGTGGTGGTGGTGGTGGTGGTGGTGGTGGTGGTAGTTTTCAGAGAGAGGTTCTCCCAGGCTGGAGTGCAGTGGTGAGATCATGGCTCACTGTAGCCTCAAATTCTTGGGCTTTAGTGATCCTCCTCCCTTAGCTTCCCAAGTAGCTAGACCCACAGGCATGAGCCACCATACTCAGCTAATTTTTAGATTTTTTGTAAAGATCTGGGCCTTACAAAGTGCTGGGTTTATAGGCATGAGCCACCAGGCCTGGCTTCAGAAACATTGTTTCATTGGTTAGCATGACAAAGGCTGGTGGTCTTAGCTTCATTTCACAGACTAGGGAGGACAGAGTTTTGAGGAATTATGGTACTTACTTGCCAAAGGTCTTACAGAAATTAGGGGAGTGGAATGAAATGGAAACCCAGTGCTTCCAGACCTAGAACTTTTTCCTTTTCTATATTAATAGCCGTCAGAGGTATGGAAGAAGAAAAGGAGAAGGGCATTGGAAAATAAGGAGGGATAACAGCAAGCAGTAGAGGGCAAAAACATTTTGTTTAGAAAAGTTGTACATCTTCTTTGAAGGTTTTTGTTCATTAAAAATCACCAGGAAAACGAAAGTGACTTGCAAGTCCACAAGAAACTTTGTTTTGGGTGTGTGAGTTAAGAATGATCACCTGACCAATTATTATTGACTAGAAAAACATTTCCCTGAGCCTTTCATAAATTATCTTAATGTGCATATTGTTGAGGCAGTGTCTGATAAATAACAGCCTAATTGGCCACCCGGGGTCTGAGAGGTTTGCTTAGCCACAGCTAGCCTTTCATTCTGGGTCTGGCAGATTGATTTCTTTCCGTTTGTTGCATGATTTTCAATGCTATTTATGACCTAAATATTCTGTTCAAAATAATTTTTTTTTGGTCTATTGCTAATAGTAGATGCCTCTAGGGAGAAGAGGAGAGACGCAAGAGTGAGGTGACAGGGACTTACTTTTCCTTATATTCTCCTTGGTACTTTTTGAATTTTGTTCCATGTACTATTCCATATGATGGAAAGGAGGTAAGTGTATTTAGGCAGGTGGAAGGTAAGAAGGGTAGATGAAAGGATGAATTATTGACCTGAACTTCAGGCCTTTATTCATCAGTGGTTTAGCCTGTGGGATTGTTTCTCAGCATATAAACTTCTTCAGTTACATAAACATATAATAGGTACTTGTTTAATTTATTGCATCTGCAAAGGTATGGCCAGGTGTCATCATGAGGAAGTATAGTAGTACAGTGTTTAGGCTTAAAAGAGTCTGAAACCTAGACTTCCTGGGTTGTAATCCTTTCTCTACCACTTAGTGGCTGAATGTGACCTGGGATCTTACTTTATCTAGCATTTTTGTGTCTCCGATAGCTTGTAGTTAAAATAGTGGTTATAACAAAACTTGTGCAATTGGAAGGATTAAACATATTACTTAATCCACATGAAGTTCTTATAATAGTGCCCAATACACAGTACTCAATAAAAGTTAAAATTTTTTTTGATGACTATTATCACAGATGGTGATTTGCCTCATCCATCTCTCTGTCCCTTTCTTAATGTGGTCCAAAATCCACCCCTCGCCCCCCGTCCTTAATGCCCAGACACTGCCCCTGTACTGACTAAGGAGCCTTTCTTTTGAGTTCACTGGTCTGGCACGGGCTCCTAGAAGTGCTCTTTTCCAGTGACAGCAGGATATTTGGACCACTGGGAGAGTCAGTGGGCTGGGTTGGGCCCTCACTTTCTGCAGAGGTGTTCTTTCTCCCAGTGGGAGGAAACACCACTTGTCAGAACACAGCTTTGGCTTGCCCAGGTTCCTGTTGTGCAGATGGGGCCTAGAGTCTCTCTGGGCCCCTTGTCGTGGATCCAAGCCAAGGCTGTTGCTTGCTGAGCCAGGAATAATATAGGAATTAGTCTTTTTCTTCTTTATGCTAAGCACTAATCAATCTACAGTTAACTCTGTATCTAATTTCTGAACCAGATGCCGTGAATAAATGCCCCTGAATGTGTTTGCCAGTAAAAGGATAAGTTTAAGGCTTTTAATCAATGCCGCTTGCACTCAGTATTTAAGGTCAGAATCTTGTGTGAGACTTATTTTGATCAGGATAATTGTTGGGTTAAAAAATGAATGGTTTTTGAAATTGTGACACTCGTGGTTGACTCGCGGGTGAATTAATCTTTGAGAGGATGGAAAATTGTCGATTTCATAAGAGTTCTCTTGCTCTCTAGTTGTCTTTCAGGTCACTTATGGAAAATATGACTTTTAGGAGGAAGGCATTCTTTTTCAGTGGAAAAGGAGATAAGAGACTAATAGAAATTTCTAAGGAGTCAGTGATGGAGGCTCAGGGGAAATTGGAAATGAAGCTGGGTATTTTGGATCTGCGGTGAGCTGAGGGACCTGAGCTGCAGCTGTGTATGTTCTAGGTAATATTAACTTGTTGTAATTTTATGTCTCCAGCATACCTTTCTCAAAGGAACTCATGTTTCCTGACCAACGACCGTGTACTGTCTAGAATAAAGCATAGTGTTTCGAAACATCTGGGGTTTAGATAGTGGCCTAGGGCAAGTCACTGAGCCTCTGTGCCCTCAGTTTTTATAATTATAAAATGGGGATGGTAATAGCTACCTCACAGTTGGAAAACAAATGTGATCATGTATGTGAGAATGTGAAGTGCAGTGCCTGGCACATAAGAGTTGCTGAAAGGAGCATCTCCTTTTATTTCTTTGTGGAGTTTGTTTGGCTGGTCTGCTGGTCTGTCATACATTTGTCTGGTGTGCATCTGGATACATGTAATGTGGAAATTTCCCTACCTTGTAATAGTGAGTTGGAAATTGTTCCTGTTGACCTGTTTTTTTTCTTTTTCTTTTGTGCTTAGGGAAAGGCATGACGTCCTCCATTTCTGGAGAAGCTCGGTGGTAATTCTGTTCCCCAGTGGCTCACAAGCCTGGGCAGTTCAGAGAATATGAGAATTGGTAGATCATGGAGAACCAAGCTCTGCTCCTTTGGCTATGTGGAAGTTACTTAGTCTTCCTGAAGTTTCCTGTCCACGAAAGGGGGATGTGTGAGGGTGCAATATGGGTAATGTTTGTGAACAACCTTTGTTAGTGTCGGGAAACTCCAAAACTATGTGGTGTGGTATTTTCATCATCTTGAGTTGACAACAGTGCTTATCCAAAAGTCAGTTTTGATATTTTGTCAAATGTTAAAGGCTCAGGAAATAAATTCCAACTCAAGGAAGATTTGTATCCACTCTGGAGCTGGAGGAGCTTATATTAAGAATGTAAGATAGCTGGGCTCCCAGGATTTCTGGGAGAGCTAGCAGTCTCCCTGAGGTTCAGATTCTCAGACCAGCAGGCCATGCATGGGGGCTTGTGATTAAGTCGGTGCCAAACATTGCTGAATTATATAGGTCTTTGCGTGCTACGGGTTGGTTTTCTGCTGTTCACATGCAGTCTAACAGTGACCTGTTTTCCTTTGCCTCAACTGTGACATCCCCTCGAAGTGACCTTTATGAAGGCAGAGCTTGGATCTGCCTTGCTTCTTGCTGCCTACTGTGTGGTTTTGTGCAGAGTGCTCCTTTCCCTCCTCTGGTGTCTTCACAGGTGTGGAAGAGGAGGCTAAAGAAGGTCAGGTTACCAAGCACCTCTCTTCATGCCTCAGCCAATCCAGACCCCAATACTGTGTGGGAAGAGTTGTTCATCTGTTGAGAAGGGGTAGGGACAACATATGTTACATACAGAGGCTCCAAGGTGGTTCTAATGAGCATAGAGTATAGTGGGAGAAGGAACAAAGGACGGTTTGGGAAGTAGGAAGTAAAGTTTCAGCTAGAGCTGACTGTCAAAGGCCTTTTCTGTCTTTAGACTTTTACTCTGTAAGATACAGGGATTTGTATATGAGGCTTTTGACTTTAACTCTGTTGGAATAGGGATTTGTTGGAGGATGTTAAGTAGTGAGGATGGTTGAGAGATGCATTTTCAGGGGTTTCATTTGCTCATGGCATGGTAGAAGATGAAGGGTGGATGGTGAGGAGAGTAGAAATAGGAACACAGAAGACTGCTGCAGTATTTCAGATGAGGATCGTGTGGGGCCTATTTAGGTCATCTCCAGTGCAAGTGCCCAGGAGAAGTTACAATAGATACTGTACTTGTAAAGGAAAATGACATTTGAGTGCCTGTTTTGTGCCAGGAACTTTAAGTAAT
Source organism: Nomascus leucogenys (assembly GCF_006542625.1). Lineage (NCBI taxonomy): Eukaryota > Metazoa > Chordata > Mammalia > Primates > Hylobatidae > Nomascus > Nomascus leucogenys. The sequence continues at coordinate 43,021,562 of NC_044397.1, forward strand.
CTACATATCTTAGCTCATCTCATTCTCACAACAGCAACAAGGGGAAGGTGTTATTTCTCACCATTTTTCAAATAAAGAAACTTAGGTTTAGAGCATAAGTAGTTTGTTTGCGATCCCTGGACAGCTCCTAAGTTGCAGGGTTGAGGTTAAACCTGCTTACATCCAACTCCAAGTCCTTTCTGTTCGCATTACACCACACTGTGGCCCTTAGGACACAGCCTCATATAGTGGTTTTGTATTAGCAAATAACTTTGCGAGGACTAGTCTATTAATAGTGATCTCTTTCAACATTCCCATGAGATGAGGGAGCACAATTAATTGTTCAGCTGTGGGATTAGAGATATAAGGAGGTTAAGTGACTTGACGAGGTCACCCATCAAGTGGTTTGGGGAGGACAGACAGGTGAGTGAGGCTTGGAGCTGGCCATTTTGAGACAGTGGCCTTATCGAGAACAAGAATTTTCCAGCCTCATTTTATAAATCTGGGCTTCTAGTTCTATAGACTAGAGAAACTGTCATGGAAATGGTATGCAAGGCAAGTGCCTGAGGCTGAGATGGCACAAAGCACCGTGGTATCTTGGGGTTACTTTATAATCAAACTCTCTCTTCTAGCATAGTCTTTAATTAAAACAACAATCATCTCCACCAAAATCTAATCATCTTTATTAAGCATTCAGATTGGAGTAAGAGTGGGGAGACTTGTGTCTGAGAAAGATCTCACCAATAAATTGTTTCCTTTGCCATAATAATCGTGTTGCTGAGTTTAATAATTAGAAGAATTCTCTCACTCTACCCTGCTTCCTTTTTCTGTTTGGTTTTATGGGTCTGACATCGCTGTTGTTTTTCCTGGGAATACTTGAGGTGTCACAAAGAGCAACATTATGAAGAGACCATGGGAAACACTTGCTAATTACAGTATATTGTGCCCCTGTTCCTCATCTATCAGTCTCTATTGGTTATTATTACTCATTTAATTTTTATTTTTGAGAGATGAATGCACAGGGCAGAATAGGTCCTGAGAATGAATCTAGAGCTTTGCCTTTGACTTGGATGGACACTTTGGGCATGTACAGGTCAAGAAATAGATGATTGGGGATCTTGTGGTAGGAGTTGGAGGAACTATTAATACATTTGGGAATGGGGAGTGAAGGCCAGGGATTGAAAGGATGCCGAACTACAAACCTGAATGATTTTATAGTTTGCTAATGGTTATCCCTGGATGCCATGCACCTTCATGATTTAACCGAGCCTTGCAAACAGGGATGATACTTTTCCTAACCCCCTGCCATCTACTGCTTTCTCACCAGAGATCACAGGGCAAAGACAAGTAACACTGGCATTGTGCATGTGTGATGGGTAACTGTAGGTAGTAAAGTGGCCACCTGTACCATTGCAACCCTGTGTAATATTCTAGTGAAGTGATCTGGTTTCTGCAGTCAGGATGCCAAATACGGGGGAGAAGGAAGTGACAGTCATTTACAGTGTCATGTTTAGTCTTTTGCAGATGTGCTTACAGTTTTAACAAAGGCGGAGAAGAAATTATAGGGTGGGAAAGAAATGCCTACAGACAGGCTGCTAAAGCCTAAGAAGGAGGAAACTAGTATTTGTGTGTTTTAGGAATGCTAAGCCCTTGCTTACATATCAGCAAGCAAAATATTGGCATTCACTTCTGACTTGAGGAAGGCATCTCTGAAGTCAATAGAAGGAAATGCCTAAACACAGGCCTCACTCAGAAAGAAAGGAGAGCTGTGGAAATGCTCAGGATTATCTCATAAAAGCTCTTTGTGTATTTGAAGCCTCTAATGAAATCAGCCTTGTTCCCCAGGCCAGACAACTCCAGTTGTTCTTACCTTTCTTTATTGTATCTTTTTTCTTTTCATTTCTTTTATGCTTTTGTCATCTTTTGAAATTTCTTTTCTTTGAATAATACCAATAAAAATTGAACTTTGTGCCTGAATGCAGGGATGACTTACTAGTAACTACCAGTTTTTATCAGAAAGCAGAGTGGGATGCTCAGTGATGTTGTTGATGGTGAGGATATCCAAATCTTGTTTCTATATGCTAGTTCCATTCTCTGCTGCATTTACCTGTTTGTAGTGTTGGTGCGTGGAACATGGTGGGCATATAATAAATGTTTATTGAATTAGTGAGTGTAGATATACTGAATTTTTTCCTTAAAAAGTCAGTATTTGCTCTGGGTCAATAAAGAAACCCTTTATTTTGCTTTTTCTTCATAAACACCAAAATCCTAGGAAATATTGGCTTTACTTTGCCACAGCACTCTGCAGCTTGTACAGACTTTTCCAGAGACGAAAAATTCTTTCTCACTTCTGTCTTAGTCCTTCGCTTTATCCTCTGATTCCTCCTTCCTTCGTTCTCTTTTCTCCCTTCCTCTCACTCATTCATGTATTCATTAATTCAGTAAATGCTTCTTCAACCCCTGCTATAAGCACTATTTTAAGTACTAGGGATATTGTTATAAGCAAAATAATGTCTCTGCTTTCATGAAGCTTATATTTGGGTGGTGAATCAAGGAACATGATTGACCAGAAGAAGTTAGATTTCCCTCTTGGGACAAGGCTTTCAGGGAAGTAAGATTGGTGGTTGTATGGGTAGTAGAGATAAAAGGATTGCTCCCTGTGAGGGACTTGCTGGCAGGATAGGCTGTGATTTCACTTTATTTTCTATTTACATAACAATCTGAATCCCAATATAGTGTTTTACCTGATACGTAAGATTCTGTTTGGGCAGGGTTTTGTCAGTTATCATTTATATCTCCTTCCTTGAAATTAGATCAGGTCCCTTTGATTTATTTGGAGAGAAAAATGGGCAATACACAATGTGTTTCTGCTGAATATTTTGCTATGATATTGACACAGTAATGTACACTTTATTTTGATTTTAGTGTGTTTTATTTAAACATTCCATTATTCAGAAATTGTTGCCCCTTCCTTGTTATTACTGTTTGCCTCCAGTTATTTAGAAAGCAGTTTAATTAATGTTCTTTTACTGCCCCCTGCTTCAGTATGAGTTTCAACAGTTTTAATACAAAGTATACATATCAACTGTATGAATTTACTAAAACCCAGGACTGTGATATTCATTCATTCATTGCTTTATCCAGCAAATGTACAATACAAAAAAAGATACATGCTTCCTCTCTACACGTTTCAGTCTAATATGAACTGTTTAGTTGAAATACAGAAACATAACATGCAATTCTCTGTGATAAACATTTCACTAAATAAACAGCAGTGAGAGTTCTGAAGATACACTTAAGTAGGTCAGCCTGGGCTTATCAGAGAAGGCTTCACAGAATAGGCGATCTTTGACCTGGTTCTTGAAGGGTAAGGATGTGTTTGCCTCCCAGGGACCAGTTGAGAAATAGCTAGAATTAATTAGTTCTGCTGTAATCATTGAGGTGCTGATCCTAGAGTGTGGCTTCCACTGCAGTACTGGACGTGGGGATGATGATCTCATTGCAAACACAGCCTGGGTGGGTGTTTTTGGTTTTGTTTTAAAGATTCTGAAGCAGCGTATACACAAGGTTGACATCAGGACCTCTTTAGTTGGTTGCTGCTGCTGTTCACAATAGATTTAGATTGATAGGGCTTCAGTTTTCTTACTGTTGCATTCCAGCATTTTGGACCAGTCACTTTATTACATCATTTACTTTCTGGCTTAGGCTTAGTTGTTATTAAGTGAATCAGGGATAAACCTTAGGCTACTCTCCTGCTTCCTTTTTCAAGTAATCTGGAGTAAACAAAACAACTAAATCTCTTTCGTCACTATGTTTTGTTCCCATCTCAGAACTGGTAGAATGGCCAACATTTTCAGTGAAAATGTGTTGAAATGCATTTCACTGAATGAAATGTTCACATTCAGTGAAATGTATCTAAACTCTAAAAAGAGTTTAGAAAAGCTCATTGACACATTTGTTACTTGCTGAAAGCCCCAGTGAATTTTCCAACCTCCGTGTTGTCCTTAAAAATTGCCTTTTAGTTCTTAAGGTGGTGGAGGTGTGTTTTTTTCCTTCCCCCTTAAACCCTCTTCTGAGCAATCTTTGCAGAGACACCTGGTCAGAGAGTAGGCCCTTCTGCTTTGTGTGCCCTCTAGTAAGAGATGATCATCAGCAGCTTTATATCCTAATGTAGAAAATGTGTTGTGCTAGATCATTTCAACCCAGCAAGTCACCTCTTCATGCCTAATGGCTGGAGCTAGGGCCTTGTTTCTCTCTACATTAGCCAAAAAATAAATAAATAAATGTGGGCCAGGATAATAATAATTATGATGGCAGGAACACTTATTGAATAAGCAAGTGTTTGCTTATTTAATCTACCTGACAACCCTACTAGATATAGGTACTGTTATTTTCTCCATTTGATGGATAAGAAAACTGAGTCACAGAGAGATTCGGTAATTTGCCCAGGGTCAGACAGCTGTCTGCCTGGGGGACCTATACACTTAATTGCTGTGCTAATACTGTGGTTGAGTATCTCTTATCCGAATTGCTTGGGACCAGAAGTGGTTCAGGTTTTTCATTTTTTTTTTTCCGAGTTTGAAACATTTGCATATACATAATGGGATATCTTGGTGATGGGACTCAAGTCTAAACACAAAATTCATTTATGCCTCATACACGTAGCTGGAAGGTAATTTTATAAAATACTTTTAATGATTTTGTGCATGAAACAAAGTTTTGACTGTGTTTTGACTGCAGCTGCTCATGTGAGTTCAGGTGTAGAATTTTTCACTTGCGGTATCATAAAAGTTTCAGATTTTGGAGCATTTCAGACTTCAGATTTTCGGATTAGGGTTGTGCAACCTGTGCTTCATGAGCCAATTGAGAAAAGTGCCTTCATAATTTCTTTCTAGGGCCTCAAACACCTGGACGTCACCCCTGACTATTGCATGTTGTGCATTGGAGAGTCAGATCTCCTCAGTGCCTGTGAAGAAGTGTTCTTTTGAGTGATACTCTTCTTTCTGTGACTCTAGTATATAATACAGCTTTCATAGCCCCCACTTTATTTGCTCTTATTTTATTCCCCTCACCCCCCGCCCCCATATAAAGGACTCATTTCAAAGATGGGCGAACCTGGAAGCTGAACCTGACTCTTTACTCTTCATGTCTTCAATTTACTGGCCATAAAGGGTTCAGTTTTGCCATTCTGTCCTCCAGAAGATCCCGTACAAATAGAGGCTTTAATTTATGCTTGCATTCTTGCATTTTGTGTGATTTATTGCCTAATAAATGAAAGAAAAAAGTTTATTTAAATAGTAAACTGAAAATGAAAAACCATTTTTTTCCACGAACTTGCTAATTTTCTTCCATTGTATAGTATGAACTCAATCTACAAAGATCTGGCAAAAAAACAAGTATCATATTCTGTAACAAACTCAGTTACACTAACACCAGAACTTACCGAGTTTAATTGGAGATAATTAAAAAAAAAAAAGTTTTTTTTAAAAATTTATTTATTTATTTATTTTTTTAAATAGAGATAAAGTTTTCCATGTTGACCTGGCCGGTCTCAAACTCCTGGCCTCAAGCGATCCTCCCGTCTTGGCCTCCCAATGTGCTAGGATTGCAGGTGTGAGCCATCGCATCTGGCCTCTTACTGTAGATGATTTTTTAAAATGAAGATTTGTTTTATAATAAGAAAAGGGAAACCATAATTCCAGACCACAGAGAAGGACTTCTTTAATATATTTAACCTCTTTATTTACAGATCACTTCTTTCTAGAGAGACTAAAATTAGGGCAGAGAAATCTAAATCCTACATATAAAGAGCTGCTGCCCATTCAAAATAATTACAAGTGGGCCGGGCGCGGTGGCTCACGCCTGTAATCCTAGTGCTTTGAGAGGCCGAGGTGGGTGGATCATAAGGTCAGGAGTTCGAGACCAGCCTGACCAACATGGTGAAACCCCATCTCTACTAAAAATACAAAAATTAGCTGGGCATGGTGGCACGCGCCTGTAATCCCAGCTACTCAGGAGGCTGAGGCAGGAGAATGCTTGAACCTGGGAGGTGGAGGTTGCAGTGAGCCGAGATTGTGCCACTGCATTCCAGCCTGGGCAAGAAAGCAAGACTCCGTCTCAAAAAAAAAAATAATTACAAGTGACAGTAAAGCATCTCCCCACATAATCCTGTACTATCAGTAAGAAAATATGTTTTGAGATTCACAAAACTCAATTTACAAATCTCTAGTTGTAGTTATTTGACTTAATATATAAGGCACTTACCAGAGAGATGGTTGCAAACAGATTTGATGACAGGTAAATTTTTCTAATGGTCTGCTAACTTCTTATTCAGTCATGGCCAACCACTGATATAATGCTGAGAGTTGCTTTCTGCTTTCCCCTCTACTAGCTTGGGGTCCACAGACCAAAAAAATCTATAACTTGGAAGGCTAATAAATGCATGCTTCAGCTGCCTGGAAATGCTGCTGGACTGGCAATTTGCTGCCCGGCTCTAATAGAGACTGCCTCAGATCTGGTCTTTAACCTGGATTAGCTGGATAAAGAGAATCCTCTGGAATCCTGTGTGCCATCACCTGGTGATGCACATAAATGTATCATCCAATATATATATATATATATATATATATATAAAGGTAACATCCACTAACTTTGTCAGATGATGTCTGGCCTGGCTGCTGTGACTGTGATTGGAATTGAAACATACGGCTTGTTATTATGGTAGTGACTGGCTGTGGGGGACACCGATGTCTGTTGTTTTTCATTGTTTATTGATCTAGTGAGTTAGAATGCCTTTCCTGGGGTGTTAGTGTTAAATAGTTCAGTCCTGCTGGTCATTTTGTGAGATCGTCTTTCTGTGTGATTTGTGTATATTTCCTTGATCTAGTGGGGTGCAGGGTCAGGGACTGAGGGGAAGGTATAATTGTTTACAGGGACTTCCCTGGGGTGTTAGTGTTAAATAGTTCAGTCATGCTGGTCATTTTGTGAGATCATCTTTCTGTGTGATTTGTGTGTATTTCCTTGATCTAGTGGGGTATAGGGTCAGGGACTGAGGGGAAGATATAATTGTTTACAGAAAATGTGGCAGGACATGGATTTGAAATCAGATAGGAAGTTAAGGAATGCTGGGCCTCTCTGAATATTAAGGAAAATCTTTAAGCCCCTAATTAACTTCAGAAAATCCCCTTGCTCTCACCGTTGGGAATTTGGCTGGGTAAGTTAATAACTGGAATGAAAGTTAGGAGTTTTGGGTTAAGTTTCTCCCTGGCAAATACCAGTATTTCAGGATTACTTCGACTCTTGTCCTGCTGCCTCCCACTGGATCTTTACAAACTCTGTGCAGTAGAGATTATCTTGATAAAGATTTTGGATGCATGTTGGGCCTTTGTTGAATGATGAATGTTGTTTTTTATTCATTTAGCACATTTATTGGGTACCTACTATATGCCAGCCCCTGTTCTTGGTCTTGTATGGTGGTATACAAGAGAAACAAAATTCTTAGCCTTATGGAGTTTATATTCTAGTGGACTATAAATTACAACGTTCAGTATTTGAAAGGACCCAAGCTTCAGATGTTGTGGCTGTTTGGCACACTGGTCCGGGTTGAAAGAAGAGACAGGGATTCAAGTTGTAGTTCCTGTCCTGATTTGCTGCATTTCTCTGGTCCTGAGTTTAACTACCGGTAACATAATGACATTGGGCTGTATCTAATTACTTATAGGGGTCTTTCCAGTTCTTTCACTTATGATCCTCATTTTCCCAAACATTTTAGCCGAGTTGTCTTTTTTTTTTTTTTTTTTTTTGAGATGGGGTATCACCCAGTCACCCAGGTTGGAGTGCAGTGGCACTATCTCGGTTCACTGCAACCTCTGCCTCCCTGGGTCCAGTGATCCTTCCGCCTCAGCCTCCCAGGTACCTGGGACCACAGGTATGTGCCACCACGCCTGGCTAATTTTTTGTGTTTTTGATAGAGATGGGGTTTCACCATGTTGCCCAAGCTGGTCTCAAACTTCTAAGCTCAAGCCATCTGCCCACCTCGGCCTCCCAAATTGCTGGGATTTCAGGTGCGAGCCATTGTACCTAGCCAGCCCAGTTGTCTTTAATCTAGTTGGGCTTCTGGCTAATTCGTGTTGGTGACCAATGTTTGCATATTAAATCAAACAATCAGTTATTGTACTGAAGAAGAAAATAATTGTTTCTAAAAGTTCATATTTTGACTACATGGTCATGCCATTTAAAAAAAACATAGTAAAGCAACAATAAGGAAATATTCTTTTATTCTGGAATTACATACCTACATGAAATCTTTGAGTTTCCCTTGTGTCATGTGAGCTGGTTGATTGCAGGTGAGGAGAATTGCATGTTCTTACATGCTCCTCAGAAACACTCATCACTGTGTAAAAAATGCCTTTTTGTTTGTGTGAAATCATAATATAGAGCCCATTCCACCATACACCTTCATCATCAAGCTCGGGGGTACAAGCCTGTTAATCAAGCGGGAATACAGGAAGTGAGACATGAAACACAGGTTTTATTTTCACACCTCTAAATGAGTGACTGCAGAGGATGAACTTAAAAATAATAATGCCACCTCATACTTGCATCACACCTTTTAATAAGGCGGTTTAAAAATATTTAGGGTGAACCTTCATCAGGATGCTTTAATTGCCTCAGCATAGTTGAATAGAACATTAGGGTGATGCCTCTGCTGTGCTGAAAAGCCTGGAGGGAGATACTGTCACTCAGTGATGCGTTGAGGATGATTAGGTAGAACCCCTTCAGATCTTGGGATCTCAGTTTCCTCTCAAATGCATGCTGTGGGTAGAGAAGCCTGGGCTGGTGTATGTATAATTTACATCTGTTATAAGTGACTAAACTTGTAAGAACAGGTACACAAGGCATCTTTAGTAAGAAGTAATAATATCTACCTTAGTAATAATATCTCCTTATCCTTGTAGGTCCATTTGAAATGGCTCCATCTCTAGTACATCTTTCCTGACTACTCCCACCTGGCCATCATATCATCTTTCTCCATTAGATTTCAGGCAGACTAGACCGAGACTGTGGGTTTTTATCCTGTCAGCCACTTAGAGGCTGTTTGATCTTGGGAAGATTACTTGCTTTTCTGTACAAAGTATCTTTATTTCTGCATCTGTAAAGTGAAGATAAGAATCCCTACTTCATAGGGTCTTAGTGATATGAGTTAGTAAACATGATGCCCGTAGAACAGTGCTTGGCATGTGCTGCTGTGGTTTTGTCATCATTATTACTCCACTTTTTCCTTGGTACATAGCTCATGTTCTCCTTAACCATGTGGATGTATTTAGCGATCTGCCTTAAATTGCGGTGTGTTCCTTCTGGTCTGAGAGCCCTTGTCACACCTAACATGATAACTTTGACTTGGTAGGTACCTAGTGAGCATCTTGGATTGAGCTCCTACAGGATTTAGTTAAGAATTCAAAGCAGGGTGTATTCTCATTCTGACTTTTAAAGCCTTTGAGGTCAGTTGGGGGCAGGTCTTACTTGTTTCTTAACTGGTGAAGCTACCATACCAAGGCCACTTGCCCATGGTCGTCTACTGGGTAGCCTGATAAGAAGGTCAGTTACTCAAGGCTGTGGACTTCATTCCATTCTTGCTGATATTACTAGCATAAATGAGATGCCTTTGGATAGTTCTCTGAGCAATTTAGGCCAGGTGAATACTGGACAGTAATTTCCTGAAGTGCCATGAAATGGCAAGAACATGATTTATGTAACATGGGCTCTTGCTAGCTAGGGTGAACACTGGAGCCCCTGCTGTGCTCTGGAATTATGAGTGCCTGCCAGAGGAGCTGCTTTTGTTCTAGAGAGTTTTTTTTTTTTTTTCTTTTTGCTTTCTTTTAAGTTAAATTCTCGAGTTGCGGGCAGGGGCGGGGGTCTCTATGGTGATGAATGGAGAGATGTAGGGCTGAACTGGCTGGTTGCAAACCTTACCCCAGCAGTTCTTAGAGACAACTGGGATACGGACATTTTAGCTTGTTGACACTTGGGTTGAAAGTACTGATGTAAAAAAAAAGTGATGCGTGTATGGGAAGGGGCATATGCAAAGAAGTGGTACCTTGGCATTCTAGCCAGATAAAGGAGATCTGTGTTTTTTAAGGTAGGAGCTTTGAGAAAAATGCAAAACTTGTATATTTCAGCATGCAGAAAATTGCACTTCACTCATCAGGCAAACCTCATTCATATTAGCAAGAGTATTGCTAGCATGAGAAGTATATGAGAAGTATGTGGTTGTGGGATGCCATTATCAGGAAGTTGCTATGTTCTTGACCTTGGGCTCTGGAAGAACAATTAGCCCCTTGCATGTAAGCTTGCTCAGTAAAGAAAAGGTTTTGGCGCTAAAGCCTGTGGAACCAGGCTCAGGATGGATGGTGGATTTATTGTCCTTCACAGCCAAAACACAACAGTCTTTCTCCCTATCTTTCCAGGCTACCCATGTGAGTACACTGATAATATTTCTGAGACTTTTAAAGAATTTTCCAGCAGAATGAGAGAAGATAGAAGGACCATCTTGATAATTTAAGGACATGCTCTTATCTCTTGATCTGCTGCATTTTGTTTTTGCTTCTGTTTAGGCCAGTGTTGGTAGTTATATTGTCTTCTCTCCACTGGGCAGATTACATGTAGCAATCCGAAATTGTCAACATAAGTATTCCACTTCTTCTTTGGTACATAGCTCATGTTCTACTTAACTGTACTAAATTGTGATGGGTTCCTTCTGGTTAAGAGCCCTTGTCACACCTAACAGGACACATTGGACATGGTAGATACCTAGTGAGCATCTTGGATTGAGTTCCACCAGAATGATGTTAAGAATTCAAAGCGGGTGTATTCTCATTCTGACTTTTAAAGCCTTTGAGGTCAGATGGGGGCAGGTCTCATTTGTTTTGGATTACATGTATGCAATCCAAAAGAGTTAGCTTTTTTAAAAAAATTAATTACCCTCACCCCTTTTGTTAAAGAGTCAGGGTCTCACTGTGTTGCCCAGGTTGGTCTTAAACTCCTGGCCTCAAGTGGTCCTTCTGCCTTGACCTCCCAAAATGTTGGGATCACAGGCGTGAGCCACTGCTTTCAGTCTAAGTTTTATTTAAAATTAAAAATTTGTGGTATAGTCTGGGCACGGTGGCTCATGCCTGTAATCCTAGCATTTTGGGAGTCTGAAGCGGGAGGATTGCTTGAGCTCAGGAGTTTGAGACCAGCCTGGGCAACGTGGCAAAACCCCATGTCTACAAAAAATACAAAAAAAAAAAAACTATCTGGGCATGGTGGCACGTGCCTGTAGTCCCAGCTACTTTCGGGTCTGAGGCAGGAGGATCACTTGAGCCCAGGAGGACAAGGCTGCAGTGAGCTGAGATCATGCCACTGCGTTCCAGCCTGGCTGGCAAAGTGAGACCCTGTCTCAAAAAAATAATTAAAATTTGTGGTACAATATAAATAACATAAAATTTACCATGTACAGTTCAACAGTGTTAACTATATTTACATCATAGTGCAACCAATCTCCAGAACTCTCCGTCTTGCAAAACTGAAACTGTCTACCATTAAATAACAACCTCCCATTCTCTGTTCTGCTTAGCTTCCTGGAAACCACCATTCTGGTTTTTATCTCTATGAATTTGATTACTCTAAGTATCTCATATAACTGGAATCATATAGTGTTTGTCTTTTTGTGACTAGTTTATTTTACTTAACATACCCTCAAGGTTCATTCATATTATAATATGTATGTATCAGTATGTTCTTCCTTTTTAAGGCTAATATTCCATTGTATGTGTATACCACATTTTGCTTATTCATTCACTCCTCAGTCTACATTTGGGTGGCTTCCACTCTTGGCTGTTACAAATAATGCTGCCAGAAACATGGGTGTGCAAATAATTTCTTGAGAACCCTCTTTAAATTATTTTGAATATATACCCAAAGTGGAATTACTGGATCTTATGGTAATTATATTTTTATTTTTTGGAGGAACTACCATACTGTATTCCATAAGCAGCTAGATTTTCAAGAAGTATGTTTAAATTCATCGTTTTGGGCCTTGATCTCCATGCTGCCTTGAGTTGTCCCTGGGTAAGTAAATTTCTCAGTCAGTCACCTGCTCTGGCATACCTCTGAGCTTTGACATACCTCAACCACTTTCCGTGGCTCACTTTGGCCCTTTGTAGGTTGGTGCCTCTCATTAGATTCAAAGAACAATTTCTCAGGATCTGGGCCTAACCAGTGGTGTTGAATCTTAGAAAGACTGAGCTGAAATGCTCATCACCTGGTGCCATGCTTCTCACTTTAGGTCATACCTCCAATTGTGTTTGGATAAGAGTTGGAGTGGCATGACAGTTTCCCACAGAATCTGAAAATATAGTTCCAGATGTGCTTCTCCCAAACTTCTTCTCTGCCATTGGGGTTGCACCACTGGAAAAGTGTGTGAAGCAATACTTCACTCTGACACCCTGCTACTATGTACTTGAGGAAGGACTGAAGACTGTATCATGGAATGAGCTGCCCATAGGTCGCGCCCGTGTGCCCGTTTGTGTGTGTGTGTGTGTGTGTGTGTGTGTGTTGAGCCATGGGAGAGGGAATCTATGGATCCTTCTATACTCCATTGATTATGCTAACATGGATCTTATTTAATATTACAAGGACATTTCTTTGTCATTGTCTTTTTTTTTTTTTTGAGACAGGATCTTGCTCTGTCACCCAGGCTGGAGTGCAGTGGCGTGATCATGGCTCACTGCAGCCTCGACCCACTGGGTTCAAGTGATCCTTCCACCTCAGCCTCTCCAGTAGGGACTACAGGCACACACAACCATGCCCGGCTAATTTTTCTATTTTTTGTAGGGACAAGGTTTCACCATGTTGCCCAGGCTGGACTCAAACTACTGAGCTCAAGCGATCCCACCTGCCTTGGCCCCATCAAAGTACTAAGATTATAGAGACATGAGCCACCGGCCTAAAAAGACATTTCTGATTAAAAAGTGTAGTGTGAACTTTTGCCGTAGTTGGACTTCCCTCCATGTGGGCCCTTAAACACTGATATCTCACTCATGTGAAGCTATCAAGGACCAAAATAAGGGGAATTTGCCTTTTCTGTCAGTGCAGAACCAATAGGGGCCAGGCCAGGTATGACCAACCCATTGTATGTGCAGTGGCTTGCTCCATCTTTCTGTCCCTGGCTTATGTATGTGATCATTTGTGGATTCCAGCAGGTACATCCTCTCCAATACCTTACCTGGTAAGCTGTCTAGTAAGGTTTATATTTCAGACCATTAGGGATTCCCCCTCTTCATGGCACATGCTGCGCCTGTTGCCTAATATTCCTTTATTGTCTGCAGCATCCAGGACCAATTTAAATGTCACTTTGTGAAACTTCCTCAGACCCTCCTCTAGGGCAAGTTAGTCACTGCCTCTTCTGTGCCTCGCTTTGAGGTTATTGTTGTCACTGAACCTGACCCAGTGTATTGTAATTACTTAAGACAGTCTCTCCCACCAGAGTTTATCCTCCTCTGTGCAAGTGCCGTGTTTTAGTCCTATCTGTGTACCTTAGAACCTTCTGCAGTATCTGGCATATTGTTCTGTCTATGGCAATTATCTGGTAAATGTTTTATCAGACAAGTCTCTGATGCAATGGGATGGAGTGGAATTAATAGTTTTAATCATGACCATGGCCTGAAATAGCTGTTTGACAACATCCAAGCCACTCACTCTCTCAGACTCTCACGCTGGGTTGTGTAAAATGAATTCTTTCAAATGAGCATAAGTTAAAAAATACTTAGCACTTACCATGTGCTAGGTACTTTGTAATTAAGCATTTTACTTACATAAACTCATTTAATTTTACAATAACCTAGTGGAGTACATTTCAGTTTCATAGATAGTGAAAAAGACACACAGAACGGAGGTTACCTGCTCAGTTCAAACCCTGGAGTGTAGCCTGTGAGTGTATATTTCTTTTTGCATGTGGTTAATAAACTAATGTTGTATTTACAGCTTTGCAGAGCTGGGATGCCCTTAACACATGCAGCTCTGGACTTATATACGCTGTCAGGTGTAGAAGAGTGAGCAGGAAAACCTAGGGGGGAAACTGATTGCTTGTACAGAAGAATCAGATTTCGGTTATTGATGAAAATGGAGGAAGTGATGAATCCAAGTCGAATGATAGAAAAGGTTATGTGTCATTGGGCAAGGGTTCAAAAGACCTAGTTGTCTTGATTAGAGAGGAGGGGAGCTGAGGGAAAATGAGTCACAGAGGAGGAAATAATGAAGATGAAGTGGCCAGAGAAGACGGGCTCCTGCAAGGAGGGGCCTGGGTTTTAGATAGCCTCCAAGAAGGACAGGAAGTGTGGCCTGATGGGATTAGCTAGTCTCAAGACACCAGGTAGAATGCAGGCCATCTTTGTAGACTGGGCCTTGGGGTGTCCAAACCATGAAATGCATGGCAGAGTGTGGACCCACTTGTTTGTTTATACTCTTTCTCCCATCCTGTGCAATGAGGCAGAACATGAAGGAAAAATTAACAAACACCCCAAGTCCCTTGACACAGGGATCAAAACATATTGATGATGTCTTGGAACTCTGATAATTTCATTGAACCATGTGAAGCTTAAAATTGATACATAGGCATACCCTTGATTAACATTAAGTGCTGCTGTCAGTCTGACATAGCTGGATAAACCAATGTTGAATAATCTATTAAATATGTCAGACTTGAACAAAGAACGTAAATCATATTATATTATTTCAGCTGTAATTAGGTGGGAGATAAAATCACAAATAGATGAGTTTAGTGAGTGTTTCTTAGTGTGTACCCAGTGTCACTGGAATTTCTTTCCTTGCTTTATGGCAAGAAAGAAATTGACTGCCTTCCAAGTATTGACTGCTGTCCAGGAAGTGGGAGGTTGAAGGGTGACTTATGTAATGTTCACAGAGTGGGTTTCATTTATAAATTCAATGAGATTAGCTACAGTCTTCCTGAAGTTAATGGTGATGGAAATGCACCATTCTGCATTTAGCTGGAAATAGCTGGCTATCCAACTTGGAGACTTAATTGTTCCTCAGATTATGATATGTTTGCATTTATATCTCCCTCCCCTCCTTTCCTGGGAGCTGGCTGCTGCCTTTATTGTCTAGAAATTAATAATGCAGACTAGAGCTTGTGGGTGAACAGGGCAATGTATTGTTAGTCTTTTGATGTTCCTGTTTCCCAACCCACGGAGTAAACTTGATCATTGAGAATAAACAAGAGACGTAAACTAAGGTGGAAAAGATAAAGAAATTGCATTAGGAGAGTCCATTGAGCTGAGCTGTAGCTAAGAAATGGAGATAATTCTAGTCATAATCTCACAGGGTTGTTGTGAAGGGTGAAAAATATGTTAAAACTTCAGAACAGTGCCTGCCATGTAGCAAGTGTTTCAGTATATATCAAGTTGCTTTCATTGTTATAAGAAAACTAGTTGGCATTTGTGGTGGATGGTCAGGGTGGTGTGAATGTGAAATTCAAGAGCATAAACATGGTTGTCTCCTCCGAGATGGTTGGTATAGTGAAACAGACAGTTAAAGGTAAGGAAATGTAGGCCCTCATTGAGGCTACACATCAGAGCATGTTATTAATATAAGCAGTGTATACTGGTCATCTTTTATTGAGAGGCTATGGTTTTTTATTTTGTGCTGGTGGTTTTTAAAATATTAGTTTGATTCATTTCAGGTGATTTTGTTAATCTAGCAAAACATCTTCTTGCACTTTTTACATTATAAATGAGGACTATAGAACTTTGTGTGGACATTGCAGTCATTCAGCAGACATTTAGCAAATGCGTATAATGTGTGTGAATATTTTTTTGTATGAAAGGTTTTCGACACCTGAGACTCACTACCCTCCCCTGAGTTCACATGATGGGTCGGTGGATTTCCAGAGAGGCAGGTAGAGGCGCTGCAGTGGGAGCATCCTGGCTACCTGAGATGTGTTTTGAGGTGCCAGCCTCTTGGCTCCAACTGGAGCCAACTGGCCTGTTGGGCATGAGCTACATGGCATGTAGAGTGAGCTACACGGAGTTAGAGGCAGTTATCCTACTTCTTCTATATCACAGCTTTGCAGAGTGCTTCATATAAGACTTTTGTAAATTTCGGGGATAGTGTGCTTTATAAAGCAAGGATTTCCAGGGACCTACTAGAGAACAACAGAAGGCTGACATTTCCCCTTCTAGGCCAGTAGCTTGTCATTCATTACTTTGCATAATAACTACTTTCACTTGCTTTTTTTCCCCTCCCCTCAGCTGCACTTAGGAGGACTTAATGACATCATTTAAAGTTAAGGATAAATATAAAACCGATCTGTTCATGAACACCAGTAAATTGCACTTAAAAATAAATGGTTTCACATAAGGCAGAACAGGTTGCTACTTAAAAGAGCTAATGGCCAGTTGGTTTTAGAGTAGATCACAAAAAGAAATGTGACTTCACCCGCCAACTCCTTAGTTAAAGAAACTGTGTGTTTGCAGTGTTGGAGAACCATAGGGGAGGATTCAGAACTTTAGGCAGGAAGAACTGTGAATGACTAGCCCTGTTATTGCTCTGGCCACTGTGCACTCATGGCTTCTGCACATTACTGTGTAAACTCCTTTCTCACCACCTAAAACCTACCAAAGCACCCAGCGATCTTCCTGTATGTAAACTCACAGGTTTTTCTTGGATAATTTGCCTTTCCATTGACCTACTTTCAAGAGCAATTTTCCCTATAGCATTAGCAGGTAACTAAAAAGGGGAGTGGTGAGAAAGTAAATTTGGAGTTCCAAAGGGAAATTAACTTGGCTTTGAGCTACTTAGTCAAAAACATGTATTGCGTGCAGGTAGGTCCCAGGCACAGTGTTGAACACTGGGGTACAGAAGTGAATAAACATTGCTTCTGCTGTCAAGGAGTTCACAGTCTAGTGTGGAAGATCTGTGTGCAAGTAGATGGTTTCAGTGCAGTGTGGAAACCTGCAGCAGTAGAAGTGACAAAAGGTATGTTGGTAGCACGGAACATGCAATGCTAGTTCCGTGTGGCAAAGGGTGAGGGTGTCTTGGAGGACTCCTTGGTCAAGAAGAGTTTGGAGGACAACAGGGAGTTTGCCTAGTAGACAACAAGGCAGATTACTGGGGCAGAGGAACGGTGGTCTCTTGGGGAGATTAGGAGCTGGGAATCAAATTTCAAGATCAGGTTTTTTTATTTCAGTTCAGTCTCATACCTGCTGCCTGTTATGTGACCTTTTTTTTTTTTGAGATAGAGTTTTTGCTCTTGTTGCACAGGCTGGAGAGCAATGGCGTGATCTCGGCTCACTGCAACCTCCACCTCCTGGGTTCAAGCAATTCTCCTGTCTCAGCCTCCCAAGTAGCTGGGATTACAGGCATGCGCCACCACACCCGGCTAATTTTTGTATTTTTAGTAGAGATGGAGTTTCTCCATGTTGGTCAGGCTGGTCTCGAACTCTTGACCTCAGATGATCTGCTCGCCTCGGCCTCCCAAAGTGCTGAGAGTATAGGCATGAGCCACCCCGCCCGGCCGGTGACCTGACTTTTTTTACTGAGAAGAAACAGAAATGGGGATCCTTATGTCTTCATTCCTTTTGTTTGGCATAGGAAGCTGGACTGCATCCAAAATTGTTACCTTGTGCAATTTCTGGATAACTGAAGCTTACAGAGAGAGCCTGAAGTGTACGCAACTAGTTAATGACAGATCCGGTTCGACTCAGAAATTCACATTTGTCCAGATTCATTCAGTTGCCCTATACTCTTAAGTGTTTTTTCTGATGTTGGATTCATTCCTTTTCTTACTTGTTCAATAAATGTTTGCCAAGTATGTTATAAACAACTGTGCAGTCTGATAGAGGTATAAGGTCCTTTCTGTCAGGGAACTTAAAGTCTTTTTGTTTGTTTGTTTGTTTTGGAGGGTCTCGCTGTGTTGCCCAGACTGGAGTGCAATGGCACGAACATTGCAGCCTTCATCTCTCAGGCTTAAGCCATCCTCCCACTTCAGCCTCCTGAGTGGCTTGGACTACAGGCACACACCACCATGCCCAGCTACTTTTTAAGTCTTTTTTGGAGATGGGGCCTCCCTGTGTTGCCCAGGCTGGTCTCAAACTCTTGGTTTCAAGCGATCCTCATGCCTTGGCCTCCCAAAGTGCTGAGATTATAGGCATGAGTCACTGTACCTGGTTGGAATTTAAAGTCTTAAAGTGGAAGTAACTTTGAAAATATAGACTTGTATCAGATTATGAGGAGCCAGACTAAGAAGTTAAGACTTAATGATTTATACCTCTTAGCCCAGAGAGGATGCCAATGAGTTTCTGAATTTACAGCCTAAGGCAAATTCTTTTTGATTTCTGTGTTGCTTGACTGTATTTATTACTGTAGGATAATGCCTTAGTGTATCTGAATAAGTTGTAAAAATTTATGCCTAAAGGTAGGTTTATGAGCTTTGCATTGTGTAAAAGAGTACAGTATGTAAGAATGAGGACGCCAAGAGCCAAACAGCCAGGTTTTGAATCCCAGACCTACTATTTATTTATTTGAATTTTTTGGAAGGTTAGTGCACAGCCGACCTAGTATTTATGAGCTATGTGACCTTGGGCAATTCATGTAAATGCAGTGTCTCTCGCCTTACATGGAGAATGTCCATGAAAATCATACCCACATGAAAATTATTATAAGGATTAAGTGAGGCTGGGTGCGGTAGCTCACACCTGTAATCCCAGCACTTTGGGAGGCCAAGGCAGGCAGATCACTCAAGGCCGTTCGTTCGAGACCAGCCTGGCCAACGTGGTGAAACACAATACGTGTATCTGCAAAGCTCAATAAAGCAAAGCATAGTAAAACAGCTTGCCTGTGTCTCATACAGGGTACTACAAAACCTTTAAACCAGAAATGCCATGAGGAACAGACAAAAAAAAAAAAAGCTTTAAGAAAAACCTTTTTCCCCAAGCCAAAGGCCTGGGGAAAGGGTGGGCTACAACAGAAAGGCTTTTTGACAGTATCCTCCCTATTGCTGCCAAACACCCAGGGAAAAAACTACACCCCATATCACCAACCCCTGCCAGTGCAGCTGGGCTGTGCAGAGTTGATCTTCCACGCTGATCCTTGGAAGCAGGCAGTGCTTCAGTTCCTCTGCCAGGTGGTGTCAGCAGAACGGAGAAGGGTGCTGATCTTTTATTCCCCTTGCTGGGCAGAACTAGATAGTACTCCATGGCAAAGCCAGGAGTATCAGCAGGGTCCAGCCTTATGCTGAGCTTCTGTCTCTACCCTGTAGCAAAAAAATAATGTGAGTCAGCTCTCTTCCCTGGTGGCAGTGGGGCTAAGGGGAATCCCGTCGAACACCCTAACTTGGAGGAAGTAAACCATTGCCAGTCAGTGCCTCATATTCAGTGGAAAGTTGTCTGCAGGGCCAAGTTGGGAGGCGAACTTCTACCAAATTGTCTGCAGCAGGCAATGTGACCCAGTGCCCTGCTTTTTCCACTCTAGTGATGATAGGGCCCTGGAGGAAGCAGAGTCCACACCCACCACCCCATGCTACATGTCAACAGGGGTACAGCCTGCTAAGCAGAGATGTCTAGGGCTGGGAGCAGTGGCTCACGCCTATAATCCCAGCACTTTGGGAGGCCAGGCAGGAGGATTGCTTGAGGCCAGAAGTTTGAGACCAGCCTGGGCAACATAGACCCCCGTCTCTTAAAAAAAAAATTAGCTGGTGGTGGTGTGTGCCTGTAGTCCCAGCTACTCAGGAGGCTGAGGTAGGAGGATTGCTTGAGCCCAGGAAATCGGGGCTGCCATGAACCATGATTGTGCCACTGTACTCAGCCTGGGCAACAGAGCGAGACTGCCTCAAAAATAAAATAAGTAAATAAAGATGTCTGGGATACAGTCAAAAATCTCAAGAACCAGGATGATCACTGCATGAATGTGAATAGCCAGTAATGGATACAAGCACTGAGATGAATCGGATGTTGGAATTCGGACAAGAATTTTAAAGCAGACATCATGAAAATGCTTCAATAAGCAAGTACTTATTTATTTTAAACAACAAAAATAGGAAATCTCAGCAAGAATTTATGGGCCTACCACGAGGGAAATTTTTGAGGTGATAGAAATATATATCTTGGCATTGTGGCTTATGCATTTGTCAGACTCAAGAAATAGTGTTCTTAGAGTGGGTACTTTTAATTTTCTAAGAAGTTGATTTACAAATCAGGGATTTTCATCCCTGAAGATTCTGGTTCAGTAGGTTTAGGACAGAGTCCAATAATTTTTTTTTTTTAATTAATGCCCCAAGTGGTTCTTGGGAACTCCTGATCTCTCCAGAGGAACTTAGGCTAGTTGATAATTCTTCAGAATATTAATCTGTTAGCAATCTGTGTAAATAGAAACTAGGTCTGGTAAATTATGAATTAACCAGATAACTACTTGCAGAATAAACAGAATACATAATTAGAAATCATTAAGTGTGTTATCACCACATGGAAATAATTTTTTGTATTTTTTTTTTATTGGGTAGTGTTGTGAAGAATATTACATGGTATCCTTAGAAGCTGTAAATTGTGATGGTAGGTTATAAGAAAAACTGCATCATGGTATGTTTTTGCCTCTCTCACTTAACCCCACCCTTCACTCCATTCCTTCTCAGGACACTGTCTTCTTGGTGGCTAATGACAGGGTGGATTCCACATTTGGGAACTGCTGTTGCCTGGGCAGTCATGGTTTTCATCAGTGCCTCCCAGGGGGTGGTGCTTTCTGTCAACATCCTGCTCTCCCTAGAGGCTGAGAATGATCACTGATGCAGTCGTCATGGCTTTTAGCCCTCTCCCATTGGCCTCACTTTAACCTGATGGCTATCATATTTCCATCTAGGCTGCATTTTTTAATCTTGCCAAGGAAGCCCAGGGATTCTCCCTCACTGATAAGCCATTTCTAATCCAGGCCTGGGGTTGAGTCAGGTCACCTTACATTCTTACTCTTTCCCTTGACTTAGATTGGTCTGGCTGGTCCACCCAGATAAAGTATAGCAGTGTCTGAAGCTGCATTTGAGGGGTCGGGGAGTTGTTGATGGGGATGCCTTCATTGCGCAGCACACATTTCAAGGCAAGCAGATCATTTTCCTATAGCAGTACTGGTCAGAGCTGGATTCAGGGGAAGGCTGCCTGTGTTTCCCACGTGGGCCAGGTGAGCTGCTGGCATTTCTATCAGTGCTAGAAGGAAAGTCATTCTTTGAATGTGGTCCCAGATTCAAAATGAGTTTTGAATGGGTGTCAGAATGTCATTCCTCATAGCTTCTCTGTTTTGACAGTGCAAATACCCTTGGTCTCATTTCTCTGCTTTTAAATAATAAGAGCCCTGAGATTGGCTCTGGGTAGGAGACCTTCCCCACCCCACTTCTTTCTCTGAGTTCACCATGGGATTCTCCTAGTCTAGCCAGAGCTGGATTTGATCCTTGGGTCACTCCTGTGGTCTCCAGCCTTCCTCAGTGCTTACTTAGTTGGTCTTTGTTTCTGTTGGTTGTTTTTGTATGTGTCGTGGTTATCGTCATCATATGACTAATGTCAGGGGGTCAGGCACAGTTATAGCTTCTAATTATGTTGGCCTTTTGGCAAGGGAACTATGTGTGGGGGAAAAATACTTATTAGGAATCATCAGCCTGCATTAAAGGGTCATAATAGTTGAAAAATTTGCACCATGATATCTATCTCTACATCCTATGTGGATTGTGGTCTCTAGGAGGGATTAGTTAGGTTTTTCCTTTCCTAGTATGGAACCAGGACTAGTAGGGGAAGTTATAGAGGAAAATACTATGGTTCTGTTTCGAAGAGAGCATTCTTTTTTTTTTTTTTTTTTTTTTTTTGGAGACAGTCTTGCTCTGTCGCCCAGGCTGGAGTGCAGTGGCACAATCTCGGCTCACTGCAAGCTGCGCCTCCCAGGTTCACGCCATTCTCCTGCCTCAGCCTCCCGAGTAGCTGGGACTACAGGCGCCCGCCACCACGCCTGGCTAATTTTTTTGTATTTTTAGTAGAGACGCGGTTTCACCGTGGTCTCGATCTCCTGACCTCGTGATCCGCCCGCCTCGGCCTCCCAAAGTGCTGGGATTACAAGCGTGAGCCACCATGCCCGGCCAGGAGAGAGGATTCTTGCGGGGGTTTCCCAAATCTAAATTGTTTTTGTTTTTTAGAGATAGTGTCTTAGTCTGATACTCAGATCAGAGTGCAGTGATTTGATTACAGCTCACTGCAACCTTGAACTCCTGGGCTCTGGTGAGCCCCTCGCCTCAGCTTCTCAAGTTAGTGAGACTACAGCTGCACGCCACCACACCCAGCTAATTAAATAAAAATATTTTGTACAAATGGGGTCTTGCTATGTTTCCCAGGCTGGTCTTGAACTCCTGGCCTCAAGCAGTCCTTCTGCCTCAGCCTCCCAAAGTGCTGGGATTACAGGCATGACCCACCATGCCTAGTCAAAAATGTAAATATTAGGTCTTATGTTACTGAAGGTATTCCAGGAATGTCTGGATGTGGTACAGAAGGTGTGGGTATTGGGAAACCTCTAAGAAGATTTCCAAATTTTATCTTCTGTTGTTCTTTAAAAAAAATATAAGCTGTGAATACAACTGTGAAACCACAAGTAATACAAGAGGAGCTGATTTCTTGGTGCCTGCACTGCTGACTAAAGATCCAGTCTGGTTGCTTATTCAGTAAACCTTTGAGTTAGTGCAGGGAGTCACTCTCTGTTTTCTCAGGGAGCCCTGGAAACTGAAATGGTAAGGAATACTGTGGCGTATGGTCATATTTGTGTCTTTTTCTGCCTTTCCTTTTGACTTGCCTGACTTTGGAGGACCCTTCCCCACCGCCATGTGTTGTGAAGCACAGTTCTGATGTGTAGTAAGCAAGGCCATTTCTAGTGTCTCTGTTTGACCTGTAGAAGAAAATAGCCAGGTCACTTTTTCAAGACTGAGGCAAACAGCTTACTCAGGAGCGGGCTGCTATTCCTACTTACGATGAAGTATCTTTCTTTTTTTTTTTTTTTTTTTTTTTTGAGATAGAGTCTTGCTCTTTTGCCCAGGTTGGAGTGCAGAGGCACGATCTTGGCTCACTGCAACCTCTGCTTCCCATGTTCAAGTGATTCTTCTGCCTCAGCCTCCTGAGTAGCTGGGACTACAGGCTCGTGCCACCACGCCCAACTAATTTTTGTATTTTTAGTAGAGATGAGGTTTCACCGTGTTGGCCAGGATGGTCTCGATCTCTTGATCTCAAATGATCTGCCCACCTTGGCCTCCAAAAGTGCTGGGATTACAGGCGTGAGCCATTGCACCTGGCCAATGAAACATCTTTAAGTGAGGCCACAGTTAAACTCAGAAAGTGGCTATTTGAGTAACCATCATTACCTCTTTCCCTAACCCACTAAACCACTTCTGTGGTTTCTGTGGTTAGAAAAACTTTGTGTTTGAAAGGCATAGTATCTCAGGGGAACTTTAGAAGTATTATCTTATCTTTGCTCTTGGGCATTTCCAGATGACCCTGGCAGTGTGGCCACAAGCAAACTGGAGAAGACTGCCAGTATATGCATGTTTTAATAAATGGAGGATACCTAGCACCTCCTAACCCTTACCTTCTCCTCCATCTCATCCCATTTTCTGATTGAACACTCACGTATTTCTAGTCTTAAATACTTAGCTTTTCAGTTGTGTTAATGGAATCGTATGTATTTCAATTGTATTACTTAAGTGTCTTCTAAAAGACATTTGTATACTTTATAATTCAGAGAAAATTCTTTGGTTGATTGAAGATCTTGCTACCAGGTCCTGGTGGAAGCAGCTAGAATTTCTTGAGCAGTTCCTGTGAATGTTTCCTTTTTATGTAGATCATTTCTTGGAAAGCTGTGTTTTAAAATAAAGCCGTACAGGCACTACTGTTTTACTCTAAGGCCTTTGAGCTCTGATATTTAAGACATATTTATGTCTTCAACTATGCCCAGGACAGTGCTTTGCATTCAATAGGTGATCAATAAGTGTTGAGTTTTGTTGAATATAAAATTATTTACAAATGATTTTTTGTTTTTTCCCTTTAAAAATTAGGCTTCGGAGAAAACTTTGGGCTTCAGAGTCCCCGCTTCCAAGCCCCTCTTTGTAACACTCTATGAAATGAAAAGCATCTTTGGATGGTATGGGGAGAGCTGAACTATGTGAGGTGGGAGGGCTTTGGCCTTTAATCAGGTTTCTGGGGACAGATCACTCATGCTGGTTCATGCTGGCCCAAGGCTGTCTTCCTTCTTGTTTGTGGATGTGGGTTATGTTCCTATACTGAGATGTGCTGGATGAAAAGCCAATAAATATTAATGAAGCAGTTACTTCTGTCAGGCGCAATATTGGCTACAGAGATAGGTAGAAATAAATAGAAAATATAGTTCTGGACTTTGAGAACCTTATTGTGTAATTGGAAAGGTAAAACGTAAATGCCTTAAAAGTTAATTAACAGTAGTTCTTAAGGATCCTTAGATTGTCTAATACAGTGGTTCTCAAACATTAATGTGCCTCAGAAGCTGTTGGAGAGTTATTAAAATACAAATCACAGGGCCTTATCCCCATATATATATATATATATATTTTTTTTACTCATTTGGTCTGTGTCATAAGAATTTGCATTTCTCAGTTACCAGATATTGCTGGTCCATAGACCACACTTGGAGAACCACTGGTGTGGTGCAGTTATTCTCAACCTTGGCTGTATGTTACAATCACCCAGGGAGTTAAAAAAAAAAAACCCATGCCAAGACCCCACCCACTGTAGACCACTTAAATCAGAATCTCTGTGGAGTAGGACCTAAGCATTTTTTAAAGCTCCCCAGATAGTTGTAATGTGCAGTAAGGTTTGGGACTTACTGCTCTAACATGTGTCAGGGCCACAGAACTTTAGATTCAGAGACATGATGTTACCATGGGCTGCAGCAGTGTGGACAGACCAGAGGAGTTAGCCTGATCTTAAAGAATGATAAAAGAAAAAGGAATGATTATTGTTCTTGTAAAATTAATGCTGTGAACAAGCCAGTTGGTTTTCTAGCTGTTTCTTGGGACAGACTGATGAGTTTGTGAGCTCTTAGGAGTCAGCATGATTTCCCATTCAGCATGAGCCAATGAGTGGGACTGAGGTGTGGGTCACCACCATCAATAATAAGCATTCACTGACCACATTCTCTTTTTCCTGATATAGATGAGCTTGCGTTTATCCTAACAAGCTTAGATGTGTGTGTGTGTGGGGTGGGGTGTGGTTGTGGACTGTGCAATAGTGAGAGGCTGAACTTTGAAAAATGACTTTGCCGTTTTTACATTTCATCTCTAAGCCTCTGTTTATTCACGTATAAAAGAAAGTACTGCACATAGTTGTGAGCCTTCTTTTTTAGAAAAAAAAAAAAAAAAAAAAAAAAAAGAGTCTGGGTCTTGCTATGTTGCCAAGGCTGGTCTTGAACTTCTTGGGCTCAAGTGATCCGTTTCTGCCTCCCAAAGTGCTGGGATTACAGGTGTGATTACAGGTGTGAGCCACTGTATCTGTTTGTTAGTATGTGTGTGAATACTACTACAATTTTAGGAACACTGTTTTATTTATTTAGGGACCCCCAGAATCTATCAGTGAGCCTGACACATAGTGTCTGTGCAGTAAATCCAGATTCGTTGAATGAATTGGAAAGGTTGTCTTTTCAGATTGACTGCCCAGGCATTAGAAAGGATGGGAAGAGCTTGTTTCCTGATCTTTACAAAAAATGCTGCCACCTTGGGTTTTCCAACTTAGGCAAGAAATCTGTTATATTCAAAATAAAGGAGTATAACTTAAAAAATATATAGATAGAAGCTGGGTGCAGTGGTTTCGCAGCACTTTGGAAGGCCAGGGAAGGCAGATCATGAGGTCAGGAGTTCGAGACCAGCCTGACCAACGTGGTGAAACCTTGTCTCGACTAAAAATACAAAAATATAGCTGGGCATGGTGGCACACGCCTGTAATCCCAGCTACTCAGGAGGCTGAGGCAGGAGAATTGCTTGAACTCAGGAGGCAGAGGTTGCAGTGAGCCCGAGATTGCTCCACTGCACTCCAGCCTGGGCGACAGAACGAGACTCCGTCCCAGAAAAAAAAAAAAAAAAAAAAAAAAAAAAATATATATATATATATGGGGATACATTTTCTCAGTGTGTACTAGTCATAGCTACCTGTGACCTATTCTTTATTTTGTGTATTTTTTTTCAGACAGGGTGTTGCTCTATCACCCAGGCTGGAGTACAGTGGTGCGATCAGAGCTCATTGCAGCCTGGACCTCCTGGGCTCAAGCAGTCCTTTCACTTCAGCCTCTGCAGCAGCTGAGACTGCAGGTGTATGCCACCATGCCCAACTAAAATTTTCTATCTTTTCTAGAGATAGAGGTCTTTCCGTGTTGACCAGTGTTCTTGAACTCCTGGCCTCAAGTGATCCTCCAGCTTTGGCCTCCCAAAATTCTGGGGTTACAGGTGTGAGCCACCACAGCTGGCCTTACCTGTGATCTAAAGAGGTATTTTCAATTGATATTTGGCCATATCAGATTTTAGTTGCTATTAAATTTTATTCTGAATTTATCAAGTTTAATTGATTATTAACAAATTGCACTCTAAGAATAAGCCTGTGTTTTATTTCTTGGAACTACTAGAGCCTTTGTTACAATACATTTTAGAGGGCTCCGAAGTTATAAAATAAATACTGGAGATTTGGTGCTTGTTAAAATTTTGACCTTTTCTATTAAAGCCCATTAGAGTGATGTACAGAGAAAAGGCTGTCTTGTGTTGTGATAGGGCCATGCTCCATCCACAGGTCCTGGGAAGGATGATGTAACTGTGGTCTAACAGCATTGTCTGAATTTTTGGCCTAGGGCAAAGAGGAGGAGGGCGGGTAAAGAAACCTGATCAGACCATTTGATGCTAATTTCACAGGTGACTGGTCACTGTGTGCCTGGCTGTTGTTATTTATAGAGCTGTAAGTGGCTGGAGCTACACACAGGAACCTGAAAGGATGGTCTGTATTAGAGTGCGGTGGTAGAAGCACAGCAGTAGAATCTAGGGACAAATGGTCACTGGTGAGTGTCATTGCTGGAGTAAAATGAAACTCATTAGTGGCTGTTATGATTTCCACTCTTACTTCATTGCTATTCCTGAGTCCTTTTGAAAGCAAAGAACAAAATAGACCGAAACAACCTCTGATAGACTCTCTGTTATTTTTAATTGAGGTTGATAGGATTTTAATCAGGTCAACTTGCATACTGATTTCAACCACCATTTAAAGAGCTATCCGCAAAGCTATAAATTAGAATTATATTTCAAAAGGTCTTGACTGTTTTAACCTACTCTTCCTATTCCCCAAATTATTGATGGGGAAACTGAGATCTAGCAGGGTTAAAAAACCAGCCCAGTTTCACAGTTAGCAGTGATGCTGGAGCTGTGATCTGGATCTTAAACCTCTCAGTTTAGCCTTTTCTGTTTTCTACCGTATTAGTCCTACGATGAAAATGCACTTCTCTGTCTTTAAATTTCAGACGTTGTCTCCATGGCCTAGATGAAGGTTATCCTTTGTTATGATATTTTCTCAGAATTACTTTGAAAAAATGAAAGTAATATGAAAACAAATTCCTTCTATTGATAATACATTTGCCCACTACTGACAGTTTTAGGAATAATGAGAAAAGAGGGGGCCTATTTATGGTACTGGCCAAGAAGGAGCACTCAGCAGCACTGGACTGCTGTGTGTGGGCTGGAGGTACCAGCAGATAACACTGGGAGGCAGTGGGTCCTGTGAATCACAGCTTGGCCTCGGCATAAGCTCTGGAGACCAGCACTCCTAAGGAGAACTGTCTTCTTTGGCCCTGCCCTCAGCAGCCTGTTGGCAGAGGACTAGCATAATTGTTTGTTTAAAAGTTTTACTAGCTAATTATACTGCACCGAATTGACAGGCATCTCTATTAGAGTCTTTCCAGTCTCTTGAAGGCTCTTCACCACATTACTTGTAATCTTGCCTTAGTGTAGACTGCAGTGGCTGATTTTTGTTTGTTTGTTCTTCTCTCCTTCCCTCCCCACTTGTTGCAAAGGCCACACACCAAGTCTGGAGAGGGAGCTGCCTGTGGGCTGGGAATTGGCTGCCTTCCTCTGGTCAGCCATATGTGGCTGCTGGAACAAGTGCTTTTGGGTCATTCATTCTCAGGTCACCAGGCCCTAGAGTAAAGCCCTAAACATGGGCTCTCTAGCAGAAAGACTTATTAATTCCCCTTCTCTTAAGTGGAGGCAAGGAGGTGTTTCTGAACCTTCAGAATAACCCGAGGGAACTTAAAAGTACAGATTCCTGGATGCTATCTCCTGGATGTGGGTTCAGGTTCAGTAGGTCTGAAATGGGACCAGGTTTTAGAACCTTCATTGCGGCCCGGCTCA
This sequence comes from Nomascus leucogenys, assembly GCF_006542625.1. Lineage (NCBI taxonomy): Eukaryota > Metazoa > Chordata > Mammalia > Primates > Hylobatidae > Nomascus > Nomascus leucogenys. The sequence goes on from NC_044397.1 coordinate 43,050,012, forward strand.
CACCTGTAATTCCAGCACTTGGGGAGGCTGAGGTGGGCGGATAGCTTGAGTTCAGGAGTTTGAGACCAGCCTGGACAACATAGTGAGACCTTGTCTCTACTAAAAGGAGAGATCAGCTGGGCGTGGTGGTGTGTGCCTGTAGTCCCAGCTACTTGGGAGGGTGAGGTGGGAGGATCACTTGAGCCTGGGAGATCGAGGCTGGAGTGAGCTATGATGGTATTACTGCAGGTAGGGTGACAGAGTGAGACCCCATCTCTCTTTTTTTTTGTTTGTTTCTTTTTAAAAGAACCTTCATTACATTAATTGACTTCCAAGGTCTCATCCAGTCATGATGGTTTTTGCATGGTCTCCACCAGTAGAAGATAGATTTCAGACCACAGGGAATTTATTTGTAGCTACAGTCAATTTTCAATTATTTGCCTTACAAATGTTTTCAATCCCAGAGACCTTTTTCCCAGCTGTTTCCTGGGTTATATTGCCAAAGTCCCTGGTTGGTATGCACTCAAGGACTGAAAGATAATATTCTTCTTGATTTTAAGAAAAGATAATTAAGGAGGGAAATCTACCATTAAAAAAAAATCAGACATTACAACCAAGTATAACTTTTAGAGCAGATCCTCTATTGGGAAGGAGCAATATCTTAGGTTACCTTGTATTTGGGCAGTTAATTAGGGTCAGATGTAGTTAGTTCTCATGCTTTGGCCTTGCAAAAGTAATTCCCTTTTTGGAAAGGCTTTGTTGAGTCCCTAGGAACTATTTTAATGGACTCTAAGTATGTTTAACTCAGTAATAAGATTCTAGTTGTTTGGATTTGTTGTGTATTGACATTGACTTAGATATTCTTCCCTGCTCTGGGCTTTACCTCTTACTCATACCCAAATCCATGGTCCACATGCTGTGGTGTCCCCTGGGCATGCCCAGCCTTGCCATGTGTGCAAGGTAATCCCTTTGACCCTCTCAAGGGAGTGCTGCTCATCTTTTTTTTTTTTTTTTTTTTTGCTTCGCTTATCCCCCTTGACATTGCCAAACGTCTGCGACTTGAAGCACCGCTGCTCCTGTGGCTCTCTCCTTTGCTTCTCTTCTTCGGCTCATTGAGAATCTGTTTGAGATACTTGTCATCCTTTGGAGATTAGAACATTCACTTTAGAGGGAGGAATGGTTTTACACCGGGACTGTTAGGATCAGTTTAGGAGGAAACAGGCCCATGGTGATTTTAGGAGGGGTTTCTACTGTGGTCCTTGTAACCACATAGTTTGTACTGAGCTGGACACTGGCCATTTAAGTAGATGCTTGTTCTCCAGTTATAGAATGGTTCCCAGCTGGCAGATTTCCCACTGGGATTCAGTTTCCTTGGCCGCTGCTGTTTGTTGTGCTCACACTGATTTTTGCGGCATCTTTCCAGGCCCTTGAGTCTTTTCCAAGCAGAAGAAATAGCAGAATGCCTTGCCCTCCCCTTCTCTTCTCCTTTTGGGTATTCCATGGCTATTAGGGAAGGACTTCCTGTGAAATAAAATGAGGGCAAAGAAAAGTAGCATGCCTGTGGCATAAAAATGCTGTTAGCAAGCTTGAGGCATATCAGAGAGATTGGTCCTAGGAGTAACATTTACTGCCTTTCTGCTTGTGAACTTTTTTTTCCCCCCTTCCTTTGCCTGTTTTGGAGGTCTGGGATTTATCCAGAATTTAAGAACGGACTGTTTTTGATAATTTGAATAGGTATCATCATTCAGCAGGGAATACATGTGCAGACTGAGATGTCTCTTAAAGCCAATTTGTAGCATAAGTCATTTGAAATGATTTCTTGAGTCAGTAATGCATTTCTACTTCAAATTCTCTGCCTGGATTTGTGCATTCATCTCCCATTTTACCAGGTGATTTGCTTTATTATGCTGCTATGACAGCCCCCCTCCCCAACCTTCAACTGCTATCCCCAGATACGTGGGCATGCTTTCCAGGGTGAGTAGCCATTAAACTACCCAAAATGACACCAAACGTTATCTACACAGGCTTGGAAACATGGAGGTCCTGGATTCCAGTAAAATTCTCCAGGCTGCTTTGTCAGGCTATTGCAGAAAAGATTACAGGGTCCTTTAAGATTAGTTTTGGAGAGATCTAGGCAGATGAATGGGTGAAGTCCCAATGGGAAATCAGTACCCAGCTGCCACTTGGAATAATCTAAAATCCTGGCATGATCTTTCCTCTCATAACTTGAAGTACTCAGCTAGAGGAGAGCCTCTCCTTCGCAAGACCCAGCTATCTCTTTGAGAAGAAAACGGGGTTTGGATGGAGTCCAACCTTCTGGTTTGTTTTGTCCGTCTGCCATTTGCCTTTTCCTTGTTGGTGTTTGCTGCTGTTTGTCCTTTGGAGTCTGAGGGGCTTCTGACCTTGGCTGAAGGGCTTCTAACCCTGGACAGGTCCTGAAGGAGTGGCATCAGATAGTTGTGTTTTGATTTCACATATCTGTTATTTCTTTAAGAGGAAATGAGCAACTGGTAGACCCAGAACAGTACCAAGGGGAGCTGGGGAGTTGTTATTTGTAAGTGTAGAGAAAGAAAGGAACAGTTACAGGAAGGTTTGGTGCATGATACACAGCTGATGCCTTCGGAGAATAGGAGGTTTTCTTTCTGTGATTTTTCTCATAACATTGGAGGAAGAAGAAAGAGGAGGCATGTGGCTTGTTGGTGGTTGAACTCCAGTGCAGAAGTTAACATTCCAGTCATTTAGCTCATTAATTTGTTAATTAATTTCACAAATACCTATTGTGCTACTATGTGCCAGGCACCCTTCTAGGTACTGGGTTTACAGAGGTAAACAAAAAAAGGTCCTTGCTGTCATGAACCTTATACTCTAGCAAGGGGGTGGTGGTGATGAGGACATATTTATAATGGTGGTGGTGATAGTGATAAATACTATGAAAGGAAAAAAAAAACAGAAAGGGAAGAGAATGGGATAGGGAGCTATTTTAGTAAATGTGTTCACAGAAGGCCTTATAAATGACTATACAATACATAAATAATCATTAAAATGAGATTTTATTACCTAAAATATTTTGAACACTTAAGTTGTTAAAGTTATTATGGAATGCTAGCATGCATAGGGACTGAAAATATTTTTTTCTCTGAAGTTTTAAGGGTTTTCCAAGGATTTAGCTTCTCTTTGTATCTCTGGATATTCAGACTCACATAGCTAGATTAGAGTTCACCATCACAGTTGCTTTCAGCATTGATTGAGACAGTCTTATGTTGTAAGGGTCTGCTTTTTACAAAATTGCTATAAAATTGTTTTGTGTGATTGAGAGGCTCCCTTTCACTCAAAGTAGATGTTTGGCTGTTTTTGTTGTTGTGTTTTAAACAGTAATGAGTACCTTTTGGTAATTAAAGTCCCCTTCACAAAACTGTAGTGAGTGATAAATAAGACATAAACAAAGAATCCCTTCTGCAGAGCAGAGTGCCAATGGCCATAGACATAACTCAGGGGCTGTTTGACCGCATAACTCAGCGCAGTGGCTTTTCACCATTGGAAGGGTGGAATGGTCTGGTATGGTTTTCTGGATTGCCCTGATAAACAGGAGTTATATATGCTGTCAGTTTCTATGAAAGGACAACATTATATGAGCCGTGGTTTGTCAGGGGCCTACTGTGTGCTGGGCTCTTTGCTATAGGATCAAATGCTAACAACATCTATTCCACAAGACACCCTATCACAATGATTGTTTTTTGTTGTTGTTGTTGTTTTTTGAGACGAAATTTTGCTCTTGTTGCCCAGGCTGGAATGCAATGGCGCAATCTCGGCTTACTGAAACCCCTGTCTCCCGGGTTCAAATGATTCTCCTGCTTCAGCCTCCCAAGTAGCTGGGATTACAGGTGCCCGCCACCACGCCCAGCTAATTTTTTGTATTTTTAGTAGAAACGGGGTTTCATCATGTTGGCCAGGCTGGTCTCAAACTCCTGACCTCAGGTTGAGAGGTGAAGCCAGCTGGACTTCCTGGGTCAAGTGGGGACTTGGAGAACTTTTCTGTCTAGCTAGAGGATTGTAAATGCACCAATCAGTGCCCTGTGTCTAGCTAAAAGATTGTAAATGCACCAATCAGCACTCTGTAGAAACGCACCAATCAGCGCTTTGTGTCTAGCTAAAGGATTGTAAATGCACCAATCAGCACTCTGTAAAAACGCACCAGTCAGCACTCTGTGTCTAGCTAAAGGATTGTAAACGCACCAATCAGCACTCTGTAAAATGGACCAATAGCACTCTGTAAAATGGACCAATCAGTAGGATATTGGTGGGGAAAATAAGAGAATAAAAGTTGGCCACCCCAGCCAGCAGTGGCAACCCGCTTGGGTCCTCTTCCGTGCTGTGGAAGCTTTGTTCTTTCACTCTAAATCTTGCTGCTACTCACTCTTTGGGTCCGTGCCACCTTTAAGAGCTGTAACACTCACCACGAAGGTCTGCGTCTTCATTCTTGAAGTCAGTGAGATCAGGAACCCACCAGAAAGAACTAACTCTGGACACAAGGTGATCCACCCGCCTCGGCCTCCCAAAGTGCTGGGATTATAGGCATGAGCCACCATGCCTGACCTATCACAATGATTTTTTAAACTGCATGTCTTAATCCATTAGTGGGTGACAGTCAGAATTTTATTTTATTCAGTTTAAAAAATAGAATCAAATAGATGATATCAGAGTATACTACACTTAGTGTATGTATTGTTTCAAAAAAACTTGTTTAAAGTGTATGTGCATGCAGGCAGACATCAGAAATTTTTATGTGTCATGCTCTAAAAAGTTTGAAAACAAGCCTATCAGTTGAGGTTTGGTATCATTTATAGGCAAGTAAACTGAAACTGAGGTTAAGGACGTTGCCTACTATCAGAGTTAAAATTTGAACTCAGCTCTTTCTGGCTTTCAGCATTTGATCCAATTATGTTTCTCACAGAGCTTTCCCTCTCTAATGGTTTTCCAAGACTCTTGAGATCACAGAGACACTTATTTGCTCCTGAATGTTGTTCTAAAATCAGAGGAGGAACATGCACTCTGATGACCAGGCCCAAGTTTGACTGGTTTCTCAAAATATCTTTACATAACATAGTCTATTTCAGGAGAAGGGAAAAGAAAGATGACTCTAGAACTTGTCTTTATTAAGAAACAAGGAAGATCTAGACATGCTTTTTCTGTCATAGAAAGATAGCCTAGTTTTACCAAAGAGGAGAAATTCTAACCAGAAGTAGTATCAGGATCTTTCTCTCTAAAGCACTTAAAGTCTTTTGTTGGCGAGACTAGTAGAGCAAGAGGAATCTGCCACCTTGTGTAAAACATTTTGGTTTTACTAGTCAGGCATATTTTTGAATAACCTTCACTAACATTTATTATACTAGTTATTTTATTTTATTTTGACACAGAGTCTCACTCTGTTGCCTAGGCTGGAGTGCAGTGGCATGATCTCTGCTCACTACAACCTCCACCTCCTGGGTTCAAGTGATTCTCCTGCCTCAGCCTCCGAAGAAGCTGGGATTACAGGCGCGCCACCATACCCAGCTAATTTTTGAAGCCTCTATTTTAGTTTCTCCCAACTTTACTAGAGAGGGGGTTTCACCATGTTGGCCAGGGCTGGTCTCGAACTCCTGACTTCAGGTGAACACCTGACTTGGCCTCCTAAAGTGCTGGGTGTGAGCCACTGCGCCCAGCTGTTACAACATTTTGGCACCAGTTTTACTTTCTTCCCCAGCCTCCTAGGAATGAAATGGAACTTATTAAGGACAGATTTTTCAGAGGGGCATTATTCTCACTGGCATTCCTTCCCTCTTGCCTGGAATCACCCTTGAATGAATTCCTGATTGGTTCAGCTAGACTTTTTCTTTTACAGAAGAAATTGCTCTTGGTGAAGATGCCAGAAAAATATCGTAAAAACCTGCTCCCTAATCCTCTTCTCTGTACTACTTTGTTACCCCACCCCACCCCACCCCACCTCAAGCCCCCAGTAAAAAATGACCTTTTGGCCCAGGGCCCTATCTGAGTATATTGTGTGGCAGAGTTGTCTCTGGCTGACTCCCAGGATTGTTAATGACTTCCTTCTCTGTCCCTAAATAATTGCTTGAAAAGACAGCTGTGGAGAGACATTGCCCCCAGCTTGCAGGCTCATTAATTCAGCCCTATGAAAGAGGGTGCAAAGGAAGAAGGTGGAAGTTACTTTGCCAAGAGTAGCAGGCTTGGGGGAAACTAAAATAGAGGCTTCAGGGGAAGGGCAGCAGCATGGTGTCAGAGATTAGACTTGGAGTTTGTGAGGTCTGGGCAGGCTTCAATCTAAAGAAATTTTATGCACAAAAGCCCAAATCCAGGAAAATAAATGAAAGTGATTATTCACTTTTCTAAAGTCCTTACAGTAGTGTTCCTCTGGTATTGTTTGAATGCAATTTAAACTGAAGGGCACTTGGTTTTTGTGCAGCTCTTCAAGAACAGAAGCATCTAAGTAAGTGGAAAGTCTGAGAAATTAACAGAGAAGATTCCCTACAAGTCAGCCTTCTTTACTTGACCATTATTCATAATTCTGCATTTGTCTATTCCTACAGTGGCCTTGAAGCAAAATTAAAAAAAAGATACTTCTATGCCCCTTAAAAAAAGAATAATCAAAACTTGCATAGACAGAATAAGAATCAAATACACTGGAGAACAAATACTCTGATTAGCTGTCCAGTTCAGCTCTGACGCGTCTAGCACTCTGAGTTATAAGGGAAACAAGATAGGACACTTGGTTTTTATTTTCCAACAACAGGAAACATACCAGGTTTCTAAGAAGATGAAAAGTCTCTCTTAAACCCAATTATAGAAGGAATTTATGCAAGTCTTTAGGCAAGGAGAATTGAACAAATTAATGTTTACTGCCATCAACAAGTTTTCAAGCAGATGCAGAACTCTTAGTGTGGGTGACTTTTTGGTGTTTACCTTATATCAAGAATGCAGCATTTAAGGCCACTTTGACAGAGTACAGCTAAGCCTTTTGGGTTTGCTTGTGTGGGCAGTTTCCATTCAGCAATGGCTCTCAAACTTCAATGCACATCAGAATTACTTGGGGGCACTTAAAAAAAAATGTATGCCCAGGCTGCATCCAGACCAATTCAGTCAGAATCTCTGATGGTGAGCCCCAAGTATCAATATTTTGTAAAACTGATTCCAAAGGTTAGCTAAGTGTGAATCAGTTCATTAGATCATCTTTAATGTTAATTATCTTAGCTGGATTTCTCAAAGGGGTAGTCGTAGAATGCTGATATTCCCTGTTATCAATTTAAGGAAGTCCCTGTTGTTTCTGTTAACATTCTCTTAGAACTCTGAGACTTGTATTTCTGCTGGGATCCAGGGCTACTGCACCTTTCTTGGCCTATAGGAGTGTTGTCAGAACCAAAGTACTTGTTAAGCAGCAGCTTAGGATCAACTTTAGCAGACCTCATTGTGGCTGTTGGAGAATATGGAACATCAGATGAAGTAGGGGCTGGATGTTTCCACAGCCCTAAATCACATATTTCAGGGTACATTAAGATTCCTTTTGGAACTCAGATCTTTTTCTGGCCATGGAGAGACTGTTGTCTTGGGGGGATGCCAGTTGTCTCTCCAGTGAGAAAAGGAGATGTTTATGTATTCTCTAGTTCCTTTCTGGAAGTTAAAAATACCTGTCATTGTTAGATTTGGTTTCTGAACTCTCTGCCCCTAACAAAGCTGAAATGATGACAGTGAGTGAGTATTTGCTTAAATAAATATTTTTTTTTCAACTTTGAAGAACTAAATATATCTCGAGATGTTGAAACATCAGAGAATTGGCTGGGCCCGGTGGATCACGCCTGTAATCCCAGCACTTTGGGAGTCTGAGGTGGGAGGATTGCTTGAGCTCAGCAGTTTAAGACTAGCCTGGGCAAAATAGTGAGACCTCGTTTTTACTAAAAGTAAAAAATAAACGGCTGAATGTGGTGGCATGCACCTGTAGTCTCAGCTATTTGGGAGCCTGAGGTGGGAGGATCATTTGAGCCCTGGAGGTCAATGCTGCAGTGAGCCTTGATTGTACCACTGCACTCCAGCCTAGGTGACAGAGTCAGACTCTGTCTCAAAAAAGAAACATCAGAGAATCATTGATTTTATGTAATCTAGATTTTATCCCATTCCAAATTGTGCTTCTGTGAATACACATTGTGGAGGATAATGGAAAGGGTGTTTAGGGAAGGGGACGACAATGGGAGGAGAGGGAGGAAAGGGCGGTGGGAGAGATAATATAAATGAGAATTACCATGACTTGAATCTTAGTAAAATCACATAATAGGAACCATGTGGTAATGGTGTTCTGATTAAAAGCCACTTCCTGGCTTTGTGACCTTGAGTAACCTGGTCACAGTTATAGATCAAATAGACCTATAACTCTATTTTTCAGTTTCTCACCTGAAAAATTATAATGTTACCTGCCTCTTAGGATTGTTTTGAAGATTGAGATTGTTCATAAAATGCTTAGAAAAGTGCCTAGCACATAGCAAGTACTATTTAAGTGTTTATTAGAGCATAGTATCAACTTGTCCCATTAAGAATATTATAAAACTGTAAGGTCCAGATGATGCTTTATTCTGTAAAGGCCATTAATGGAGATGCTTGAACATCTCTAAATTACCTTTCCCTTTGCTTGCTCAGGAAGTTTGCTAATCTAAATTGTTCATGCTGTGCTGCTGAGTGTCATGTGTGATTGCTTGTGCCTGGAGACCCAACTGGGTTCTATCCGCACTTAACTGAAACTCAAGTTATTCCCTCTCTAGCCTTAATTCCTGTCTTCTAACTCTCCAATCGATTTCTTGGCTCCACTAATTCAAACATACCCCAGTTTTCTCATGCTATTGAGCAGGGATCTTCTTGAGACTGATTATGATGGGAGAATGACCTCACAGTTTCTGATGCCATCTTCCAATTTATGTAACTCAGCCCTAAGCATGCTTTTTATAAATAATGGCCCTAAATTGCTGACATCTTGTCATCTGCTCAGACTCCTAAATCTTTTTGTGCTCCCTCAACTGAATGGGATTCACTGGAGCAAGATGCCTTTGTGCAGTCTGCATTTAGTGCACTTGGCGAGTGACCTCCAATAGAGCTGTGTGTTCCCTTCGAGCAACATGGGTAATGATTACAGCGACAATGCTGCTATTGTGTCCAGAGGTTTGGGGCTGTAATTTCATAATGAAATTGAAAAACATGAGATTAAAAACCTGAATATAGCACAGTAATTATATTTAAGTGTCACAAATCATCTCCCTGTATTTAGTTAGGTGTTAGAGATTTGGCCTCTTTGTGGAGTGCAGTCACGTCATTTCATACATCTGCAAAATGGAAGGCTTCTAATTTATGGCTAAAATGTGGGAATTGCTTTCTCTTAATGGGAAGGTGATGAGAATGGTATTGAATTTGAAGGAGCTGGTTTGCTTCATTGACTAGAGTCAAGAAGGGAGGTGGTAGAATAGCTGCCAAGGTAAAGAAATGTTTGGATCTTTTCATGGTTTAATTCCCAGATACTTAGACATGACTACAGTCTCTCCCTTTAGAAATTAACTGACATAGGCTGGCCTGGGAAATTCTACAGGCCTGCAACAAATGGTGCAGTTGCAGAAGTGTGCATCTTTACCTAAGGCAGGGTTTCTGGTGTAGATAAAAGACAACTGGGGTTTGTTTCCCACAAGTAAGTTATGGATGAGCTGTGCCTGGCCCATTTCCATTTACTGTCTGAGAATCTGCATGTGGCCCGCAGGCTCTGTAGTTGGGCTGAGTCCTCCTGGAGTACGAGGTTGGGGAAGGTGTTGGTGATGGCTGTCCATAGGCATTCCTGCAGGATGGTGGGTGGAGAGTTAGGGTGAGGGGTGTTCTTTAATAAAGGAATAGAAATTAGAGTGGAAAGTGGTTTAAAGCTAATGATACCTCCTTCTCCTTGATTTCTAGGAACTATCAAGTGTGAAATGAACATAGAAGGAAGTTATGAAAGGAATCATTATTATTGTCAGTGATTCATTTATTATCTACTATAGGCAAACACTTTTTTTTTTCTTTTTTTTTGAAACGGAGTCGCCCTCTGTCACCCAGGCTGGAGTGCAGTGGAGCGATCTCCGTTCACTGCAAGTTCCGCCTCCTGGGTTCACGCCATTCTCCTGCCTCAGCCTCCCGAGTAGCTGGGGGACTACAGGCACCTGCCACCACGCCCGGCTAATTTTTTTGTATTTTTAGTAGAGACGGGGTTTCACCATGTTAGCCAGGATGGTCTCGATCTCCTGACCTCGTGATCCACCCGCCTCAGCCTCCCAAAGTGCTGGGATTACAGGTGTGAGCCACCATGCCCGGCCAACACTTTCAGTTTTGGTTACCATCTTTAAACTTCACGGTAGACATTGATACAGAGGTATACTCTCTCTGTGCACATATACTGCCTCTCACCCCAAATAATTTTTGATACAGCAGTGCAGATTGTCCCTTTTTTTCCAAAGCTTTCCTCCCAGTTTCTTAGTGAATCTACAGGACTGAGTATCTGAATTGCCTAAGGCCTTTTATCACAAAGGCCTTAGGCAAATGTATGCAGATGTACATACATTTCCAGGCTTCATCAACATGCCCTACTCAGAGACATTCAGTAGGTAGGGGTGGGAGAGGTTGTGGCCTAGGAATCTGCATTTTCAACAAGCACCAGGAATTTTTATATACAATAAATTCTGAGAGTCATTGCCTTAGGACCTTCTCTCCCAGGGGCAGGGCTATTCCAGTGGGTGTGTTATGTTGAGATTTGCTGTGTGGAGATGTGAACTTGCTGTTCAGTCCCTTTTCCCAGCCCCTGGCTTCAGTATATCTTTCACAAAAATACCTACTTTTATTCTGTTTCCACTGGATATAAGGAAGGCTGGGCTTTTTGCTGCTTTACCCACTATTACAGATAGCAGGTTGGGAGACGGTTTGAGTCCTGTGTTTGCACTCCAGGCCTACTAGGGAAGAGGTGGCCTGCCTCCAGCAGTAAACTGGTAGCTATCTAAGACCTATGGTACTGTCTGTTTCCACTGGAAACTCATTGAAGATGCTACCACTATTCATGTTTTTGGCCTCTCAGAGCAAAGTATATAAAAGCAGCAATTCAAGTACATTCGTCAAACATTTATTGAGTGGTGGCTGAGGCTAAAGTATTATTTTAAGGGGCCTGGGACAGATAAGTAAAACACAGTTTCCATTCTCCATCTGTCCTTTCTTTCTAATGATGTAGACAGTCCTGACACAGAACTATGGCAGACTTAGTGTAACCTGTGACATGATCGTGTCTTTGAACAAGTGAAATTAAAGTGCTATAGGAATGTCTGGGTGGGAACAGTTAGTTTAGGTTAGGCAAAAGTCTTCTTAGGGGAAGTGGCTTTGGGCAGGGTGTAGGGCAGAGGCTCTCACCTTGACTGTGCTTTACAATCACCTGAGAGAATTTTGAAAAACCACGATATCTAGACCAAACCCTGTAACAATCAGATCAGAACTTCTGGAATTTGGACAGAGACAGCATTTTTTAAATGTTTAAACATTTAAAAACATTAAATTTTTTAAATGTTTAAACATTTTTAAAGCTTCCTACATGATTTTAATGTGCAGCCAAGACTGAGAGCCACTGACAAAGAAGGATAAATAGGCTGTCATTCAGATGGGGGATAGTCAGAGAAGGAAAGATATTCCAAGCTTGAGAGAACAACATAAGCAAAGCTCCAGAGGCAGCAGAGTGATGGCTTAAGTTGGAGAATGCCACTCAAAGGGGGTGGGGGGTGATTGGAGCATGGGGCTCCTGGCATGAGCGTGGAGGGAAAATTATGCTGATTAGGTAGGATTGGATTAAAATACTGCATCAAGGAATTGGGAGACGTGATTTTGCACTGCCTTTGGAACCCCTTTTCACCTCATATTAGGATGCAGAATTGAGGTTCAGAGAACTTCTTGCTTGCCCAAAGTACTAGTAAGCCAGCAGGCATGCTTGGTTCCCTTTGCAAGGCTCTTTGCCATAGACCTGCTGTCTCAAGCTGTGCAATGCTTAAGACTTCTCTTTTGGCATCTGTCCTATAGCATTTTTCTTTCGTCAGAGCACCCATTCATTCGTCAGAATGGTAGGAAGGTATTGGTGTTAGGCAAGAATATGGCACGATTTCTTATCTTTTTGCTGGGCCCCTGTGGGAATGATATGGGAGAATTGCTGGGAATACTGGGGGCAGATGTTTGCAAGTAAAAGTGTATATGTTTCTGTGTTCTTGCAGCTGCATTCATTTTGTGCCTGATTCCACTAAGGACTGTACTTTATCTGCTCATTGCTGTTTCTAGGAAGTTAATTTGCAGGTGCTATAAATATGCATGGTTAATATACTTCATTTATTCTTTCTTCCTTGAAGCCTCTCCTCTTTATTAGGCACTTTTCATTTGTCTACTTGGTACTTGTATTTTTTTAATGTCACTATTTTGACAGTACCAATAAAGGTAAAGCCACTCAACTACGCAAGGCTCTCTCTGTATGCTTTGGGCAGGTGTAGCTGTGCAACTGAGGGGAAGGTCAGTGTTATCAAGGTTACCTGTTATTACAGGTAGAAGAACCCACAGAGATCAGGAGAGAGCTCATTTTCCTCCATTAGTAGGAGGTAGGACTATGCATTCACAAACACGAACCTTAAAATAGCTCACAAAATAGTGTCATACATGTACCCAGCCATCTTTCCACTCATTCCTTCTCTAAAGGAATGTAGTACCATATAGTAGTTAAGAATATAGACTCTGGAGCCAATCTTCTTGAGTTCCAGTAGTGGCTCTTCCACTTTTTAAATCTCATTTTCCTTCATCTTTAAATTGAAGATAGTAACAATCTCATGGGGTTGTGATAACTAGGGGGTGATGCATGTAAAGTGCTTAGAAAATGCCTGGACATAGGAAGCTCTAAGTTTGCTGCTACTACTGTTATTATGGTTACTATTATTAATCATTGCAAGGAAAATGTATCAACAGATGAATTTGGTTCAATTGCCTTCTAGTTTTGTGACCTTAGAATTTATAGGAACAAAAAAGATTTGAAAGGGAGGTTGGGCTGGATCATAGAGAGCCTTGATTCCATGTTTTAGGATGTATACACAGTGAAAAGTCCTTCAGGTTTTGGTCTTGGTAAGAGTTGTGAATCAGAAAGTTAACTCTTGTAGCCAGGCGGAGTGGCTCATACCTATAATCCAAACACTATGGGACATTGAGGCAGGAGGATCACTTGAGGCCAGGAGTTTGAGACCAGCCTGGGCAATGTAGTGAAACCCCTGTCTCTGCCAAAAAAATTACTCTTGCAACTTCATGAAAAATAAATGATTAGCAGAATTAGAGCAGTTAGGAGGCCATCTTAATAGTCCAAGGCACAATAAGGCAAGAAAATGAATGAGAGCAGTGGCAGCAGACATGAAGATGAGCAGTTGTATGTGAAAGGTTTGTTCTATAGGTAGATTCCTCTTGGCTTAAGAAGGGGAAATAGGAAATTAATTAGTAATCAGAAATATTTGCATATTAGTCTTCTCCATCATCATCCTTAATGAGAGGAGAGCTTGTTATGTATGTACCATTGCTGGGTACAGGAGGCAGAAGAGCTAGTGCCAGAACAAGGAGCTCAGCTTTTTCTGGTCTCTGCTTTTACGTGGCTCATTATAAACAGGACCCAATTAGTTCTTTAGGCATGCCTGCCTGTTCTCTCTCCACCTAATTACTTTGTGGAGCTTGGATTCATGCACATAGTTACCTTGATTAAAAAATAAGTTTTTGGAGCTATAAATTTTCGAACACTGCTTTGAGAGGGTCTGTCAGGCATTAACATTCAAGGTTTCTGTGATGGGCTGACGATAGCCTGTAGCCCCTGGATGTTTTTCACATTCCAGGAAATGACACCTGAAGTTTTCAGTTCCTTTTCAAATCTTCAGCAATCCATAGACAGTGGGGTGAAAAGATGTAACCTAATTGAAGACGGATGGAGTGGAGTAGAAGTTGAAAATAGGGAAGAGGCTGGGTGTGGTAACTCACTCCCGTAATCCCAACACTTTGGGAGGCCAAAGTAGGAGAATCACTTGAGGCCAGAAGTTTGAGACCAGCCTGAGCAATACAGTGAGACTTCGTTCTCTACCAAACAAACAAACAAAAACTAGTTGTGCATGGTGGTACCCACCTGTCGTCCCAGCTACTTGGAAGGCTGAGGTGGGAGGCTCATTTGAGCTCAGGAGTTCGAGGCTGCAGTGAGCCATGATTGTGCCACTTCACTCCAGCCTAGGCGACAGAGTGAGACTCTGTTTCCAAAAAAAAAAGAAAATAGGGAAGAGACTGCATGAGTCCTGCCATGCAGTCTTTCCCAGAATTGGACATTTTTGTGGTGTGGTCTGGAAGAAGGAAAACATTTATGGTCATACCTCTCCAAATTGAACAGTTGTGGGAATGTGTACAGACAGATTTGCAGGGTAGCTGAAAAGAAATGCAGTTCTGTTATTTTTTTGTTATAGAGTGGTAACTTGAGCGAGGATTATGAAATATTGCCTAGCAGAACTGTTTTTTTTAATTGACCTTCATGTATAATTAAGAATATCAATTATTAATATTAAATATTGTGGAATTTTAAAAATTGTGATTATTTCTTTGTAATCTGATTTGTGCTATTTGCCCTGATTATCAGAGTGTTTTTTGTTTGAGATTAAAGTTGTCTAGCTTGGGTTCAGTTTGCACCAGAAGTTTTGAATTAACTAGGCTCCATCTGAATGTGGAAGATTTTCATTGTGAGGATGCAATGGAATTATAAGTTTAAAGGGCCTAGTATAGTGGGTAGTAATTTATTGTACTCCCTTTTTTTCCACTTTGAATGAAGAGTGGCTAAACTTCAACTTTTGGGACATTGGTCTCTACCTGCACCTCCAGAATGTAACCTCTTGGGGAAGATATTTGGAGACCTGGGGACTTTTGAGGGGTGGGTAGTATTACGCAGAGCCCAGATAACCCTGCCTTCTTGTCTGGAAATCAGTGATTCTCAAACTGCTTTGTGCTTGAGTATTACCTGGGGGCACATGTTCCGTTTTCAGCTCCCCAAGCCATAGAGTTAGATTCAATAGACTTGAGGAGCTGCTCTCAGTCCAGGATTATGTGCAGATCCCAAATCTGACCCTGGGCTGCTATGCTTTTCCAGTGCCCACTCAGTATTTCTGGGGCTGCAAGGAAGGCAGTGGTTCCCCTTCACAGATACGTGAAGCTCTTACCTCCATTTTTGTCCTTTTAAATTCACATTAAAGAGAGTTTTAGATATGCAGGAAAATGAGAAGGGAAATTGACCTTGCCTGTCTCTGGGTCTTGTGAATAGAAAGGAAGGGCCTGCACTTGGAGGCCACTGGGAATTTATGGTGTTCCAGAAGACCTCTGCTCTCATATGGGCTCTTGGCAGCCTCACTGAGAGCCACAATGGGCTTCCTTATTTAAGATGCTCTTAAATTTTCTTTTCTAACACTGTAAGATTATGTCTTCACCAGTTTCTCAGATTTAAAAAAAAGAAACAGGGAGGTAAAACAAATCCCAAAACATTTTTTTTCCTTCTTGTAAAGGTTACAAACATAAATCATATTTGAGAACAATGAATGGACCTTATTTTTTATCTTCAGAATGCTGGGCCTCTGGCGTCTTAGAAAGTCTCTTTATTTTAGAAAGGAAGGAGACTGGTATAGTGAGAGCATCACACTCTGGGGATCAGGTAAGTTGGCTATGCTACTGGGCACCTGGGACTTCTTGGTCAGAACAAGTCTCCACTGTGAGCTTTTTTTTTTTTAATCCATGTAATGTGGGGGTCCTGAAGCTATCGAAGCTCTAATGTTTTATGATTCTAGTGATGGGCTTCTGTCTGCGTGACAGGCATTTTCCAGACTTTGTTGATCTATTTCGAGCTTGTGAGGAATAGCATGTACCACCCTTCATTACCTCACTCATGGTTCCTCTTCATCGGTGCTTTATAAACTGTAGTGTGTTTGTGCTGGGAGGAACTTAAGAGAACATGTGGATCACCCCTTTACTCATTTTACACATGAGAAAGATGATACCCCAAGTGATTTTCTCTAAGGTTGGGACACGACTGGTGCTCTTCTTGCGATTTGCCTTTCCCTTCAGTGCGTTTGGTAAACATTGCATTACCCCCTCTTCAGGATATTCTTTCAGTTCCATATGCCTTTCCTTTCCCCTGGGACACTGGAGTATTCAGTTTTATTTCTAGGCAAAAGTACTCCTAACTGTGGCCCCTAATTTTTTTTTATTATATATCTTTTCTAGAAAGAGAATTTGATTATGCATTGTCAATATGTTTACATAGTGTACTCATAAGTGAAGTTATAAAATATATGTAAGTTAAAAATGTGGAGAAAAGGGAAGTCTTGTGCACCATTAGTGGGAATATAAATTATTATTGGTATCACGGAAAATAGTACGGAAGTTGCCCAAACAGTTAAAAATAGCTGGGTGTGGTGGCTCACTCCTGTAATCCTAGCACTTTGGAAGGTCAAGGTGGGAGGACTGCTTGTGGCCAGAAGTTCGAGATCAGCCTGGACAGCATAGTGGGATCCCATCTCTACAAAAAATTAAAATTTTATCTGGGTGTGATGGTGCACGCCTGTAGTCCCAGCTACTTGGGAGGCTGAGGTGGGTGGACTGCTTGAGCTCAGGAGTTCGAGACTGCAGTGAGCTGTAATGGCATCACTGCATTCCAGCCTGGGCAACAGAGCGAAACCTAGTCTAAAAAAAAAAAGTGTGTATATAAGTACACACATACACACCCGTCAATAAAGCTAGAGAGAAAAAAATTATATGTAAGGATGGTATTTTTTTTTCCTCAACCACAGTGGATCAGGTTATGCCTTCCCTGGATCCAGGGTGAACTTGTTTTGAGGACCACTGATCCAGAAAGTGGTGGAGTTAAGTCTATACCACCAGCTTTAGAATCTCCTGTGGCACTTATTAAAAATATGAAGTTTGGAATCTCAACCCAGATTCACTGAATGAGAATGCCTCCTGGTGGGACCTGGGAGTCTACGTTGTCTTCATTTTTATGTTTTTACTAATAGACATGGGGTCTGTTGGCCAGGCTGGTTTTGAGCTCCTCAGCTCATAGTCCTCCCACCTCTACCTTCTGAGTATCTGGGACCACAGTCACAATGCCCAGCAAAGTCTCCATTTTAAACCAGAGGCAAGTCTCCAGGTGCCTCTGAGGTCCAGCTAGTTTGGGGAACCAGTATTTTAGACAGGCAGGGAAGTGTCACTCATGGGTTCATGAGCATGGGACTTCTTATACTGACATCTCAGAAATTGCTCAGCGGTTAATGTTAAATCTACAGTGATACAGTTAGCACTTTGGAAAATCAGATGGGCAGTTTTCACGTGAGTTACATATGAGGGACTATAACCTGCATAGTCATACAAGGAATTTCTCAAAACTCCTTGGCATTCTGTATGTGGTTTTTTGATTTGTAAATCCAAATATTTGCTGTTGTGCCTCAGTCTTTTTTTC
This sequence comes from Nomascus leucogenys, assembly GCF_006542625.1. Taxonomy (NCBI): domain Eukaryota; kingdom Metazoa; phylum Chordata; class Mammalia; order Primates; family Hylobatidae; genus Nomascus; species Nomascus leucogenys. Next base: position 43,067,557 of record NC_044397.1, read on the forward strand.
CTCATTAGTAATCTAAACTCTCCCCGCCCCCTCCTGGCGCTGTTCCTTGAGGGGCTGTGTTTTTATTTCTGAGCTTTTCCCATTTGTGTGTGTTCCATTTGTCTGGAGTATGCCCAACCCCCTCACCTTTTTACCTGGGCAGTTCCTACTATCTAAAAAATTCCCTATAAATGACATTTTTTCATTCTTCTTAAAATCTAAAGATAATGAAGAACTAGCTGATAATCAGCATTTACCAAAATAGATTTAAGGGTTATTATTTGTAATAACTCATGTGTCAGTAACCTTATGTATGTAAGGACAGATCAGTATCCTGGTTATTAAGCATATACTCTCTGAAACATTCATATAAAACCAGTGTAAGTCAGATAAATATGTAACAGGAAATTTGTTTCTGACTATTCACTCCAGGTCAATGTATTCCCAGCTGCCTTGTGGGTATCAGGGTTATCTGTTCCCGGATCAGCTTTAGGAAAGCCCCTACTCAAATCTCCATGTAGCAAGAGTGCAGGCTATTTGAGAACATGGGATAATTAAGGTTAAACAAGAAAATCAAGGCAGAATGACTAGAAATTAAGACAGCAGGGAAAGCGGGCGAAGTGGTTGAGCTGGTAGAAATGGGTGATACCTATGATTATTTCTGGGATCAACAGATACATCCCTGGTGTAGAAGTCCAAAGCAGTCCTTCTTTTTGATGTCTTTTCCTGCCTTTGGTATGATAAGCCCCCCTAACATCTGGCACACTATTGGGGTGGACATTGTGAAGTTACCTCTGCCCACAGTAGTTACTCTGGTTTGATATTTTTAAGAAATGCTCACTTTCCACTAGCCATAGTTTATTGGCTTTCAGAAAGCGTCTCTGGCAGTGAGTATGCCAAAGGTCAAGAATTCTGGCAGAGTTTGATTTGTCTCTGCTCCCTTGATAGCAGCTAGCCTTGGAGGCATAGAAGCTCTTGACAAGTACTATGAGTCAGAAGGCCACATGTGACTAGGTCCCTGCCCACCTCTCCAGGGTCAAATAGATCTTGCCTCTTTCCCCAGCCCCTCCCTGCACTGTTCCTGAAGAGGGCTGTGTTTTTCTTTCTGAGCCCTCCCATTTATTTACATTCCATCTGGAGTACTTCTTACCCCCTCACCTTTTTACCTGGCTAATTCTTATATATCTTTTAGATAATTCTACATAAATAACACTTCTTTCACCTTTCCTAAACTAGGATAGGTATTCCTGCTGTATGCTTCTATGGTCCCCTCATTTCCCCTAGAATAACTTAACTACAGTTTTTCATTCATACTTACTGTTATCCCCCTGGGCTGTCTGTTCTGCTAGGATAAGGATTCTTGCTCACCATTTCCTCATTGCTAGGCATAAGGTATGGGGCATAGCAGGTTATCAATAAACATTTTTTGACTGAATAAGTGCATAATAAAACAATATGTTAATTAATGGGGTGATTGGCAGGGATCTAGTTGCCAATTTCAGCATTGGTAATTAACATGGCTAGATGTAGCTTCTAGGTTCTATGAGAAAGTAATTAAAAATAAACAGAAAGGAGATGGAAGTTGATACAATTAAAAACCTTTTATGTGCCTGCTGATGGACCTAAAACTGGGCAAACCTTTCTGCAAATAAAGCTCTACCTTGATGGTCTTATTTATATACCTATATATATATCTATATATATAATATTTATACACCTATATATAATATATACCTATATATAGGTATATAAATAAGATATATCTATATATAGGTATATAAATAAGATATTCCTATATATTATATATATACATAAATATATGTATATAATATATATTTATATACATAAATATATGTATATAATATATATTTATATACCTATATATGTATATAAATAAGATATACCTATATATAAAATATACCTATATATGGTATATAAATGAATATAAATATAAGGTATATATAGATATATATATGTGGTGTATATATACATAAATATATTTATGTATGTATAATAAAAGACATTACTTTCCATTGAAGTGTTTACTACATTATGTACTATCTTAAAACTTCCCACAGGTATCAGTACAAACATGCATTTGTTCATTTATTCATTCATTCAGCAGTTTTGTTGATTGTTTGATATATGTCAGGCACTGTTCTAGGTGCTAAAGATACAACGGTGAACAAAACAGACAACAATCTCTCTGACTCAATGGAACATGCATTTTAGTGGAAGGGAATGCCAATAAAGAAATGTCTAATATCTAGAGTATTAGAAACTGGTAAGTGCTATGAAGGAGGAAAGGGGGCCAGGAAATGATGTGATGTGTGCTGTTGTGGTGGGGCATGCAATTTTAGATTCAGTGTCCAGGAAAGGAGTCACTGAGAAGGCAACTCTTGAGTAATTACCTAAAAGGGGGTGATGAAGGAAGCCAGGTGGGTATTTGGGAGGAAGTGAGGTAGGACAGTGTACCTAGCTCTTTGGAATGTGCTCCTCATCCCTCATGTTTATTACATTGGCCAGACCAGCAGGTTGGGCTTTCAGTGGCCTGTTTGATCAGAATCTGCAAATGTTTCCTGTCTTTGGATAGTTTCCCTGACTAAACCTTAGCCTGAAGACGTATGTTAAGGGCAGCACATATGTTTCTTCTTGCCAACTTAATTTTATGGAAAAGGCCCTGTGGAAAGAGCCTGTCTTTTCCTTTTCATGGGTCAGAATTTGTGTTTTGTTATTTTCTAAGCTCTAGTTTGTGGTGGAACCACCTCTCTCAGATCTTCTTATTCCTTCAGGGCACAGTGTATTTCTCATTTAAGTAGTTTATACAGTCTTATCACAGTGTCCCCTGCATGGGGACCTGATAACTTACTCTGATTGATAACGGAAGGGCTTTTCTGTTTACTTCTGTCTCCTTGATGGCTTCCTTATCTGTTGTCCTGTAATACTGACTGTGAACTCATTTCATTACGTAATGAAATGTTATCTTCTGTGATTGCTTATTTGTGCAGCAGTCTTGTCTCTCCAACTGGAGAGGAACTTTAGATTCTTTCTGAACCTTAGAGTACTGGCTCATAGTGCATGTGCTATAACCATCATTGATTGCTGTTGGTCAAAGCACCTGACTTTTTGGGGTAAGTAAACCAACATCTTGCTTTTCAGTGTTTTGTTTTTCTGGATTACCCATCTATGCTTTGGGTTTAATGCTCTTTAGGACTTGGCCTTAGTATGCTGCTGGAGAGCCCAAGGGAACAGTATAGTTAGTAAGGGATGAATTCTTTGTGAATTCTTAACTCTTCCATCGCGAAGACCTTTGTACAGAATACTGGTTTTGTTCATATTGACATTTCTTCAGAGAATTGTGTGTTGACTGTTCATGGCAGAAACACCATTAGTTAATTGCTGTTTCAAATTTCATTGACACTTTCCCCCTCATTTGGAGGTCATTTCATAAAAAATTTAGTTGTCCACATGACAGTTTGTGTATGCTTAATAATTAAGAGAATGACAAACCCAAGTTCAGCTGTTGTTACTGGACTGGGTGGTTTTTAGCTCCTCCCACAATGGGCAATTATCAGATTGGTGTCTCAGCAGAACTATAAATACCTGCATTTCATGGTCTTCCTGAAGGAATTGCTTTACTTGGAATACTGTAGTTCAGACTGCTGATGTACCGTGCACTCTTTTCTCTTTGATGATCAGCTCTGAAGTGCACCAATTGGAGATAACTCTTGAATAAATGCCGTCATTTGTCACATGTCACTTTCTGGGGACTGTGCATGTGCCTGTGGGGGCCATCTAGAAGCCACCAATGCCCACTAATACAACAAAACTCACTGGGTTTGCTTCTCTATAATGATGTTGGATTGCTTTGCTGGAAATCCTTACCATCTTGGTTTCTCTCCTGTTTCCTGTATGCACCAAATAAAAGTCCTTGCATACAAATGTTACCATCTTTGGGAAAAAAAAAAGTCCTTGTAGTTGTTAATAGTTATAGAAAATATAATCTGAAGACTTGGAGACAAAAAACAAATCCCTGCCTTCCCATACAGTCAGTACCAGCTATAAGCTAATTAAACTCAACTGTTCCCACCTGTTCCTGGGGAGGCCTCTAACAGTGGCACATGCTCTTCTCTTTGGGGCTTAACATTTTTCAGAACTCTTTAAATTTCATTTTGTAGGCCAGGCATGGTGGCTTTTGCCTGTAATCCCAGCACTTTGCGGGGCCAAGGCAGGAGGATTGCATGATTCTATGAGTTTCAGACCAGCTTGGGCAACATGACAAGACACTGTCTCTACAAAATAAACAAACAAATTAGCCAGGCGCAGTTCCAGGCACCTGTGGTTCCAGCTACTCGGGAGGCTGAGGTGGGAGGATCATTTGAGCCTGTGTGGTTGTGGTTGCAATGATCATTGTTTGCACCACAACACTCTAGCCTGGGCGACAGAGTGAGACTCTGTCTCAAAGAAAATTTTTTTTCATTTTTCATTGACACCACACTAAACAACCTGTATTTCCAGAACCAACTTTTATTTCGCTAAGAAAATGTACATTGTGATTTCCCTGGTGAGCAATAAGTTAATATTGGCTGATAGTATTTGAGCAGCAGTGACAGATAGGAGGAAGACAGGAGGGAAGAGATGGGAGTGTTGCTGGGGGAGTGGGTGTGAAACCATAACACACATATATGGTCACATACACATCTGTAGTTTACTCCAATGGCATTTTCACAAAGCACAGTAGTGTTGCAGGTATCCCCCAGTGGGGGATACACAGAGCTTTCAGTCCTCACTGTGTGAAACTTCTCATACCTTTGATGTTGAATTTAAGTTCATTAGTGGCTCCTATAGCATGTCAGAGGTTTACCTCACTTGGTTCCTGACTCAACTCTGAAATGCTGAGTTTAGGGTGGATTTGAAGTGTCACCTTTGTCTCTACTTTCTAAGAGTCAGTAAAGAGCTGCCATGATAGTTAATCCTATAGTGCCTCCAATGAAGACTTAAATATACTTATTAGCCCAGACTTTGCTTTATCATTCTCCTGATGTATTAGTTTTATTCCTGTTGACAGCCAAAATGTAGGATCATGAACCCCACAGTTACATGGATGGTGACAGACCTGAGTTGTTGTCGAGAATCGTGCAGATTTTTGTTACCACATTTCTTGTCTCGATTTCTAGCATCTCTGGATTTTACTTCTTTACCAGAATAGGGGTTCTCAAAGTGTGGTCTTCGAAGCAGCAATATCATCATCATCTGGGAACTTGTTTGCAATGCAGATTTCCAAGGCTCTACCATGACTTCCTGAATCAGAAACCTTTGAGGAGGAAGCCAGCAATCTGTGTCTTAACAAGCCCTCCTGTGATTATACCCAACTTTGAGAATCACTACACAGACAGACGTTGCTTTCCTTTTAGTCTCTTGAGCTTGTAACAGTTGATACTGTAACTTTTATTTGAGAGAGGACAGTTATGTCTTCCTTTAAACTCCTATTTGGTGCAGTTGATTGTCAGATGCAGAGTGCTGATGTGAGGATGGACTGTGAATATGATCCACTGTGGCAGTGTTTATAGTCTCAGCCCAATGCCTTGTTGACTTAAGTAGCAGCCTTGATAACAGGAGATAAATCTGCAAAGATACTGGGAGGTTACCTGGCAAGGCTTTCAAAATAAACCAACATTACATTTGTGGCAAGTGCTTTGCTCAGTGTTGGCATTTTTGAAGTCACCCTTTACCTCTGCCCCCTGCCCAGAAATTTCCTTGTGAGAAATGTTTTTATGTTAGACAAACTGCCATGGGGGAGGATAGTCAGAAAGAGGAGACAAATAATATGCAGAGGCAGACTTTTTTTTACATTTGTTGCTCAGAAGAAAAAAATTCCAATGAAGAATGAAAGAGGCTTCATATCCTGAATAAAGTAAATGATCTGGGTAGGATGGTACAGGAATAGAATGTGACTGTAAAAAAGAACCAAATTGTGCAGACAAGAAAATATGAAGGAACAAAGAATAGGAAAAAGACAGGGAAAATGCAAATTCTTATGGAATATTCTTGCAAATCTGTGTACAGAAGGAACCAAGCAACCCAGATCAGTTCTCCTGAGGCTGGGAGTTCTAAAAATTATGCAGTATCAAGGAATGCTTTCTTCCTGAGTCAAGTGTAGGAAGCAGAACCAACCTTTATTTCTCTGTGAAAATGTATATTGTGATGTCCCCAGTGAGCAATAAGTTAATATTGGATGATAGTATTTAGGCAGCAGTGACAGAAAGTTTTCTTTCTCCTAACTGAATCTCACACCAAGGTCCTTTTTTATTTTTAATTGTTTAATTTTTGTTTGTTTGTTTGTTTTTTGTTTTTTTTTTTTGAGACAGGGTCTTACTCTGTTGCCCAGGCTGGAGTGCAGTGGCGCGTTCATAGCTCAACTACATCCTCAAACTCCTAGGCTCACACGATTCCCCCACCTCAGCCTCCTGAGTAGCTGAGACTATAGGCACATGACAACACACCTGGCTAATTTTGTAACTTTTGGTAGAGACACGGTCTTACTATGTTGCCCAGGCTGGTCTCAAGAGGTCTTCCTACCTCCACGTCCCAAAGTGCTGGGATTACAGATGGGAGCCACCATGCCCAACCAAGATCTTTTTTTTTTTTTTAAACCAGCGTCACAACCACAGAAGAAAGACAAGAGAAAGATATGAAGACAAAACTCAATTTTTTTTTTACTTAGTGTATCTAGGTAAAGGTTTAGTAGGAGATAATGTAGAAATGAAATATGATAATAGCTTATGTTTGTTGAGTGCTTTGATGTATGAGGCATTATTCTAAGGGCGTTATACTTGTTGAACCGTCTACTTCTTACAGAGTCTGATGAGCTACACTCTGTTTGCGTATTTGTTTTTGGTGGCTTTTTTGAGACAGAGTCTCACTCCACTGTCCAGGCTGGAGTGCAGCGGTGCCATCATGGCTTACTGTAGCCTCGACTTCCCAGGTTTAGGTAATTTTCCCACATCTCAGCCTCCCAAGTAGCTGGGACTGCAGGCGTGCACTACCACGCCTGGCTAATTTTTTTGATGAGCTAGACTCTGTTACCCTCATTTGCTAGTTCATGATATTGAGGCAGAGAGAGAGAAAGTAAGCAATATGGCCAAGGCCACACAGCTAGCAAATGGGATTTAATCCCTAGGATTTTCATTCCAGAGCCTTGCCTTTAGCCATCACACTCTACTGTTTCTCTTCCATAGTCCCCTTCTTTCTTGGGATTCCAAGTTAAAGAATTGTCATGGATGAGCTTTTTCCAGGAGTAAAGGTACTTGTTGGACTCTTCATCAGATTTGGTCACGCGAAAAGAGATTGTTGCTCTTCCTTAGAGACCTGTTCTTTCTGCGTTTAAGATCTGAGTGTAAATTTTTTTTTAGCTGGAAATTTTAAACATGCGTAGCAAGTGTGGCCAGCTTGCTCTTTTAATGTTTAGTTTCCTGGACCTCATGTTGCCTCCCTAAAACTTAAATGGGGTTGTGGTTGCACAACAGTATCATGGAAATGAAAGGAATCTTCAGCCTAATGAGTTTGAATAAGACGAGCACAATCTAATTTTGTTTCCAGTCGTTTTTCCTCCTTTAAACAAAGAATATCATGCCAAATTGGAAACACTGGATTGTGTCACTGTGGGTATTTATTTTTTACTACATGTCACCAAGATCGAGATTTGTTGAGTGTATGAGTTACGTATGGGGTAAAATTCTGATTTGTTAGGTGTATTAGTTATGTATAGGGTACAGAATTACCACAAAACTTACCATCTTAAAACAGCAAACTTTTACTATCTTAGTTTATGTGGGTCAGGAATTTCTGAGTGACTTATCTGGGTAGTTCTTGCTTGACTTCTCTTTTGAGATTCCAGGAGTAAAGGTACTTGTCAGACTCTTCATCAGATTTGGTCCCGGGAAAAGAGGTCATTGCTCTTCCTTAGAGACCTGTTCTTTTTGCATTTAAATTCTTAGTGTAAATTTTTTTTAGCTGGAAATTTTACACCTGCGTAGCAAGTGTGGCCAGCTTGCTCTTTTAATGTTTAGTTTCCTGGACCTGCAGCTGAAATGTTGTCTGGGGCCACCGTCATCTGAATGTTTGACCGGAGCTGGAGAGTCTACTTCTAAGATGGCTCATTCACATGGCTTTTGGCAGGAGGCCTTGGTTTCTCACCACATGGACTTCTTAACATGACAGCTGGTTTTACCAGAGTGATGATTCAAGAGAGAGAAAAATGACCTAATCTTGCAAGTCAGACACTGTCACTTCTGCCACATTCTGTTAGTCAGAAGCAGGTCATTAAGGGCGGCCTGCACTCAAGGGGAGGAGAATTAGGCCCAAGCTTTTTTTTTTTTTAAATGGAGCCTTGCTCTGTTGCCCAGGCTGGAGTGCAGTGGCACGATCTCCCAGGTTCAAGCAATTCTCCTCCCTCAGCCACCGGATCCTGAGTAGCTGGGACTACAGGCGTGCATACTGTGCCCGGCTAATTTTTGTATTTTTAGTACAGATGGGGTTTTACCATGTTGTTCAGACTCATCTTGAACTCCTGACCTCAGGTAATCTGCCCACCTCTGCCTCCCAAAGTGGGGATTACAGGTGTGAGCCACTGCACCCGGCCAAGGCCCCACTTTTGAAGGGAGGAGCATTAAATTATGGATGTATTTTAACCACCATAGTAGACCTGACTCCACACCTACTAAATCAAACTCTCTGGGTATAGTAATTTTCATTTTTAAGATTCTCCCAAATGATTTTTATACACACTTAAAATAGAGGACAACTGGGTATCTGGAAGTAAATGAATGCTATCCTGGCACTATACCAGTTTATTTAAAAAGCGAGATGTTTTTCACATGTTTAGTATTCTAAATATTTAAGGTTTTTGGATGAGGTCACGTGGAACTAAAAAAAAATTTTTTTTAAGATTTGCGCTTAGGCACTAAATCATATACTAGGTAATATAGTAAACTCTGCTCAGACTGCATTTTATCTGGATGGGCCCTTAGCTTTTTTTCTGTTGCTCATTCAGGCAGATGAGCCCCACTCTAATGTAGCCTGTGGTATGTGACCAGCTGTTCTCAGTGTATATAGTCCAAGCAGGAACTGTAGCTCCTGATTAGAAGGAATGAAGTGTATGTCTGGGCAGGGCAAGCCAAAAGGGATTCTGAGGTTTTTGTCTCAAGATCCAGGGTGAGCCAGGCACCATCTGATGATGGTCTTTGGCTCATTGGCTCCTACAGCTGCATACTTTGTTAGGAGACATGAGGGGTACAGAGCCAGGAGTTTGCAAAGAACAATCATTTGCCTTCTGGAGACCTTCTAACCTGGACATCACACCCTTTTGATGTTAAATGACAGACTTCTGGCTCTGTGTGACATCATACCTATCTTATCTTAGTGTACATCAGCTAATCTTCTGAGGCTTTTGGTGGGGAATCAGGCCTCCTTCCCCATCATAGACATAATTTCCTTTTTTTTTTTTTTTTTTTTTTTTGAGACGGAGTCTTGCTCCGTCGCCCAGGCTGGAGTGCAGTGGCTGGATCTTGGCTCACTGCAAGCTCTGCCTCCCAGGTTCACACCATTCTCCTGCCTCAGCCTCCCCAGTAGCTGGGACTACAGGCACCCGCCTGGCTAATTTTTTGTATTTTTTTTTTTAGGAGAGACGGGGTTTCACCGTGTTAGCCAGGATGGTCTCGATCTCCTGAGCTCGTGATCTGCCCGCCTCGTCCTCCCAAAGTGCTGGGATTACAGGCATGAGCCACCGTGCCTGGCCGATCATAGACATAATTTTCTTACCTTCCCATTCACATTAACTCTTAGCCATCTGAATCCATGCCTACAAGGAATGCAATTGGTTGCTTAAGAATGGAGGAAACGTTATGGAAATATATATTTCTCTTCAAATGTTTGTAACCACTCACCTACCCAATTCCCTTCCCACCCCAATCAAAAGACAAATACCCATGCTCAGAACCTGGGGGCTCACATTTTACCTGAAGTCCCACAAGTAACAGAAGCACACATTTAGGGGATAAAACCCTAGAGAGGGAGTAACACAATCCTGACTGCCATCTCAGAACAAGAGAGCATTGTACCCAGAGTCCGTGATCACATACTGGAACGACTGTGTGATGGAGCTGACATGCCCCAATAGGTACAACAGATTGTTCTGCTTGTAACCAATCAATACCACAATTAACAAATATTTATTGAACACCCCGGAAGCACCCTGGTTTATACTGTCCTCATCAGCTATTTGTTAGAATAACACGAAACCTCCTGATCCCTCTGTCTGCCTTCAGGCTTGCCTCTGCCCTAATAAAATCAATTATCTACATCAAAACCAGAGTGACTTTTCCTAAAATATACACATTTGACCAGGTCATTTACCTTAAAATGTTCTGGTTGATGTTCAGCATCCAGATAAAGCCCACACTTCCCAGCATGACCTAAGAATCTGACCGTGTGACTCTGCTTCTCTCTTACAGCTTCTCCACACACGTTTCAGCATCCAGGCACTCTCCACTCCTCATGCCTCCCACCATGCCCAGCTCTCTTGTCCTTCACATCTTTATGTGCCACGTAACAGCAGCTAAGAGTGCTGGCCTCAGAGTTCATAAGGCTTTGATTCAAAACCCATCTCTATGACTTAATAATTGTAGAGTCTTGGGTAGATTACTGGATGTTTCTGAGCCTCAGATTCTTCGTATACAAAAATAAACCACCAGCCTCACAGGATTCTCATAAGGATTAACTGTGATCATATTTAAAATGTTTAGCACAGTGCCTGGCCCATAATTAAGACTGAGTAAATATTGCTGTTGCTGTATTGATGTATGGAAAGCCCTTGGCACATAGTAGTTGTTTAATTTAAAAAAAAAAAGATCCTTGTCTCCTGGAGCCTCAGTTTTTTTTGATTGTGGAACTTCTCAGTCTGACATTCAGAGTTTGATATAGGAGTGGGGATGGCATTGGTGTGGGTAGAGAACTAGTGTTTTGAGGGAAAGAGAGAGAAAGTTGATAGGAGGAGCATAGATGTAAAAACTATTGTGTGTTTCCATGTGATCTTTCTTCTGTTTGAATATGACTAAAAATGTCATTCATTTTGGGGCAGGGAAAAATGGTGGACTAGGATTCGGAAGAAACTGACATTCTGACGTTGATTAAGTCACTACTTTGTGCCTTTATTAGTTCATCTGTAAAATTGGTTCATCAGATATTGTTTTTGAGAGCTTTTTAAAGACTAGAAAACATAATGTGAAATAACATGACAATATTATACCCCTAATTCTACATTTACAGCATATTCAAATTTTTTTGAAAGCAACATTTTTGTGTTTACACACAACAGATGCTGAAGCATGCAGCCCCCTAGAAATGGAGGTTGCCAGGAGGATAAAGAAGATCATGAATGCTGCCAGTGTCTCTAATCTTTGCCCTCATTCCTTGTGTGTCCCTCATTTGAGAAGATCTCACCTTTCCTGGGGGTTCTCTGGCCAGAGTGTTTTTACTCTGCACCACTTTACATGCCATTGACTGGGTTACCTTCATAAAAGAGGAATCTGAAGGGCCTTATGGGAAGAGTACTACTGGTGGACACATGGAATCAGGAAGCATAGTTTGAAATCTAGCACAGATTAAAACTTGACCTAACACTCAAAAGGTTTTCTTCTGTGTGATCTAGGGCTCTCTGTGGTCCCCATATTGCATCACTATGAGGTTTAAGATGAATGTGTGGGTACCTAGCAAAGGTCTGGCATGTGATCGATATAGGACAGTCTTGTCTTTCCCTACTTGGACACCTGAAATAGTTCCCCAGTGTACCCTGAATATCTGAATCCAAAATCTTCAGTCAAGAAAGAGCCTCTATGGAATAGATCCAAGCCTCCCCTTCTGATCTTATTTCTATTCATTACCTGCATGCTCCCCCTGCCGTCCATAATAATTATCCTCCAGACTCAAGGCCCTTCACATGACTTTTAGTTTATTACACCTTAGCTTTTCCTTTCTTCTGTATAGACTTTGCTGTACCTGCAATAAGTGATACCTTTCCCAGGTCCATGGGACTTGAAAGTCCTGTTTCCATCAAGCTTTTCCACAAATGACCCCTCCTCACCAGGTGGGAGCCATCATTCATTCTCTGTTCCCCCAATGCATGTTGTTTTACTTCTATTATAGCTCTTATCACAGTCTGCCTTGTAGCATAGTCATTTCTGTGTGTTTTCCCTCTGGATTCAGAGCCCCTGGAGGGCAAAGACTGTGTTTTATTTTATGCTGTATTTCTCCACCCCCACAGTGCCTAGTGCAGTAGGGGTTTAGTAAATACTGCTTGAATCAATGTATGAATGAAATTGCCTCTCCTAGTTCTGTTTGCAAGACTGTAATGCAGACCAGGTGAATGTAGAATTTTGGCCTACTGGATTTAGTTTAGCATAGGAAGGGAGTTTTCCAAGAAGCAATAGTGGTCTTGAAAACAGAAATTGCCTTTAATCTTGTGGAAAACACATGCCAGCCCTCTCCATAATAGTCTCAATTACAGGAGAGCATCGTGTTACTGTAAAAACACAAATAAATAAACCCATGACAATACTGTGTTTGGGAGATAAAACCACGTAAAAGCCATCTTTCCCCAACTCTCCAGCATCATAATTAGGGTATTTCTGGGAGGAGAAAAAAAAAGACACCAGCAAAAAACAAGTGATACTATGTTTAAGAACACTTCTTGCTATTGGCAAGATGGGAGTAAGAAGTTAGATTTTCCATACAGCACAAATACAAGGGTTCCTCCCAGCTCCTACCAGGCTTGATGGTATATAGATTACACTGCATGATAAATTTGGGCACTAGAGGTGCCAAAGATGGTGGCAGTACCTGGAGGGCAGAAAATGTCACCCAGAAGGTGATGCCGTGAAATTTATTGCTCTGCCACACTTTACCTAAACATGTCCTATTATTCTGAATGCTGGGTCTTCATTGGCTCAGGGATTCCCTTGGTGCATCCATTGCTGTGGGCTACAACTTTTAACTGTATTTTGTTTATTGCTGGTCATTTGAGTCTCTATCTGGCTTTGTTTTCTTTTAACTTGAGGGCTCCAGATTTAGGTTTTTTTGAGGTAAGAGTAGGAATGACTTTGAAATATTGCCTACTTTTGTCAGTATTAGTTAACAAGCACTGAGGGCTGAATGACACTGAACAGAACCCAGCCATTTCTCAGCACCTCTGTTGCCACTACCCTAGTCTGAGCTGCTATCATGTCTCACCTGGACTGCCTCAGTAGCCTCCCACCTGACCTCTTTGCTCCTACTTTGCCTCCCTGCAGAGTGTTCTTCACTCAGCAGCCAGAGTGGCCCTTTTAAAATGTACTTTAGATCATATCACTCCTCAGTTCAAAATCCTCCAGAGTGCCTCCCATTTTACTAAGAATGCAATTCAAAGACCTTACTTACCATGGCCTACAAGACACTGCACGGTCTAGTGCCTGCTATCTCTCACCTCATCTCCTACTATCCCGTTAGATTAATCCTCTCTGACCCTCAGCTTGCTTGCTGTTCTTGAAGCTGGCCAAGCATTTCCCAACTCAGAGTCTTTGCATTATTGTTCTCTTAGCCTGGAACATTTGGTCCCAGATATAAACACATGGTTCATACTCTCACTTCTTTCAGGCCCCTAAGTGTCACCTTGTTGGGAAGGTCCTGTCCACCTGTATTTCTATTGCTGGAGCAATGCCTGGAATATGGCAAGCACTTAGGAAGTCTTTGTTGGAATTGTGAATAAGCATTGCCCAGAGATTCTAGCACATTTGGAAAAAGAGAGTGTGGTTTAGAAGGACAGTGGCTCTGGAGTTGGAGCAGTTGGGCACTCCTGGGTTTGCCTTGCCTGTCCCCCACTAGATAGATGGCTGATGTTGGGAAAATTATTTAACCTCTCTAAGCCTAGGTTTCTCTACTAGTTAAATGAGATTATGTCTATCTCTCATAATCATTGTGAAGAGTAAGTCAGATAATGACTGCAAAGTGCTTGGCAATGAGTCTTATACACATATTGGGGGGCTTCCTAAATATTAGTTCTCACAAATCCTACTTCCTCCTTGTGAAATCATGTTATATGGAAGAAGAGGAGTGTCTGAAAATTGTTTGAATCTTGTATGTAATTCTCAAGTACCAGCAAGTAGTAGTGATTATATTTATAGCACCTAGCCCTGTGCTTGGCATATGGCAGGCCTTAATAAATACCCAAGCCTTCCTGCTTTTAATCATCAGACTTAGAGTCTGGGTGTGAACTAGGGTAGCTCTGTGGGCACATAGGGATTTTGGTAAACAGAAAAAGGGAGAAGTCAGCAGCTGAGGTAGGGGTGGTTCACAGTCTTGCTTGTGGTTCAACAGGGACTGCATTTATGAAAATGGCAAGTGAGCCCAGGGCAATTGGAACTTTGGGCCTTGCCAGCAAATGTGGTATTTCAGTTTACATCCTCAGAGTAAGTACAATTTCACCATTATTCCATTGAGGCTCTCCTTGCCAAGAAAAACCCATTGTAAATTTCTGGTTTAAAGGTTCTGCAGTTTTAGGGAGTTGTACTTTTTGTTGCTTTAACATTTTCTTGGCACTACACATTTTAAGCTGCACTGGCTTACCTTGTAAATAGTATACAAATTTTGTGAAAAGCTGAACCACGTCATTTGTTTTCCTATGTTCCTTATGGGAAATGGTGATGCTTCTGCCCCACTAGTTCTCCTGGGTTTCTGATCAGGCAGTTTGGAGTGAGAAAATGAGACTGAGACAAAATATAGATTGTCAGCAAGAGATTGGAGCTGTATTCACAAAAGCACTTTGTGGACATGGTAGAGCCAGGCAGAAGAGAAAATTCTGTGGCTGGCAGGGTGTCTGTGTGACATGGACCCATTGTGTGTATGGGCTCCTCCCGCTGTACCAGTGGCCAGCTCCCAGCCAGGCCACCCGGGCGAAGGCCTCTGAAGCAGAGAGCCCTGCACAGTCTGGAGCCACTCTAACCCAGTGTACTGAATAGGACTCGAAAGAATAGGAGCTATGTTCCCTTTGTCACCTGCAGCCCTGCTTTCAGCCTGCACAGTGAATGTGCACTTGGGGGCTGAATTGGCACTTGGAAAAATCTGCAGGAACTTTGTGTGTGCACAGTGTGTGCCCAGTGGCATGAGCGAGTGGAGCGTGCACGCTGGAGATGTCTGGGGGCTGGGTGCTTGCAGAGGAGGGCTGACCTCTTTATGATGCAGGGTTTGCCAAGAATGCTCTGCCCTTGACAGTGTTGTGGCCAACAGAAAAGCATTCATGGCATCTTAATGAAAGGCAGCAGTTCCTTTTTTCAAGAATGACAGGCATTCTTTTCTTGAGCGAGGTCCCCGTTTAGAGATGGAGAGAGAAACCAATTATTTTTCAGTTAAAATTTATTTTTTAAAATAGTGATGCCTCAGTTGTAAATTACCCTGGCTTTGCCGAGAAGACATTTACAGCTAGCCTTCTGACTTGGTTTTAAGTTGCTACCTTGTAGAATAATAAAATAGTAGCCCAAACTGTGATAAGGCATCAAAGACTTTCATATCCTATCTGTGTAGCTGATGTGCCTTGCTCCATAGCTAGAAAATGGATATATTTTCTGAAAGGGAATGAGTGTATTTCCCTTTACCTTGCAGCTTGCACATAATCTAACACTTCTTTTATTGAAATTGGGGGTTTTCTCCCTTGGACTTAATAAGAAGGTATCTATATCTATATCTATATCTATATCTCTATATCTATTAGATGTCTCCTTAAGAGGGAGTTTCATAAGTTCAAAAGTTGTCAGGTTGAAAGGATTGAGGTATTGGAAACAACAATCTTAAGGAATGATAGATCTTTGAAAGAAACAAGATCCGGACAGGTAGTTTTTAGTACATTGGAGGAAATGCTCTGTTGTTTTGCATCTTCTCCAGGCCTCTTTATGACTACTTTTTTTTTGAGACGGAGTCTCACTCTGTTGCCAGGCTGGAGGGCAGTGGCATGATCTCAGCTCACTGCAACCTCCGCCTCCCGGGTTCAAGTGATTCTCCTGCCTCAGCCTCCCAAGTAGCTGAGACTACAGGCACGTGCCACCACGCCCAGCTAATGTTTGTATTTTTAGTAGAGATGGGGTTTCACCATGTTGGCCAGGCTGGTCTCGATCTCTTGACCTCGTGATCCACCTGCCTTGGCCTCCCAAAGTGCTGGGATTACAGGCGTGACTACTTTTTTAAATGCTTCAATGAAACTTAACATAATGACCTACACATTTCAGCTGCGCATTTGTTCTACCTATTAATGGTGAGATACAACAGAGCCATCTTTGACTACTTCACGCTGTTTACTCTAAGAGGCCTGTATCATTAGATGACTTCCTGTTGGAAGCAGTAATTTGTGTTTGGGCTTGGGTGACTGTCAGTATGAATCTAGCCAAGAAAGGTCATGTCATCTGCTACACAGTTTGCTAGAGGGAATACAGGCCAAGCCTTCTGCCTCTGAAATCAAAGTACTGTAGAAGGTGTAACAGAAATGATGCCTAGGTTTGTGTATGCAGGGCCTGAGTTTCTGATTAAAGCTGTTAACTATGGGGGTAAGCTTTCCCTGTGGGAGACAGGCTTCATGGATCTAAACCTTTCTGACATCTCAAAGCTTTATTTCCTGATGATTTCTAAAAGGGAAGGAGCCAGCCCCTTGAAATTAAAATATCGACTTACATTCTGTTCTCCCAGACGGAAGAATATTAGCAAATTTGAGTCAGTTGGGGTTAGTACTTTCTTTTATGTGTTAAACTCAGTAAGATCAGATTTTTGTCTAGGACGGGGCTGAAACACATGCAGAATCTTGTTGGTTGAGGGCTGGAAATGAAGATTGGCTTCACACAGGTTGCTTCTCCAAACTGTAGGTATGCTCTTCGGCCCCGTGCACAGCATTCACTGCTGCTGTCTGCTGCGCCTTCTTGCTCCATCCTGTCTAGTGTCAGAAGTTTCATGGTACTAGTATCTTGGATCCTTACAAAGGACTGACTTTTGACCCAGTTGACTGATAACTATAGAGCACTTTACAGTTTACCAAGAGCTTTCATTCGTATTTGCTCTTTACATCAAAATTACAAGATGGGTTTTATTATCCATATTCTTTTTGTAGATATGAGGGCCAGAGAGGTTATGAGTTAGTCAGTCTATCCAGTAATTGACAGAGCCAAGATTCTAGGCTGGGACATCTGATTCCAAATCTACTGCTCTTCATGCTCCTTTATACTGCAGCTACTTACCTGCTCAAAGTATGTCATTCACTCATTCGTTCAGCAAGTTCTTGGTAGCATGGGCTTTGAAGCCAGACAGCTGGGTCCCAGTATCTGCCCACTAACTTTGTGGCCTCTGTTACCTCTTGGAACCTCAGTTCTTTCATCAGCAAAATGAAGATAGTAATAGTACCTATCTAGTAAAGCTGTTGTGGAGTCCTTTAAACAGTGCTCTGGACATAGCAAATACTCCATAAATGTTTGCCATTCTTCTTCATCATGGGCTCACTCAGTGGTACAGGGACACCATATCAGTGACAATACTGCTGTTGAGGATCACTTGTTCTGATGCAAATATGAAAATAGAAAACTGAGAATTGCATAGTAAAGGGATTGCTAAGATATAAGCAGGATGCTGGGAAAGCTTGAAGGATGAACAGCTGTGTTTTCAATTGCCAAGAACTCGGCTCTCTAGTAGCTCACCCTTGTTGCCTCTACCCCCATTTGGTCACATTCCTGTCTTACTCATTCCTTGCTGAAGGCAGTATTTAATGTGCAGGGGTTTTATGGGTACTTCGTGTATAACCTCTTTGAGGAAGGAAGAGGAGAGTATGTCTGGCTAAGGGAACCTTAGTGGTCATTTGGGATTATAAGACCTGTATTTAACAGTTGGAGGACTGTTCAAGACAAAATAGATTCCAGGGTTCTGGTGTGCGGTGTTCTGTGTGAGCACCACAGGATATCAGATGTGAGTGGCTTCCTGTGGGTTGCTGAGGGAGGGGACTTTGTAGGGGAAGTAGGCCTTGAGTTGGACCTGAAAGAAATGAGGATTTGGATTATGAGTAGCAGAAGTGTGGAGAGCTGGGCAGAGGTGGAGTTATGATATTTAAACCATGACCTGCCTTGGGTGGCGGGACAGCCCTGCCTGGGGATGTGGGTGGTCCAGGAGGCAGGCACTGTCCCCTCCTGCCTGAGAACCTGCCTCTGGACCCCAACAGGATGCACACAGCTTATCCCCACCCTCTGCAAAGCTACCTAATAATATCTTTGTGTTTATGGTAATGTTTTTTGCTGATTTGGTGGGAGATAAAACCTAGAGAGACCCACAGCATGGATGCTAGGTCTGAGTGGGTCTGTGAGTTGCAACCTAGCTGCAGCCCCTTTGTTTGTGAGCTGTTTGCCTGCATTTAAATGCCATTTACATAAGGAGCTGTCAGAGTTGAGTTGGCCCATGATTATTCCTCGATATATGTTGAAAAAAAGAGAAGAAAAGAAACCCCTGGCTAATGAGGAGCTGGGTTCCTTTTCTCCATTGATGACAGCTTCCTTTCTGATCTGATGGTCCGTCAGAAACTAAGGTGGTGTGTGACTGTGGGGTTATGTCCCCGCTGAAGCCGTCTTTCCCTCAGAGTTGTAATTGATGGGGAGACCTGTCACTTGTTATGCTGATGCTGTGCAGATTTTTGTGCAGCTGCCAGCCAAGAGAGTTTTAGGACAGCATCTGATTGGGTGCAGGTTGTGGCAAAAACGATAATAAATAGAGAGCTGGTGAGGGTAGATTTTGATTGACCTGAGATTGTATATTATTAAACTGGAGTCTGCATGTACATGTCAGTTTATGAAGAACCAGACCCATAGTCCAACTTTAGGGCTGTGCCAGTTCGGGTTTATTAAATGTGCTTTATATCACTATTAATATTGAGCAAAGAGGAATATCTGTAATCTTTTAATCTATGCAATAATGGTTTGGAGGGAGATTACCAGATACATTGGACTATTGTTTGTCTATAATTGTATTCAGAACTCTCCGAAGCATTGATTTGTTTCTGGCATACTGATTTGGCTCAGCAGTCTCATAAAGCTCTTTTATAGTCCTCTTTGCTTTGTGTTTTCCAAAAATAATTGGAGAATAATAATAATGTGGCTGGCGATAAAGAAGAGAGAGTAAGGTTGAAAGCAAATTTCTAGCCGAGTGGATAGCCATAAACATCTTCTATGCTCATAAACACCTGGGTCTGTGACCTTTGTGTTTATAAGATATTTATCGCCTCATGGGCTCTCTGCTTGGGGGTTATCACTTCAGTGCCTTGTAAAATTTGATTGTGTTTAGTAAGTAGATTCTGAATTTTTGCTGAGTAGGGAAAAAGTGCCCCTCGCCTTAGATTTCCTTGGAACAACCAATCTGCCAACAGGGGCAGATCTCACCAAGGACAGAAGCAGAGAGCTTGGGTGTGCTTGAGTTTTGTGGAAATGGTACAGTGGGACCCAGTAAGGGCACCTTTTGTGCTTGATTAAGTGGCTTGTGATGGAAATGACTTTTGAACGGAAGGGAATTGTGCAACACATCAAATAAACTCAAGCAGTGTCGATGGGTTTTCCTTTTCCAGTAGAAATGGAATTTTTGATTCAAGTCAAGGAAGCTTTCTTGGGATTTGGATTTTTGCCACTTCCTCACCCTTTCTTCCCATTTCCAAAACAGGCCCGAGGAAATGAGCCAGAGAAATGGTCAAATTCAGTTTCACTGACTTTAATATGAAAGTATGACTAAGTGCTGCAAAAGCACAGTTGTCTTCCATCTTCAGCAGTCCTCTAAACATTTCTTAGGGAAGTTTTAGGCACTTTGTCAAACTCTATTGTCCTCCTGATGGTGTTGCTTAATTACTCTTGAAGGAAACAGTTGGATCCTTGTGAACTGATGACAGGTGTATGCTGAGCTGCCTGTGTAAACTATTGGCTGCCCGTTCACGTTGTGCACGGTGGATCAGAGGCATATGGGAGAATGTGCCAAAACAGGAATCTTAAGGGAGTTTTTTAAAAAGTAAAAATTGTTTGCTTTTTTTGCCCTGGTGCGAACATGGCTCACTTCCACCTTGACCTGCTGAGCTCAAGTGATCTTCTCGTGTCAGCTTCCCAAATAGCTGAGACCATAGGCACATGCCACTGAGCCTGGCTAATTTTAGTGTATTTTTGCATAGACGGGGTCCCACTATGTTGCCTAGGCTGGTCTTGAACTCCTGGGCTCAAGTGATTCTCTGTGCCTTCCAAAGCGTTGGGAATACAGGCCTGAGCCACTGGGCCCAGCCCCCGGTGAGCTTTATTATAACTCAACTAGCTTCATTATAACTAAAGTATGAGCCAATCTTGAGGTGTATAGGACCTATATTTATCAAAGGAGACTGTTCTACCTAAGACTTAGTTTCTTGTCCTATGAGGTTAATTGCTGCTGCATTTCATGGAGTTTATGAGATGTGCTTCCCTCTGCCCTGCTTCAATCAGATGGTACTGCCTGGGAGTCATATACATACAGGACTGATAAAGAGCGGCTCCCACAGTGGCAGTACCTGCAGTGGACTGTGCTGTAGGTAAAGGGAAGCTCCATCACACTGGCATGTGGGAACTGGACAAAAAGGCCACGAATCCCCCAACACCTACTCTCTGCCCAGCTTGTGAAATACAAAATAGTTATGAGTTCCAGACTCCAGAGATGCTTTCCACCTAGTTGGGGAAGGAGAAGCTTAGGTCAGTGGTTCTCTAAGTTGGTCCCCAGACAAGGAGCACCCTCATTCTCTGGGGATTTGTTAGAATTGCAGATTGTGGGGCATCGCCCAGACTAACAGAATTGGAAACCATGGATGGTGTTTTACAAACTCTGCAGGTGATTCAGATTTATGCTAAAGTTTGACAACTGCTACTTTAGGTTCATCAGTTCCAGGGGGAATAAATGAGTAAACAAGGCTCACAGAATTAAGGGCTTCCTATAGGGCACAGAGAAGGAGAGAATAAGGTGCTTTATAGCAGGATGCTAAGCTGGACTGTCAATCATGTGGGAAAGGGGTCAAAAACTGGAAGAGTAGGGATCATCAAGGCAGTGTTTGATGGAGAGAGAAGTTATTGAGCCAGGTTTTGAGGACTGAATAGGAGAGAAGGAGGTAGAGTAGCATGAATGAGCTCAGATGTGATAGGGAGGGTTCTGTTCCTTCAAGAGCTTAGTATAGTGAAAACACAAACACACACACTCCGGACAAGAAAAATTAATGTAAAATCAAGTACAGAACTTAGGCAGGTTTATGAAGAAGAAAATATATTCCTCACAAGTTGGATTCCTGTGAGTTCATCTCTTTTATTATCTCTGGCAATGGTGCAGTTAATTGGGGCCAGGGCTCTGCACCTGGAGAGGCTTTATAACGTGAGATTCTCAAGAGGAAGATTTTATTTGCTTAAGGCTACTACTTTAAAAGTGAGAGAGGCACTCACGAAAATTAGGGGTAACTGTAAAAAGTGATAAGCTGCCCAACATAGATTCAGTTCCAGTATGTATAAAGTGCTGTGTGTATACTGGAGAGAGGGAACTGGAATCTAACTTGGGGATGGGGGTGGATCCAGAGGAGTAGAGACATGAAGAAGTACACATTTAAGTCCAGTAAGTTTTTCATGCACCTGTAGTCCTGAGAGGTGAAGCCAGCTGGACTTCCTGGGTCGAGCGGGGACTTGGAGAACTTTTCTGTCAAGCTAGAGGATTGTAAATGCACCAATCAGCACTCTGTATCTAGCTAAAGGATTGTAAATGCACCAATCAGCACTCTGTAAAATGGACCAATCAGCACTCTGTAAAATGGACCAATCAGTGCTCTGTAAAATGGACCAATGAGCAGGACGTGGGCAGGGACAAATAAGGGAATAAAAGCTGGCTACCCCAGCCAGCTGTGGCAACACAGCACTGATCCCCTTCCACACTGTGGAAGCTTTGTTCTTTCTCTCTTTACAATAAATCTTGCTGCTGCTCACTCTTTGGGTCCGCACCACCTTTAAGAGCTGCAACACTCACTGTGAGGGTCTGCACCTTCATTGCTGAAGTCAGCCAGGCCATGAACCCACTGGGAGAAACAGACAACTCCGGATGTGCCACCTTTAAGAGCTGTAACACTCACCTTGACGTCCAAGGCTTCATTCTTGAAGTCAGTGAGACCAAGAACCCACTAGAAGGAACCAACTCTGGACACAGTCCCAGCTACTCCAGAGGCTGAGGTGGGAGGATCGATTGAGCTCAGGAGACTGAAGCTGCAGTGAGCTGTGATTGCACCACTGCACTCCAACCCGGGCGATAGAGTGAGACAGGGTCTCAAAAAAAAAAAAAAAAAAAAATAGTCTAGCAAGTTTTTGTTTTCCTTTAAAGGCAGAGGGGAGCCACTGAAGGTTATTGAGCAGGGAAGTAAGAAGATTAGAGTTGTAATCATGAATCTAATTAAAAAATCAGTGACTGGAGGGAAGTAGATGGGTTGGAAGGCTAGTCTAGTTTTAATGTTATGAGGCAGATGAGAAGGGCTTGAACTAGTAGAGTTCTAGAAAAATGGCGATGTAAGCAACAATAGAGTCATATTAGTTAAGGGTGAGAGGGAAGAAATATTTACAATTCACTGTGGACCAGCCACTATGCTGGTAGCTATCAAAGGTAGTTTAGTAAAATCTTTATGCCTGTCATTGGTAGAGCTTAACCATCACAATTTTAGCAACACAGAGATTGATTTTTATAGAAGGTCCAAACGGTATGTAGCTTGGAGGCATATTCAAGGTTTGACTCATGCTGGGTGTTACGGCTCACACCTGTAGTGGCTCACAGCTACCTGGTAGGTCAAGGTGGGAGGACTGCTTGAGCCCAGGAATTGGGACCAGCTTGGGCAACACAGCAAGATGTCATCTCCGAAAACAAAAGATTTGATTCAAGCCTGCCTGCCTGCAAAGCCTGTACCCTTTTTGCTCTAGATTCCAGACTTTGGCGAATAGAATGATACATTTTGTTTATAGTTGGACAGTTGTTGATCTTGGCAGAAGTGTTGACTGCTGGGAGGTGTTAAGAGAAAGAAAAAAGCAGCATAAGATATGAAAGTTTGTTTGATGAAACTGTATCTCAAAGAGTTTAAGAGTTTTAGCACAGGACAGATAGAATCTTGCCCCACCCAAGATGATGGAAGAACAAAACAAAATCTGTGCTGTTTTCTTTGTTAACCAGAGTTGAGAGTGGAGTCTAATCCAAAATCTGCCTAGTGGGAGTCTCTCGAGTCCTGATCCCATGAGAACATACATATGGCTGCTACTCCTGTTGTGAGGAAGGTTGCAATTTTAGAAATAAACCTGGAGCTTTTGAAGGTCCTATTTATTACTTCAGCCCACTTGCTGCCGAGGTCCCCATGTTTTGCAAGTGACAAAAATAAATCTAAAATGGAAAACTAGGGAGAAGATGAGGGAAAAGTGTACAGAGAAACTGGGGACTTTGAGTTGTTTGGTCTAAGCTACCTATTTGCATTTTTGTCTCCACTCCTAGCAAGCATATTGGTACTTAGCAATGGTGGGAGGAAGGCAGAACCATAAAAAAAAAGACGAAGTCATCATTCTATCCCTGCACTTGAGTTTCCTTTCAGCAACCTCTCTCTCCTCCGTCTTTGTCCTGTCTCATAACTTAGGCGTGATGTGCTGCTATATCTGCCTTGTTCCCTTCTCCTGAGTGGAAGCTGCAGCTACAGTGTGGGTTATTACACCTGGAAATTAGATTGTGCAGGACAGTAGTTGGCTAGGAGTGGCATAAGGCTGCATGCCTCATTAAATCTGAACTCCACTCAGCATACACTCTTGTAGAAGCAAGGGGGATTTGTTTAGGTAAGGAGCCCTTGAAAGGAGCCTGCTTGTTGAACTGTATGTTGAGCAGCAGTGATGAAAAGATGCCTAAACATGTGCCCCACAGCAGCTACAGTCCATCAGCATTGGACACATTAGTAGATCACCCCTGCTGTTAACACAGGTCTTCTCAGCTTACTTGTTTGTGTACTTAACTGTTGAGTGCTCTTTTAATTAGGGGCGACTAACACATCAAAGTACTATAGCTGTGCCGGGCCCGCTAATCAACAGGTTTCACTTATACTGGGGATCACTTCAGCTTTACACCACCATTATCATGACATTGATTTTTCTGTGCACATAAAAGGCAGCACTTATTGAATACAGGAAAAGATCATGATTGCTAGGTGGAAAAAAAAAAAAAAGCAAGAGGAACTCAGTTACCCAGGGAAAATGTAAACGTTCATATGAACATTGACAGAGAAATGGATTTGATGAGTTTTGAGGTGATTTCGTTAGGTACTTTGAGAGAAATTGAGAATTCTGTATTCCGAAGAGACGGCCGGACTTGAAACTCTAGAGGTATGATTTTGACCAAGACCTTAACTTCTTTCTCTTTGCCTCAGTTTTTTCATCTATCAAATAGGGTTAGTAATAATACCTACTTCATTGAGATATTGTGAGGATTTTGTGAGATGTCGTGAGACTGAATGATTAGCTTAGTCACTGGATGTAAGTACTCAAATTATAGCTATTAATAAGTGTGATACTTAATATCATTAATCGTTATTATTTCTGAGAACTGATATCTTGTGGTCCATTGTTGTGGCAGAAGTATAATTTATATAGGAACCGAAACCAGCCCTCGATTTTTTTTTTTTAATCGCCGATCTTGGTTGGGCTTCACTATCGTTTTCTTTTTTCTTTTTTTGGAGACGGAATCTCGCTCTTTTCCCAGGCCGGAGTGCAGTGGCGCTATCTCGGCTCACTGCAAGCTCCGCCTCCCAGGTTCACGCCATTTTCCTGCCTCAGCCTCCCGAGTAGCTGGGGCTACAGGCACCCGCCACCGTGCCTAGCTAATTTTTTGTATTTTTAAAGTAGAGATGGGGTTTCACAGTGTTAGCCAGGATGGTCTCGATCTCCTGACCTCGTGATCTGCCCGCCTCGGCCTCCCAAAGTGTTGGGATTACAGGCATGAACCACCGCACCCGGCCCTTCACTATCGTTTTCATCAGCTTCACAACCCCTCAGTTCTGAGAGCCCTCCTTGCCATACAAGCCACTGGAGTGTCTGCGTTTCCTTTCTGTGGACATTGTTACCTTTCCTTTCATTTTGGTAAGGCCATGGAAACGGAGCAGTCGGATAAAAGACCTGGGCATTTGGCACTTTCAGTGGCCATACTTCTTCCTCTGGCTTGAGTTTATATGTGGTTTGGGGTGGTTACTGGTGAAATTGAGCTTTGCAGCTGTCTACTTAATCTGCATTTCCTGATCTGCTTTGGCTGGCAATCAAAAACTGTATCTATTTCGGAGATTGCGCAATAAGATTTTTAATGACAAGTTAAAAGACAAAGGATTGGTGGGATTGAACCTTTTGCAGAAAATACTTTCACTATACTTCGGTGGCTCCTGTTTACTGGTGACTTTGTGTGGATAGTAACTTAAAATCAAGAAACATTTTTGCTAACATATTTCCTGGGCCGTTTTAGAAAGAAATTTCTCTATTTAGCCAGTAAGTAGAGCTTTCTTTAGCGTTTACATAGTTATCTTTTTAATATTAATTTTTGCGATCCATATGAATGAGGCCACATGTCCTTTAACAATTTTAGACCTCTTCTGTTATGCATTACTGCCATCTGTCAGTATGAGAGAAAGCTTCCCGAGGCAGAAGGACTTAAAACAATGGTTCTCAACCCTGGGGTCACATTAGAATCACTGGCAGAGCTTTTAAGAAATTTTAATGCCTGGGCCAGTTCCAGATACATAGTTGCTCTGGGATGGGGCCCAGGCATTGATGTTTTTAAAAAACTCCTTCTAGGGTGTAACTGGGTTGAGAGGCTCTACTCCAAAAGCAGTGTCTTCATGGAAGAACCAGTGGCATGAGAACAGTTTTGCTTTTCCTCAGCAGCAACCTTGTTGTCTTCCATTGCAGTGCTGATTTTGACAATGGAGCCATGCAGTTGTATTTGGGTAGCGGTTTGGAGGGTAACAAGTGTGTCTTTTGTATCTCTGAATCCTCTGCAGCCAGCCTAGTGCCTGGCATATACTAGATGCTCACTATCCTCCACTCCACTTCTTTTGGATGACTAAATAATGGAATGGAGCCCAGATGTACTAGCGTTTTTACTTAATCCCTGAGCCTTTCTCCTTCAGTGGTCCGTGAGGGAGCAGGTCCACAAGCATACACTTTTATTGTTGCAGGAGGAGGAAGACACCCAGCTTTGAAATGCTTGAGGCACAAAACTGATCTTTGGTTAAGATCAGCAGAGGCTTGCTGTGTGCAACATAAATTGTCAGGTAAAGAAGCAATTAACGTAGTGCCATTTATTTCCTCTTTAAGCACCTAGTCCTTATGAGTGTTGTGGTTCTGCACTCCAACTGGAAACAGGTTCTCTATTGCCCTGTTTTGCTCTTAAACACAGACACCTTTTTCAGTCAAGAGAATTAGGGCCTTTTAAAAATTTTTCTTTGTTTCTTTTCCTTTTTAGGTAGCCCATATTGAATCAGTTCCTGCAGCTGTAGTTATTCATGTAGGGGGAGAATTCTATGAACACAGGGGAAAATGGCCTGAGAGTTTGATAATTTGTTATTTTTAGGTTTGTAGATTGAGAAGTATATTAAGTAAGGATAACCCCTTATAGTTAGATAGTTATTTTATAGTTTTCCTGTCCAGAAGGTTTTAATCTCTCACACAGCTGTGGACTGGCAGAGCAACTAATTATTGTCTCCAGTTTATGGATAAAAAAATTTAAGATGCGGCAAGGTTAAGTGACCTGCTTAAGGTGATAGAGCTGGGCCTTGAATCCACAGCTTTTGACTGTAAATACCTTCAGTACACTGAGCTTTGGATAGTGCTTTTGCTTGGATTAGAACACCCTATAAATGTGACTAATGGCATCTCAAGGTTCTGTCCTGGCTGTCATAGTTGAATCCTTTATTTGCATTGCATGTGCTTGCTTGTGTGTGTGTGTGTGTGTGTGTGTGTGTGTGTGTGACTATTAATATTAAGCTAAAGCATCTTGCCATTTGCCTCTGTAGGGCACAGTTGATAGATGGGAATATACACTTGATGTAGTCAAGAGAGTGTCATCTTTTATTAAGATTTCTGATCTTGCCTCACCAAAATGCCTACTTTGACTTTTAGTCTATTGTGAGTGTGAATATTCGTGTGTGGTATTTTATTTCTAGGCAAGGTGTTTTTCTCAGTCTATGTTGTCTGTCTAGGATGATAATGTTAAAAGCTTAATATATTTAGTTTTGGAAGACTACATTTTTCTGGGGCGATTTATGAGTTGTTTTCCTTCATCCAACAAATTATTGAGTGTCTAGTATGTGTTCTGTGCTGTCTACCTTTACTTCCATCTCAAGGAAGTCTAGGATAAAAATAACATCTTTTATCTGTGAAGGGATAAAGAGTCAACACCCATTTCGTGTCAGCTCTGTCTTTATTAGGCATTTGGCTACTGAGCTTTCTGATTTCTTGACTTTTGGGAGTGTTTCTCCCATTTACCAGACAGGTCTCCAGGGTGGGAAATGCTTTCCTTGGGCCCCAGAACTAGCTCATGGAGAGGTGGTTGTGGCTTCTGGGAATTTTGAAAAGAGCCACACCCAGGAATCTGCTTGGACTATGTGTTCTTTCTGTCCTGCCTTTACTCTCCTCTTTTCTCCCTCTTATAAGCAAAGCATCTTTTTGCTTCCTTGCCCCCAACCCCAGAGAGACTGTTAACTTAAGTTTGCATGTAAGGAGAACAGTCAGAGTTGAGGATCTCAAACTCAGGAAAGTGGTTTTTGTACTCAAGAGCTCCCTGTGTGTTTGCACAGCACATTTACCTCCATCCAGGATGCACTTATCCTGTGTAGATGGATTGTAACTATGATAGAGGGGGAAAAAGAAGAGGGAAAAAAAAACCCTAAAAAAAACCCTGGATTCTGAAGATGGCTGCAGTATATTCTTCAACAGAAATTTGAAGCATGAAGTGGATTTTAGAACATCACATGAAGCTCTTCTTACTTAAAACACAAGAACTTAAAACTTGGCCAGGGGAAAGGTGTAGGGAGGTGGAGAAAAGCACTCCTTCCATTTAAGGGGAAGTAAGCACTTGACTTCATCAATTGTGGTTAAGATAAACAAAGCTTATCTTTTTGCCCCCTTGGCATCAGAAGGGGCATTTAAAGTCTCATGAAATGAGAGAAGGGTTGTTCTGTTCCTTATTTACTGTACTTGAACAGAGTCACTGAAAACCTTGATGGGATGTCTCAATGACTGCTCATTCCTAGTTGTCTGCAGCACTGTGGCCAGTGAATACGCTGGTTCCCATAGAGGAAGGCCCACAGCATGGTTTCCTTTCTCTTCTGTCTTTTAATTTTGCCTTGTGTCTTTTGTAGACGAGGGTGCTCTGCAGTAATTCTCTTGTAGAAACTGCCATGCCTCAAATCACATCACATAATGCAGGCTGGGGACCAGCATTCCATGAGGACTTATCAGTGGGTTGGGAAACAAGGTTGATAATAGCATTGCTGTGGAGGAGATGTCAATGCAAATGTGTCAGCTCACCTCACATCCTTGCTTGCAGAACCTTGATTTTATTTAGGTGTTCACTTCCATGTGGACTTGAGTTCAGGGGGGTACATCTTGATTAGTCTAATCCAGTCATTATATTTCTACTCCTTATGTCAGTGATTGGCTTAGGAAGGTCCAGGTCTAGCTGGCTGGGCATGAGGGGAAATCTTGTGTGAGCACTTCTGGAAAACGTTTCCTTGATTTTGATGAAGAGAAGTATAATTTCTATCTGGTTGTTGTCTGCATGTGGTGCTTTGAAGTTGGCAGTTGCCATCTTTGAACCATGAGCCAGCGTAAGAGGACAGGCCCACATGTAGGGGACAGCAAAGCTGTACAAAAGATAGATAGCATCTTTGATGATATTGTTGAGCTGTTAGATTGACCAGCCTGAGTCCATTCCATTTGGGGACTTCTTGTTATGTGTGAAAAAGAAAAATCACATTTTAACTATTTTGGCTGGATTTTCTGTTTCCTTCAGTCTAGTATTATAACTGATAACTATCTTACCCCATTCATTCAGGATGGTTTGAGATAAAATTAGAAGATATTGGAAATGCTTTTACACAAGTATGAGACACACAGTTAACATAAACATTAACATAAATATTGTATTGTAATGTCCAGTGTTCTCATACTTTGCTTCCGTATCACTTCTACTAGCATTTTCTCCATAGCAAGGGGACAGGCCATGAGGATGAAAAACAGCCATTTAAAAACTGTCTTGGGGGTTTTCAGTATTCTTTCTGTAAGAATTGACAGGATACATAACTCCTAAAACATAGTATAAGGCAAAAATTATTCTTTCCTGATAAACTTGTATTTCTTCTTATTGGAAAGTGGCAAATAAAATAATCCAGTATAGGAGGCATCATGCTACCTGACTTCAAACTATACTACAAGGCTACAGTAACCAAAACAGCATGGTAGTGGTACCAAAACAGACATATAGATCAGTGGAGCAGAATAGAGACCTCAGAAATAGGACCACACATCTAAAACCAGCTGATCTTGGACAAACTTGGCTAGCCATAGGCAGAGAACTGAAACTGAACCCTTTCCTTACACCTTATACAAAAATTAACCCAAGATGGATTAAAGACTTAAATATAAAACCCCAAACCATAAAAATCCTAGAAGAAAACTAGGCAGTACCATTCAGGACATAGGCATGGGGCAAAGATTTTACCATGAAATCCCCAAAAGCAATTGCAGCAAAAGCTAAAATTGACAAATGGGATCTAATTAAACTAAAGAGCTTCTGCACAACAAAAGAAACTATCATCAGAGCGAACAGGCAACCAACAGAATGGGAGAAATTTTTGCAATCTATCCATCTGACAAAGGTCTAATATCCAGAATTTACAAGGAACTTAAACAAATTTGCAAGAAAAAAACAACACCACCAAAAAGTGGGCAGAGGGTATGAACAGACACTTCTCAAAAGAAGACATTTATGTGGCCAAGAAGCATATGAAAAAAGCCCAACATCACTGATCATTAGAGAAATGCAAATCAAAACCACAATGAGATGCCATCTCATGCCAAGTCAGAATGG
Source organism: Nomascus leucogenys (assembly GCF_006542625.1). NCBI lineage: Eukaryota > Metazoa > Chordata > Mammalia > Primates > Hylobatidae > Nomascus > Nomascus leucogenys. The sequence goes on from NC_044397.1 coordinate 43,097,752, forward strand.
CCATTATTAAAAAGTCAAGAAACAACAGATGCTGGAGAGGCTGTGATGAAATAGGAATGCTTTTACACTGTTGGTGGGAACGTAAATTAGTTCAACCATTGTGGAAGACAGTGTGGCGATTCCTCAAGGATCTAGAACCAGTAATACCGTTTGACCCAGCAATCCCATTACTGGGTATATACCTAAAGGATTATAAATCATTCTACTATAAAGACACATGCACACATATGTTTATTGCAACAGTATTCATGATAGCAAAGACACGGAACTAACCCAGATGCCCATCAGTGATAGACTGGGTAAAGAAATGTGGTACATATATACCATGGAATACTGTGCAGCCACAAAAAGGAATGAGATTATGTCCTTTACAGGGACATGGATGAAGCTGGAAGCCGTCATCCTCAGCAAACTTAACACAGGAACAGAAAACCAAACAGCACATGTTCTCACTCATAAGTGGGAGCTGGATAATGAGAAAACACGGACACGGGGAGGGTAATAACACATACCAGGACCAGTGTTGTGGGGAGGCGAGGGGAAGGAGAGCATCAGAACAAATAGCTAATGCATGCAGGGCTTAAAACCCAGATGATGGGTTGATAGGTGCAGCAAACCACCATGGCACACATATACCTATGTAACAAACCTGTACATTCTGCACATGTATCCCAGAACTTTAAGTTAAAAAATAAATACATAAATACATAAAAATTCAGTATATTTTCTTGTTGTCTTATTTCACCAGTGAGCTCAGATCCAACTTTAATGGTTAATACCACTTTGTCTAAAATTCCTAATATATCTTCTAATATTTTCTAGCTGGTTTTATTTATTTTAGTTATTTTAACAGCAGTCAGTGATCTGTATCACATTCTCCTGGAAGTACCTTGGATTTCATTATAACTGAGGAAGCATTTCTTATTTGTTTAAATGAGTGTCCCAGATAGCTTGTAATGGAGCATATTTATTTGTTTACTCTCTTATCCATTCACTACACATTTATTGAACTCTTACTAAAAATTAGCCAGACACTTAAATCGTTTTCTTTGGCTTGATTGTAGAGCTCATAAACGAAAGTACTAGGAACTTAGAATTGTGGATCACAGAGCATTAGAATAGGGGAAAGTCATTTTTCATTGTTGGGCCTGAGGAGAGTTTCGAAGATGACTTGAAGGTATTGATTTGAGGAATGCTGATGGTTTTCATCTCCTTTTCCCATCACTAAACCAAGTGTAACCCCTTCAGAGGTAGAGAGCCAGGAGACCTTTATAGTAGTGAAAGGACAGGAAAGGAAGGCTTTCATAGACAGCCTGGTACTGGAGTCAGTATTCGACAGTGAAATTCTGGGGTCAAGAAAATAGTTAATTTATATACTTTAATTCCCACTTGATCCCCACTCCCCAAGAAGGTTGGAATCCTTGTTTTTCCTCCTTTTGGAATTTGCTACTTTGAAGAGTTTTTTTCTTTTGAAGGAAGGAATAAGAACAGTCTGTTCATTGCACTATTTAGTGCAATTATAATTAGGGAGCAATATTTGTTCTATGAGTTATCTACCCTGACAGAAGCTCTGATAGAAGCTCAGAATAGTTAACTGCCCTAATAGAGGCTTGGGGCATCATTGCTGGAAATGAGATGCCTAACTCCAGGACTACTTCATCCTGTGGACTGCAGAATTAAACGGAACCAAAGAAAATAAGCAACAAAAAACAGTTGGAACAGCTTCTCAGTGGACTTATTGCTGCCAGTCTTGGTGGGGAAGCACCAGTGCTTCTTGGACTCTGGCTACTTTGATCTTCCCGGGGTGCTGTAGAACCTGGAAGGACCCAAGTTGTCTGTCCTGTGTCCACTGTAAACCTTGCTAAGAAGCCATGAACCTTCTGTAAGCCAGGACCCAACTGACCTTTTAAGATTTTTTTTTTGAATCATCTGAACATGCTATGCCATTGTCTTGGCATTGCTTTGATCCCAGATGTCTCAATTTTAAAGAGCACCTACACTAAGTGGCAAGGAGAAGTTAGAATTACCCACATTGATGATGAAAAATAAACCTCAGAGGGCTTCCAATTGTACCCTAATTCTTCTCCCTTAGGATATTGAGAGAGTGAGGTGTAGAATTTAAAGTTAAAAATTTTTACATCACTTTACTTAATAATTGAAAGGTACTTGGCTTTGGCCCTTGGCATGATTTAAATCACAGTGGATTTGAGAGATGGTTTCTCGCTGACTTAATTTTCAGGGTTTTAACTCATTCAGTAAGTTGGCTTGGCAGCCCTAAGCAGCATTAATATTTTGTGTGACATTTTCAAAATATCCTTGGAACCTGTGGTAATCCGTAAGGTAGCTATGTTCTAAAACTCAGAGAAGGACCTCCCCAGGGGCTTGAAATACCTGCGTTTCCTCCCCCCACCAGCACCCGCCTACCCTGCTCCCCATAGCAATGCTTTGAGGTTGTGTGATCTGGATCTGGGTTGAACTCCTGCAGTGTTTTAAACCTTTTGTTTCTTTCTTCTTTAATAACAACAGTGTTTCTTACCCTGGTCATCTATTGAGAAGTGTAGGTGACAGTAAGCATCAACAGAATGGTGATTTTGAATATGGGAATGGGTTCTTGGGAGCCACTGATGTACCTATAGGGAATGGGGATATGATGGGTAGTTCTAGAATGAAGTTGCAGTTGCTCTATACATGACCCATCACATGGAAGATCCTGACCTCAGCAGTACACAACAAGCATCTAATAGCTGCAGAGAATAATGCTGAGCACTAGTCAACTGGTAAGCATTACAGACTCCCCTGCTTCTCTCTCCCATGGGTCAACTGGTGTTGAATAGCAGGGAGATTAGTACTTTGGACATTTTTACCTACTGAAGTTGACTTATGCTGCTCCTTTAGAAGGCTAATAAATTTTTGGTGATTAACTCAATAAATTAACAACAGGCTAAGAGAATAATTACAGACCTGTTTAGGAAATCCAGTTCTTGGTTTTGCTTGGAGATTCTTGCCAGAACTTTACCTTGTAAGTTAGATATTTTTACCTGTTGCTTCTCAGAAAAACCCACAATCATACTTGTAGGTTTATACCTTCTATCCCTAACAACAACAAAAACATTAACTGTAAACTGCCCCCTGTTACCTGAGGGTAAAGTGGTAAAAATCAAAGAGGAATTTTGAGGAGAAAGTCTTGGTAACAAAAAATACTAATTAGTTGTCTGTGTTGTGAGATGTGTTGCTTGAGAGTATCTAAGCTTCAGAGAATGTATAATTTCCCTCCTTGATGTCCACAAGGAGCTTCTAGGATACTTTATTAAAAGATGAGTAATCAGTTATTATTCTTCCTAGGTATATCTCAAACTGCAGCTTTAAACAGAATCAACTAGAGGGCTTTGTTACAATACAGATTGCTGGACTCCACTCCTGGTGGTTTGGTAGGTCTGGAAAAGGGCCTGAGAATTAAAATTTTTAAGTCCTCCAGTGATGTCTAGGTTACTGGTCTGGGAACCACCCATTAAGAATCACTGTTGTATCTGGTCCTCTGCCTCTTTCTGCACATCTTATATCCATGCAGCAGGTATGAAAATGAGCCCCCCAAAAGCATTCACCTTCACTGTTGACCTGATTATTATATAATTATAATTGGATCTCAACCTTTTAAAAGGCCAATCGTATCTGAACTACATATTAATTGTAAATGTCAGTGAAAGCTCTATTATATTATCTCAATTTTTTTTTCTTTTGAAATGGAGTCTCACTCTGTTGCCCAGGCTGGAATGCACTGGCGTGATCTTGGCTCACTGCAACCTCCGCCTCCTGGGTTCAAGTGATTCTCATGCCTTAGCCTCCTGAGTAGCTGGGATTATAGATGTCCACCACCACGCCCAGCTAATTTTTGTACTTTTATTAGAGTCGGGGTTTCGCCATATTGGCCAGGCTGGTTTCAAACTCCTAACCTCAGGTGATCTGCCTGCCTTGGCCTCCCAAAGTACTGGGATTACAGGTGTAAGCCACTGCGCCCGGCAATTATCCCGATTTTTGATCCTGAAAAATCTTGCTTGAACTTGAAACTTGTCCTAGAATGTCTTCGAAAAGTTCATATTCTGGTAAGTGTATTACATTCTACAACAATTATGCTAAAAAGTTACCTCACAGAAAATTATATCCACACTCACGATAGAATCGTTTGGAAGTTTAAAAAATATAGTCATGGTTGGAGTCCACCCAAGACTGATTGAATATGACCCTCTGGGATTGGGCACCAAGTAATATACAATTTTGAAAATTTTCCAAGGGATTTTAATGGGCAGCTAGGTGATGAACCACTGCGATAGGCCTTGGAGAGAGAGGGGAGCAGCAGGGCTCTGGTAAGTCCTTTACACTTGCTTTAACCTGCTGCTCTTTCCCCTTTCCACTGTTAAACTCCCCTGCACCTCTACGTCACTCTTCTTTACAGGCTGGCTAGTGTCATCACATTGTAAGTCATATTCTGTGGGCCTAGGAAAACAGTCCAACAGACTGTTACCCAAGGGCGTGCAATGAAAGGCCTTTATTCTTAGGGTTCAAATTATTTTACAATGAAATTTAGTTTGAAGCCTAGCCAGTCTCCTCTCTTCTATACTCCAGGTTGAGCTTCTGTTTTAGATGGTGTTCCTCACTCTTCCCTCTTCACCTGAATAAAGGAACAGGCAGGCAATGTTTCCAGAGCTCCTGAGCCACCCTTAGTGCTGGAGGCGGGTTTAGAAAAGAGCTAGCTGCCTCATTGCTAAACAGAATTAATATCGTTCAATCGTTTTATTCTGGCTCTGTGAAATAATACACAGGAGGAATTGCTGCTTTATGACTTTAATCTGATAAACTACCTGCTCTGGTGTGTTACATTCTCTGTGTGTTTCTCTGCCACCACTACAGAATAATCCCAGCCTTATGTGTAGCAACTAGAATGCAAGGTTCAAAACTCAAACCAAGCCTTGATGCAGACGTCAAAGAAGAACTACTTTAGAATGCTCTGTGATAATGCTAGACACTTAGCATGACTGCTGGGGCTCCTAAAAGGAGCCAGGAAGCGGCAGAGCCTGAGAATCCTGTAACATTTCCTTTTGAGCTTGGGTCTGAAGCAGCCAAATGCTGCAACCAAATAAAGAAAAGCCAGTTTACCTTTTGCTTTTCTTATGTCTTCTTTTCTTATTCTCATCTTATAAATTATGTTCACACTTTTCCTTTTTTCTTTTCCATTCATGCCTTTCCTCCATTTTCTCTGTACTCCATTCATCTGCCGCCTGTCTGCTTGCTTGGTTTTTCTTCTATCTGTGTTCTCTCAGCTTTTCACTTTTGGAAGAGTCAGGAATCTTGTATATTTTTAGAATTAGTGAAACATCGTGGGTATTTATCCAAAGTGGACCTTGTACAGTCTCTTTTATGCTCACTTTTAATCTCACTAATTTCTAGAATCTCACTAATTTCTAGGTTTGTTAAGGGACAACATGCTGTATTGCTGCAGATCAAGACACAAAGAGTAACAGTGCCTTAGAGCTCATTAATGGCGGTCTGAAACAAGAAAAGGAAAATTAAAATAATATCCTTAACCCAGGACACAAGAGATACAGAGATGGCAAAATCCATGGCATGTCTGTGACAGTTTTCTTTTTTTGTAGAAAATATCATAAATAGACCTTAGAACTCTGATCTTCCGATTTTTCTTAACATAGTACTCTAGGGAGAGGCCACTAGACAAGATGAATCCCATCACTGTTAGCGGGAGCTTAGGGGGAATTTTAGGTGAGGGAAAATACGGAGATAAATGCCATCTTTTGAGATAGGTCTTTGATTCAGCGTTGAAGATTTGTGTCAAGAGACTCCCAAACCATAATAGATATTGCAGGCCTTCCCTTTACTGCCTATTAACCCAGGAATGTGACAAGAGCAAGATTTCTAGAGATTGCCATAGAGGAAGAATAATTTCAGTGACTTTGGGAAAGCCTGAAGACTGATTTAGGGTAAAAGGCGCATGTCATTAAAGAGTTTCATTATAGATTGCTGGTTTTATTAGGAGGTAAGTGGTTGGAGACATTCGTTTCCTGGAATCATGTAGGACATTTAAAGTGTTGAATGCTATATACAACACCCCAGAGGTGAGGAAGATGTTTATCAATTTAGGTGCACAGATGTCAGTCTGATTATTGGGAAGAGGGTGAAGAGGTTTGACAATATCAGAGTATGGACACATTTGAGCAGCAGCAGCTCATTGTCCTAGAACAAATTGCCTCCTGGCCATGATTTATTGACATGGCTGATGGAGGGACTCAGCAGAAGCCACCATTTATCTGTTTCTTCAGTTGACCATCGGAAAGCCTTACAAAATTATGTGTGTAAGAAATGTCAAAGTGACAGATTTGGGTTCAAAGGATTGTACATTTTTATACATCCACCCTTTGCCCTTCTTTTTGGACTTGAGTATTTTAGACAAAGCTAACATTTTCTTCAGCTTAGTATAAACAGATTTCTGCTCAGATTAGCTGAGAAGGCATACACCATGTTATCCTTTTATGGATGCGTGATACATGTGATTTGTCAAATAGGAATTGCTCTCTGCCTTGTGTGTTTGGAGAGATGACTGGCCACACCTCTGACGCAATCAGCTATGGCCAAATTAACATAATATGGTACCTGTACATAAAACTAAATATAGAAAAATTTTATCTTTTTGTAGTAAGGATACTGTATTCTGAAGAATTCATGTAAGTTGCATTATTTAAAGTGGATTTAGGGACATTCATTGTAAAGTTAATCTTTGGTAAATCCTTCTGTGGTGATTTTTTTTCTCTCCTCTTTTGCATCCCCATTTGAAAGCCCACAATTTAATGTGTTTGGGTAAGGTGGATTCTTATGTGATTAAATCACTCCAGTTTATACCCATTGAGGAGTAAAGTCACCAGACTAAACTCCTCAGGAACAATGACAGAGTTTTGCCATGGGTGTTTGGGAAAACTGCATTTACTTTCTGCACACTTAAACTCTGTCTCAGTCCAAATATTTGCACACCTAAAAAAATTAACAAATTTTCACAATGATACTAGCATTTACGTATTGCTCAAAAGAGGTATTGACCACCATAGTGTGTGTGAAGTTGGAAGCTTTAGGATGATAGCCATAGTTTGTACTTCGAGCTCACTCTAGTGGGGGAAATAGACAAGAAAACCCATAATTAGTACACAGTACGTGTTAGGTATATTTCTCTTGTGAATGTGTCCAGTATGGTAACTACTCATTAGAGGGGACCCTATAGAATTGATTACCTGTAAGAGACCTTGACTGTGCTTGGGATAGTTAAGGAAGGCTTCATGAAATAGCGACAAATCAGGGTTAACTCCTGGCCTGGGATGATGGCTAAAAGGACTAAAGGGTGAGTCTTTGCCTCAGTTTCTTGTTTGCAAATGAGGACAATAATAATCCAACTTTATAGAGATTATTATGAGGATTCTATGAAACAAATGCACATAGATAGTTAGGCAGTTCTGGTAATTGGGAAGACATCAATAATGATGGTTATCCATGTCCCTAGTCCTTTGTTTCTTACAACAATCCTTTCGAGACAGTAGAACTTTCTCTATTTTGAAGATGCCCAGAGAGGTTAATTTGCCCAAGGTTACCCAGCTAGAACTTGGTGGGGTTCAGCTTTGAATCTAGATGTCTCTCTCCTGGTTACCTTTTGTTCTCTTTATGCTACTCAGGAGGCCCAAGATGATTCCAGCTGCTTCCTGCTTCATTATCCCCCTAAGTGCCCCACTGAGAGGAGTCTGCAATTGCCTGCCCCTCCTCTCCCTGCCTTCTGGTCTTGCCATGAGTCACTGCTGAGCCATTTGTGTCAGAGAGGAAAATGGGGGCTTGCTATTCACATGTAGCAATTTGCTATGTGTTCTTGCTTATTTGCCAGGGACACCAGCAGAGAAGTGTTCATCAAGAGGCGTCATGTTTGTTAAGGGACCACATGGTGTATTTTAAAAGCTCTTAACTCTCTCTGGTATCATCGATTATGCTTTAGCATAAGAAATAAAGTGACACTGAGCCTTTTATTAGTAATACACATGTTTTCCATTTAACTTTGACTGGTTAAATCTGGCATAAAATGCAGACTTGCAAACAAGCCTCCCTGGGATGTGTAGCTTCTCTTAGGCTATTTATGATGCGGATCTCTGTTGAGCAGGAGCCTCTGCCTGCAGCTAAGGCTCTGGACTAGATGTTCTCTTTTCCTTTTCTCTCTTGATGGCATGGATTGTTTTGTTTCACAAGGCTCATGTTCTAGGTGGGATTGTAGCTGGTCTACTACAAGCTGGTCTAGTTGGGATTGTAGATTGGTATGGATAAATACTGAAATGGGAGCTGGTATCTGACAACTGGAGAGGTTATATATGTGCCCCCATATTCTGATCAAGCTTTGGCATTTTGTGCATTTGACAAAACTGAGTGGTCAATATTTGAAGTTTGCATGAAGTTGGAAGAATTTTGGGCTCTGAATATGAGATGACTTAGAGATAATACGTTTATTTTACAGATAAAGAATCAGGCCTAAAGGGATTGATGATGATGATGATGATGATGATGATGATGATGATAGCAGAATCTCTAACAATGGTTAAGCCACTGTTCAGAGTGATTTTTGTGTTAACTTATTTGATCTTCACAATGACTCTGTCAGGTAGATAGTATTATTATCCCTGTTTTACAATTGAGGAAAATGAGGCACAGAGTTTCAGTCATTTGTCCAAGCCACATAGCTGGCAGGTGATAGAGCTGGGGTTTGTACCCAGGCTATCTGGATCCATCAAAACCTTTGCTATCTGTGTATCACTACACTGTAGCTTATCCAGAGTTACAAAGCTGGGCAGGAATAGTCCAGGACCCATATCCCAGTCTTTTGTTGGCTGAACTATATTTGTTATTTAAAGATTCTTTTAGCAGTGGAACTCTTCTTTAAATGGAGATATTACTGGATAGCACAACCAAATAAAAAAAGTGGAAACTTAGCTGCTGCGGTTTAAGTGGGATAGGCCAGGCATTGACCATGCATTACCTTTATTCAGCCTTTGCTGTGGCTTCTGAGAAAGCCACATGGAGCATAATTTTATTTTATTTATTTTAATTTTTAGCTCCTACAACACGACTCACAGTAGGGATATGATTTTAAACCCTGGCTCTGGTTAGGGATATGAGCTCCAGATTGCTGTCTTTTGGGTCACAATTAAAATCCTAACAGGCAACAGATATTTTTGGTCAGATCTGGTCATTCTCTCTGCATCCATACCCACTGGGGGCAAACAATGAAGCTTTTGTAGCTGCATTATTGTAGATTTGCAGGATTTCTGCTCGTAATCAGAATCGGGTGTGTGTTAGAAAAAGGCTTTCCTGAGTGTATGAACCCCTTTGCCTGCTGACAGTCTCTGGGATGGAGTTAACATTAACATCTGCATGCCCAGAGGATAGTGAATTGCTGACTTTCACTGGCTTTCTTTTTGCTTGGACATTTTACAGTGCTCCAGGGTCATCATTCTGGGCAGTACTTGTGTTCTAAGTACCTGATTTTGGCTCTTTTCTCACTCACTAGTCTGTGATCTAGTCTTCTCTATGTGTCTGCTGAGTTCAGTCCCATTTCTGGAGCAAAGCAGTAGCTCAGTAAATGTCAGTGGGGTTTTTTGAATCACTTTTTATTATTCCAGATTATAGGCATAGATGTATAGATCAAATAGGCTGAATATGACTTAATCCCCAAGTTTCTTCTATAATAGGACCTTATTTTATCTCTCCAAGTAATGGAATAAAGGGATGGAAGCTGGTCTAGTTGGGGTTGTAGATTTATAAACAAGACATTAATCTGAAGCTTATATTCTTTAGAGAGTTACAAGAAAACCCAAGATCTAGTTTTGGGACATCTCCCCCCATCCCCAATTAAACACTTTGTTCTTTGTAAGGATAGTAGAGTAGTAGGAGTGGGGGTATTCAGGAAAAGCAGGTCTTAAGGCAGAAGAATCACATCAACATCCCAAGCTCTATTCCTCACTGCCTCACGAATGGTCTGCTAGCCACCTGCAGTTGTTGTTGTTGTCGTGTTTTGTAGGTAAAGGAAATATGGCAGGAGAGTGAAGTATAAGAGGTCCAGGAGCTTGGTGGGGGTGGAGGAGAGGGGGAATGGGGAAAGATAAAGAGGCAGATAAGAAACAGGAATCATTGTAGACCAATGGTTTTCAGAGTGTGGTCCCTGGACCAACAGCTTCAGCGTCAGCTGGGAACTTGTTAGGCAAATTTGCTGGTTTCACTCTAGACCCAGTGAGTCAGAAACTCTGATGGGGGTGGGCAGCATCTTTGAAAACCTTTACTTCACTAACTTTTCTCCCCTCTATCTTAAATATTCCCAATTGTTTTAAGTTTTAGTTGATTCCCATATTATACTTCAATTGTGTGTCAGTGAGTAGGTCTGTATTAAAGGAGAACTGTTGAGGAAACATAAAGAAATCTCTTTGTATTCCAGAAAGCGTTTCTCAGAGTTAAATTACAAGTTTTGTTAGTGTCTATTGCTTTTGTTCAGATTAAGCTCTGAAACAAAATTAAGATTCTCGTCAAGCCTTGAGCTTATTAATAGCTGTTTCATTTGTTTAGTACTAATTTAAAATGTCTGATATCTGTAGAGGAAGTGCTTTATAAAAACTCATACTTGTTAAGTGTTCCACTAGGAGAAGCACTGTGAAGTCCAAAGGATGTGGAGATTAGGCAAATAACTGTGGTTTTGTTGAGCTCTCTTCAGTGTAATATATGTGTGGGTGGGATAAGAACACTGGGCTTCACAGCTCGAAGAGGCTTCCACTGGTCAGATTTCAGACAATTTGTGCATTCAAGAGAATTACTGCAACTGAGTGTAAAACATTGAACAAATAAAAATTCTTGAACTCATAGTGATGAGAGATGGGGTGGGAGGAGAGAAAGAGAGAGAGACAGATACTCTGGGCATCATTGGAGGTGACTATGATGTCAACTTCTCATTCTATAAATTGTAAATTACATGAAACAAACACCCTGTCTTTACTGAGAAACTGTAGTTCTTTCATGGTTGGTAAGAGAAAACTCTACTTTACAAATGGATGCTACCAAATAAAATATAGAAGGATACAGAATATCAGCATTTGCATCCTGCAGTGAAAATTTGAACAGGCAAGTGCCGTCAATGCAAAACTAGTTGAAAGCATGTTGGGGAACAGATTAATCTTATTAGAGAATAACCCACAAATTACCAGCAAAGAGAAAAGTATACCCTTAACAATGGTGGTCACCACCTTAACAGAGTGGTCCAACTTAGCATCACAGTGGTAGGATAGCCTGACAGTAGGAACTTCCTGATGTGACGAAGTACACAGCATCACCAACAATTTATGCCAAAAATGTTTAACCTGAATCTAACCAGGTGTATTAGGCTGTTCTTGCATGGCTATAGAGAAATGACTGACGCTGAGTAATTTATAAGGAAAAGAAGTTTAATTGGCTCATGGTTTTGCAGGCTTTGCAGGAAGCATGGTTCTGGAATCTGCTCAGCTTCTAGAAGGAGGAGAGGGGTTGGCATATCACATGACAAAAGCAGGAGCAAGCAAGAGAGAGTGGGGGGAGGTGCCACATACTTTTAAATGACCAGCTCTTTCAAGAACTCACTATCACAAAGACAGCACCAAGCCATGAAGGATCCACTCTCATGATCCAAACACCTCCTACCACCAGCATTGGGGATTACAATTCAACATCAGGTTTGGGCAGGGACAGATATCCAAACTATAACACAAGGTTTACAGAAAATATAAGGGTTCGAAAAACAAATTAATCCACACCAGGAAGAAACAGACCCAAAATGTGGGTCATTCTCAAGAAAACTGGTCTGTCTGATCTTTTCAAAAAGCCAGTGTCATGAAACAAATTGCTGGTGGGTATTACTCCGGATTACAAGATACTAAGGGAACATAACAGTCAAATTCAGTGTACAAATCTTGATGGGATCTGGCTTAAAAATTATAACTGCTGTAAAAGATGTTTGAGGCAGTTGTAGAAATTTGAATATGGACTGGCTATCAGATAACATTAGGAACTTAATGTCTTAGGTGTGATAGTATTTCGGTTGTGTTAGGAACATGTCTTTATTCTTAGGAGATGCTTATTAAGTATTTCATGAAAGTATCATATCTGCAATTCACTTTCACATGGTTCCATGAGAGAGACAAGTGTATAGATAATGTGATTTTGGCAAAGTATTAACAATTTTGAATCTAAATAGTAGGCATATGGGTGTTTGTTTTATATTTATATTTATATTCAGCATAGAGAAAGCTGTGAATTCAGGAAAAGTTTATACGTAATTTCTGAGATTTCTAGCTCATGCATGCATTTCTGTTTAAGAATGCCTTATCTATTTCCTTCTCCTGCCTGATTGCCCTGGCCAGAACTTCCAACACTATGTTGAATAGGAGTGGTGAGAGAGGGCATCCCTGTCTTGTGCCAGTTTTCAAAGGGAATGCTTCCAGTTTTTGCCCATTCAGTATGATATTGGCTGTGGGTTTGTCATAGATAGCTCTTATTATTTTGAAATACGTCCCATCAATACCTAATTTATTGAGAGTTTTTAGCATGAAGGGTTGTTGAATTTTGTCAAAGGCCTTTTCTGCGTCTATTGAGATAATCATGTGGTTTTTGTCTTTGGTTCTGTTTATATGCTGGATTACATTTATTGATTTGCGTATGTTGAACCAGCCTTGCATCCCAGGGATGAAGCCCACTTGATCATGGTGTATAAGCTTTTTGATGTGCTGCTGGATTCGGTTTGCCAGTATTTTATTGAGGATTTTTGCATCAATGTTCATCAAGGATATTGGTCTGAAAATTCTCTTTTTTGGTTGTGTCTCTGCCAGGCTTTGGTATCAGGACGATGCTGGCCTCATAAAATGTGTTAGGGAGGATTCCCTCTTTTTCTATCGATTGGAATAGTTTCAGAAGGAATGGTACCAGTTCCTCCTTGTACCTCTGGTAGAATTCAGCTGTGAATCCATCAGGTCCTGGACTCTTTTTGGTTGGTAAGCTATTGATTATTGCCACAATTTCAGAACCTGTTATTGGTCTATTCAGAGATTCAGCTTCTTCCTGGTTTAGTCTTGGGAGGGTGTATTTGTCGAGGAATTTATCCATTTCTTCTAGATTTTCTAGTTTATTTGCATAGAGGTGTTTGTAGTATTCTCTGATGGTAGATTGTATTTCTGTGGGATCGGTGGTGATATCCCCTTTTTCATTTTTTATTGCATCTATTTGATTCTTCTCTCTTTTATTCTTTATTAGTCTTGCTAGCGGTCTATCAATTTTGTTGATCTTTTCAAAAAACCAGCTCCTGGATTCATTAATTTTTTGAAGGGTTTTTTGTGTCTCTATTTCCTTCAGTTCTGCTCTGATTTTAGTTATTTCTTGCCTTCTGCTAGCTTTTGAATGTGTTTGCTCTTGCTTCTCTAGTTCTTTTAATTGTGATGTTAGGGTGTCAATGTTGGATCTTTCCTGCTTTCTCTTGTGGGCATTTAGTGCTATAAATTTCCCTCTACACACTGCTTTGAATGTGTCCCAGAGATTCTGGTATGTTGTGTCTTTGTTCTCATTGGTTTCAAAGAACATCTTTATTTCTGCCTTCATTTCGTTATGTACCCAGTAGTCATTGAGGAGCAGGTTGTTCAGTTTCCATGTAGTTGAGTGGTTTTTAGTGAGTTTCTTAATCCTGAGTTCTAGTTTGATTGCACTGTGGTCTGAGAGACAGTTTGTTATAATTTCTGTTCTTTTACATTTGCTGAGGAGAGCTTTACTTCCAACTATGTGGTCAATTTTGGAATAGGTGTGGTGTGGTGCTGAAAAAAATGTATATTCTGTTGATTTGGGGTGGAGAGTTCTGTAGATGTCTATTAGGTCCGCTTGGTGCAGAGCTGAGTTCAATTCCTAGATATCCTAGTTAACTTTCTGTCTCGTTGATCTGTCTAATGTTGACAGTGGAGTGTTAAAATCTCCCATTATTATTGTGTGGGAGTCTAAGTCTCTTTGTAGGTCTCTCAGGACTTGCTTTATGAATCTGGGTGCTCCTGTGTTGGGTGCATATATGTTTAGGATAGTTAGCTCTTCTTATAGAATTGATCCCTTTACCATTATGTAATGGCCTTCTTTGTCTTTTTTGATCTTTGTTGGTTTAAAGTCTATTTTATCAGAGACTAGGATTGCAACACCTGCCTTTTTTTGTTTTCCATTTGCTTGGTAGATCTTCCTCCATCCCTTTATTTTGAGTCTATGTGTGTCTCTGCACGTGAGATGGGTTTCCTGAATACAGCGCACTGATGGGTCTTGACTCCTTATCCAATTTGCCAGTCTGTGTCTTTTAATTGGAGCATTTAGCCCATTTACATTTAAAGTTAATATTGTTATGTGTGAATTTGATCCTGTCATTATGATGTTAGCTGGTTATTTTGCTCGTTAGTTGATGCAGTTTCTTCCTAGCCTCGATAGTCTTTACAATTTGGCATGTTTTCGCAGTGGATGGTACCAGTTGTTCCTTTCCATGTTTAGTGCTTCCTTCTGGAGCTCTTTTAGGGCAGGCCTGGTGGTGACAAAATCTCTCAGCATTTGCTTGTCTGTAAAGTATTTTATTTCTCCCTCACTTATGAAACTTAGTTTGGCTGGATATGAAATTCTGGATTGAAAATTCTTTTCTTTAAGAATGTTGAATATTGGCCCCCACGGTCTTCTGGCTTGTAGAGTTTCTGCCGAGAGATCAGCTGTTAGTCTGATGGGCTTCCCTTTGTGGGTAACCCGACCTTTCTCTCTGGCCGCCCTTAACATTTTTTCCTTCATTTCAACTTTGGTGAATCTTACAATTATGTGTCTTGAGGTTGCTCTTCTCGAAGAGTATCTTTGTGGCGTTCTCTGTATTTCCTGAATCTGAATGTTGGCCTGCCTTGCTAGATTGGGGAAGTTCTCCTGGATAATATCTTGCAGAGTGTTTTCCAACTTGGTTCCATTCTCCCTGTCACTTTCAGGTACATCAATCAGATGTACGTTTGGTCTTTTCACAGAGTCCCATATTTCTTGGAGGCTTTGTTCATTTCTTTTTATTCTTTTTTCTCTAAACTTCCCTTCTCTCTTCATTTCATTCATTTACTCTTCCATCACTGATACCCTTTCTTCCAGTTGATCGCATTGACTACTGAGGCTTCTGTATTCTTCACATAGTTCTCGAAACTTGGCTTTCAGCTCCATCAGCTCCTTTAAGCACTTGTCTGCATTGGTCATTTTAGTTATACATTCGTCTAATTTTTTTTTAAAGTTTTTAACTTCTTTGCCGTTGGTTTGAATTTCCTCCTGTAGCTCGGAGTAGTTGGATCGTCTGAAGCCTAGGAAATAAAGGGTATTCAATTAGGAAAAGAGGAAGTCAAATTGTCCCTGTTTGCAGATGACATGATTGTATATCTAGAAAACCCTATTGTCTCGGCCCAAAATCTCCTTAAGCTGATAAGCAACTTCAGCAAAGTCACAGGATACAAAATCAATGTACAAAAATCACAAGCATTCTTGTACACCAATCACAGAGAAACAGAGAGCCAAATCATGAGTGAACTCCTGTTCACAATTGTTTCAAAGAGAATAAAATACCTAGGAATCCAACTTACAAGGGATGTGAAAGACCTCTTCAAGGAGAACTACAAACCACTGCTCAATGAAATAAAAGAGGATACGAAGAAATGGAAGAACATTCCATGCTCATGGGTTGGAAGAATCAATATCGTGAAAATGGCCCTACTGCCCAAGGTAATTTATAGATTCAATGCCATCCCCAGCAAGCTACCAATTACTTTCTTCACAGAATTGGAAAAAACTACTTTAAAGTTCATATGGAACCAAAAAAGAGCCTGCATCGCCAAGTCAATCCTAAGCCAAAAGCACAAAGCTGGAGGCATCACGCTACCTGACTTCAAACTATACTACAAGGCTACAGTAACCAAAACAGCATGGTACTGGTACCACAACAGAGACATAGATCAATGGAACAGAACAGAGCCCTCAGAAATAATGCTGCATATCTACAACTATCTGACCTTTGACAAACCTGACAAAAACAAGAAATGGGGAAAGGATTCCTTGTTTAATAAATGGTGCTGGGAAAACTGGCTAGCCACATGTAGAAACCTGAAACTGGATCCCTTCCCTACACCTTATACAAAAATTAATTCAAGATGGATTTAAGACTTACATGTTAGACCTAAAACCATAAAAACCCTAGAAGAAAACCTAGGCATTACCATTCAGGACATAGGCATGGGCAAGGACTTCATGTCTAAAACACCAAAAGCAATGGCAACAAAAGCCAAAATTGACAAATGGGATCTAATTAAACTAAAGAGCTTCTGTACAGCAAAAGAAACTACCATCAGAGTGAACAGGCAACCTACAAAATGGGAGAAAATTTTTGCAACCTACTCATCTGACGAAGGGCTAATATCCAGAATCTACAATGAACTCAAACAAATTTACAAGAAAAAAACAGCCCCATCAAGAAGTGGATGAAGGACATGAACAGACACTTCTCAAAAGAAGACATTTATGCAGCCAAAAAACACATGAAAAAATGCTCATCATCACTGGCCATCAGAGAAATGCAAATCAAAACCACAATGAGATACCATCTCACACCAGTTAGAATGGCCATCATTAAAAAGTCAGGAAACAACAGGTGCTGGAGAGGATATGGAGAAATAGGAAGACTTTTACACTGTTGGTGGGACTGTAAACTAGTTCAACCATTGTGGAAGTGAGTGTGGCGATTCCTCAGGGATCTAGAACTAGAAATACCATTTGACCCAGCCATCCCATTACTGGGTATATACCCAAAGGACTGTAAATCATGCTGCTATAAAGACACATGCACACATATGTTTGTTGTGGCACTATTCACAATAGCAAAGAGTTGGAACCAACCCAAATGTCCAACAACGATAGACTGGATTAATCATGAGTGAACTCCTGTTCACAATTGTTTCAAAGAGAATAAAATACCTAGGAATCCAACTTACAAGGGATGTGAAAGACCTCTTCAAGGAGAACTACAAACCACTGCTCAATGAAATAAAAGAGGATACGAAGAAATGGAAGAACATTCCATGCTCATGGGAAAATGTGGCACATACACACCATGGAATACTATGCAGCCATAAAAAATGATGAGTTCATGTCCTTTGTAGGGACATGGATGAAACTGGAAACCATCATTCTCAGTAAACTATTGCAAGGACAAAAAACCAAACACCGCATGTTCTCACTCATAGATGGGAATTGAACAATGAGAACATATGGACACAGGAAGGGGAACATCACACTCCGGGGACTGTTGTGGGGTAGGGGGAGAGGGGAGGGACAGCATTAGGAGATATACCTAATGCTAAATGACGAGTTAATGGCACATGGATACATATGTAACAAACCTGCACATTGTGCACATGTACCCTAAAACTTAATAATAATAAAAAAAAGAATGCCTTATCTAGAATTTTTTATCAAGAAACCTGAATGGTGTTTAAGAATATCTTATCTAGAAATATGTTGGCATCTTAATATTGTGGTTTGGTAGATAAAATGGATTTTTTTTTAAAAGTCTTGCAAAGAAGTGGATGAAATGCTAATATAAGAAAATTAGATTTTATAAGGAACATGTGACCAGGTGAACTTGTCCTAATTTGTGTGAGTTTCTTCAAAGCACATACCTTAGGACAGTATGTGTTGACACTTTTACTGTTCATAACATATTCTTTAAGAATTCTCTCAGAGCCTTAAGATGATTTGTTTTTGAGAAACATCTGAAGTCTCCCGTAGCTTATTCTGATGTTACGAAGTAAGTGATTAAAATAGACCACTGAATTTTGATCACAGAAGTGTGTGACAGGTAAGTAGTGGGATAGTCTTTGTCCCTCTTTGTGTCCTGTGATGCTGGTGGAAATTTCAAAGGAAGAGTTTCAAAAGTAGTTTACTTTGTTCAAACTCTCCAGCCCTAAACCATCAGTGACACCAGTGAGTGTTTCTTATTTTACCTATTTGGGTGTGTTAGATGTATTTTCACTGGGACTATTCTTTTGGTCAGAGAGCCTAAAGCTAAGTGTTTGAGCTTCTGGTCCTGTGATCTCAGCAACTGGACTTGATTCAGGTACTTTGACTCAGGGGCACAGTGGTAGCATCACCAAAAATAGATGAATGGCAGCAAATCCCTAATGGCTGGCTCTCTGCTGGTTGCCTGTCTCAGCTCAGGACTTCCAAGAGGTATAAAACCTCACTGATAGCCAGGCATAATGGCTAGGGTTTACTCAGAGATGCTGGGGGCTTGAGTGTAATATTGCTCTGTTGTAGGCTGATAATGGAGTATGTGCCAGGCGGGGGCAGGATGGTATCCAGGCAGTCTGGGCAAAGGGCTGCAGTTAGTACCCTTGTTACACTCAGTGACAGGTGACTCTGAGCTGTCTGTAAGTAAGATGAAGTGATTCAAGGATAGGATCCAGACCTGAAAGAGAGGTATTCAGAATAGCAGTTGAAGTCAGGTAGACTTCAGCTCTTTCAATGGACCTGCAAGGGGTGGTCAGTAAATATCTCATGGATGAATTAAAGAAGTGTTATGTGAAAATGTAAAGGGGCAAACCAAATAAAATGGGTTCCTTAGGTCCCAGGACTAGTGGAGGGGCATTCATGTTGGAATGGAGAGTAGTGAGAATTGGGGAGGGGTTGCACAGGGGCTTGTTCTTAGGGCAGAGTTTTTCAACAACAGGTACATATAAGAGGTCAAAATTTAGGAAGTCTGTTAGACAAGACTATAAACTCCATGAGGACAGGAAACATGTCTGCATTGTTCAACACTGAATACTTGATATAATGCCTGGAAAATAGTAGATGTGCAGTATAAATTTCTGTTGAATGAGTAAAAATGTTAAGTGGCGAATAAAGGAATGCATGGTGATGATACAGACAAAGCAGTAATCTGTGGTGGTTGATGGCTGACCTGGTTGTAGAGTACCAGGGAGAATGTGAATATTTTAGATTTCCTCAGAGGCTAGTTTCTGAGATGTTTTGTTTACCAGTGAGGTAGCCTTCTGATGGCCCTAGCTCAAATGGTAATCAATTAGTCTTTGCAGTACAACTGTGAAGTAAACATGCTGTGTCCATTTTAGAGATGAGGAAACTGAGATTCAGAGAGGTGAAGGAATTTTCATGAAGGTCCACAACTAAGAAGATAAGATGTGAAACTAGATATTTCAGCTCTTGAATACAATCTTCTTTTTACTTGAGTGCTCAATGCTGGGGACAGTTCTGCTTTGCAGGTGGCCTAATAAATAGTATCTTTGTATCATGTGAGAGTTATTAAGAGTGTGATAGAAATAAATAAGGAAAAATTCACATATCAGCCAATCCTTGTTACTCTGCTTATTCCCCTATTCATCATTTGGCTGATTGAATACTGAAGATGATAAAGCTGAATCAGTAGAGCAATGTGTGATTAAAAAAAATCTTCTATTCCACTTAATGGGCTACAGTTATTAGAAAGAAATAGAAACCCCAGTTAATCTTAGTATAGGCTACTTATTTAGGAAAGGAGATTTTTAAATAAAATAAGCCTTTCCTTTGTATTATATTGCTGGAGACAGTTTTCATTTTTGCCCACCCGGTACTTAAATGATTATTGCTATAAGGAAACCAATCTTACTGATAACTGAATGAAATAAATTAAACAGACACACACAAACAAATCCAAAATGTGCCTGAGAGAGATGTGGTCTTCTAGCTTTCAGTCATTCGGTGAGACATTTGGCAGAGATGGGTGCAGCAGATAAAACTGTCAAGGTTTTCAGAAGTCATTCCAAGACACCAGAGAGGA